>NC_136514.1:67499376-67819376 GCF_053919585.1 Euprymna scolopes | reverse complement strand
TTCCAAATTGGTTGAAGAAGAAATCCCCGTTGAAGGTAAATTCCAATTCAGTTCGATGTAGCATCCAAAGTAATCTCCTTCTCCTATATATAATATTTATTTGATATATATTATATAATATATATAATATTTTTATTGCAGAAATTTCTCTCTGGAACAAATTACTGTCGGTTTACACTGATAGATTCCATATACTATTTTTTATGTTGAGACTGTTACCCAACATCTTATGTAACTTTCGCACACCGTTACAGACGCATTTATTCGTTATAATAAAATCTTACAGTATATCCTACGAGCGTCATCATCATGAACGACAACATATTTAGACGAAGTGGTTCGTATTTTCCCTCTACCCCACAAGTACTCCCACCACCTCAGTGAAACCGGGTAAAAATATACAAAATATAAATATATTGCCATAATACCCGATTAACTGCATCATAAACTGATAGACATACAAGTTCCTTTACATTTCTCTATTCAAAAATATTCAAAAATATTCAAAAGTATTCAAAAATATTCAAAAATATTAAAAAATAACGATTTCTTCCCACTTACATCCGGGTATTTTCATTGCCTTAAAACGTAAAAATCTGTTATTCCTGTTTACACATTTATACTAAAAATGAACATTTCGCATCTTCACTTACATGGCCTCTACTTCTAAAGGAATCAACATTTTCCTGAATATTAAACCAAATAAAACTATACCAATCATAACTTTTCGTACTTACACTCTCAATTTTAGCTGCACACACATGCACAAACACGCACACACAATATCGTCGCGCATTGTTTTAAAAAATATACTTTCCTATCGTCGCATTTCCGAAAGGTTAACGACGACTTAGTAAAAATAGATTACAATATTTTTTTTATTATTATTCTGTAATAAATTAAGTTAGACTAATTATCTCCCTTACATTCTTTAATTAAAGAAATATGACTAATTATCCCCCTTGCATTATTAATAACATTATCCTCCAATTTCTTTCGAATTCTAAACCTTGGCGTCCTTTAATCAAAACTACGCTAACGGAAATAAATTATTACACAAGCGTTCTTTTTGAAAATTTATCATTTCATAAGCTGAAAAGCTATAGCAAGCATCTATATGAGTACTTTAACCATAGTTCCTGATTTCAAAAGGCGAAAAATTAAAAGGTAAATATTTGTACGTATGTTTTTATGTATATATGTGTATATCTATGTATATGTATATATGTGTGTACTTTTTCATATATATGCATGTATGTATTTGTGTATATATGTATGTATAATATTGTACTTAAACCAAATTTATATATATAATTTTACTCTATTTTATTTCTATCTCTAACCCATATTAATTTTCTTATCAAGTTTAAATCCATACCTTTATTTTAATTTTTTCCAGATACATCTGCCTTACTTTTAATGCTAGGTTTATTTATGGTGTCTTTTACATTTAATAAAAACCCTTCCCAATATTTGCTGATGAGGAAACCTTGTTTGATAAAAAAACTATAAAAAACTATATGTAATAATTATTGTCCGTAACTTGATGTCTACCACAATAAAAACACTGTTTTCCAAAACGATTGTACAAATAATTGATTTTGTTGTTGTTCCTTCTTATGAAACGGATTTTTAATTTAATTATAATTTGATTTTTAAATTATCAATCACATTACTAAATATTAAATTAGCTCTAGGATATTTACCTATCGAGCTTATATATCTAAATTACAACGAGCACTTTTTCTTTCCCTGTATTACTAATTAATTATACTAGTAATTTTACTATTACATTAAAATACACTCTGCTCTTTGGACTATTGTTCTAATCTACTTTAAATTATATATATATATATATATATATATATATCATATCTGAAGCTGCTATAGTCATTACACACACACACACACACACACATATATATAATATTATACATATAAAATATTATATATGAAAATGATGTGCTTATTACACAGTCATGAGCATGTTTCGGTCAGCTAGTTAACAGTAACTAGAGACCTCTTCAGGCGACACAGCTTATACGAAGGCAAAGTTTGCACTGAAAATATCAGGTCTTCCTCTTCACACGTGGTTCCATTAGATTTTGTAAAAAATGTGATTTGGTTGAATGTAATTAAAGCCCAAAAGAAGTGCCGATTGTAGTCTGTGTTTAGATATGAGAATGAACGGGAAATGGTGGGGGTAAAATGTTGAGGTAGAGGTAATGGATGACAAGAAAGAAAGATATTAGTATGTGTGTTATATGGCCGCCCTCAATTTTAAGAATACTAATGTGTATAGGTTTTCCATGTAAACGTATACGTGGGTAACTTCAGATTAATTATCTAGACTTATTTTATAGCTTGCCGTTTGCACTTCCTCTTCTAATTTTTGGAATCAATTATTCCTTACATATTTACGTTGGAATTTTACTTGAAAAAATTTCTTCCCACCACATTATTAATCAATATAATCATTATGAAAAATTATTATTATCATTATCCTTAGACTGTTGTTCTAATCCCCTCATAATATATATATATATATATATATATATATATATATATATATATATATATATATATATATATATATAGTAATTTATAAAATATATATGGCGATTAAGCTACACTGAATATTCGGCGTTTCATCCACTCTAGGATTCCTCAGGCTTATGCGCATTAGTATTCTTAAAATTGAGGGCGGCCATATAACGCACATACTAATATCTTTCTTTCTTGTCATCCATTACCTCTACCTCAACATTTTACCCCCACCATTTCCCGTTCATTCTCATATCTAAACACAGACTTCAATCGGCACTTCTTTTGGGCTTTAATTACATTCAACCAAATCACATTTTTTACAAAATCTAATGGAACCTCGTGTGACAAGGAAGACCTGATATTTTCAGTACAAACTTTGCCTTCGTATAAGCTGTGTCGCCTGAAGAGGTCTCTAGTTACTGTTAACTAGCTGACAGAAACATGCTCATGACTGTGTAATAAGCACATCATTTTCATATATAATATTTTATATGTATAATATTATATATATATGATACTATAGCAGTGTCAGAAATTTCGTGAAAATAGTGAATAATTCCACCCCATCTTTCCAAGCTTATAACTCCTCGAAAAATGTAATTCAAGCCCTAATTTTTTTTTTCAATTAAAGGAGTAAGGACCAAGGTTTTATTTAAAAAAAAAACAAAACAAAACAATGTGTTTTTTTTTTTTTAAAAAGGTTTTAAACTTCGGACTTTACAGGTAAATTTCTAAAAAACTGATTTTTTTTTTGTTTTAAATTTGAATATATTATTTATTGACCTTTTCTCTTCAATTTGTGATATATAAACCTATTAAACATAAATTAATTATTTACTTTTTAATAGACATTTCAAAATGAGAGGCGTAAATTATTCGACCCCCTATCTTTCTAAGCTTATAACTCCTCGAAAAATGTAATTCAAGCCCTAATTTTTTTTTCAATTAAAGGAGCAAGGACCAAGGTTTCATTAAAAAAAAAAAAAAAAAAGACAAAAAGAAAAAATGTGTTCTTATAAAATAAGGTTTTAAACTTCGGACTTTACAGGTAAATTTCTAAAAAACTGATTTTTTTTTTTTGTTTTAAATTTGAATATATTATTTATTGACCTTTTCTCTTCAATTTGTGATATATAAACCTATTAAACATAAATTAATTATTTACTTTTTAATAGACATTTCAAAATGGGGGGGGGCGTGAAAATGGGGGGGCGTGAAAATGGGGGGGGCGTGAATTTAAAAAAAACGTTTGTCTAAAATATTATATTCGGTTTATTGGAAAGAACATAAAATTTCACATTGACCCTGAAAATATCGTAAAAATAGAATCAATAGAAAAATTTTGATAGATTTTTAAAATTTAAAAATTTAAAAATATTGAGTTTAAAAATTGAAAAATATTGAGTTCGGAAAATTCATTACTGTTTTAAAAAAAAAATAAAAATATTTTTATTACTTTTAAAACAACTGTAATAGTTTATTTTGGAAGTATAATCCATAAAGAAAATAAATAACCCACTTTTAACAGAGAAATTACGAGATTTTTATATTGTATTCGCAGTTTCGTGTTAGGGGTGTCAAAAATTCCTACAAAAATTCTGATACTGCTAATGATACTAGAAAGCTGATTGGCTAACTAAATTCTCAATAGAAGAGGACCATATAAAAACGCAACCACAGAATTCGCGCATAAGCCTAAGGAGTCCTAGAGTGGATGAAACGCGGAATATTCAGTGTAGCTTAATCACCATATATATTTTATAAATTACTAACTAGCTCTACCTACGTATTGAGCACTTTTGAAGTAAATACTTAAAGTTTACGCATAAATCTATACTTTCGTATATTAATTTTAGGTGAGTAAATGAAGTAGTTATATATATATATATATATATATATATATATATATATATATATATATATATATATATATATATATATATATATATATATGAATTTAGCTAAAAATGATACACTGACAACGAAAAGTGCGAACTAAACTCTCATTTCTGTAATTTAAAATAGGACTAATCCCCCGTCAAAATAAAAAATTAAATTAATAATTTTAGTAGACATTTACAGAGTTAGAGGTGGAGCGAGGCTTATTTAATCGCGGTCAATGTATAATGAAAATAATTTCTGATAGTTTGACCGATTCTTTTAGCAAGCAAGTGTGAAAAGTCTTTTGGTGGATATTTTTGGTAAGGATATAAAATTGCATTGCTTTTATATCCACTCTCTTCCTTCCTCTATTCGTTTGACTATTCATCATTAGCACAAACGCGAAGCCAGTCATATAAAATAAACAGTGGGCTCTTTGATATGATAGAAGCATGTCTGGAATAAATGTTCTGTTCGTAGCACACTTGAACAATGATACTTGACGTTTGCATTTTAAATTTTAATTCAATCCATTATGTAGAAATGATTTTATAAAATTAACATTAGGTTCTCTATTATACAATGTAGACCACAATGTATTATGGACTAAGTCACTGCGAGGAGATTTGTGAAGCTTCCTCCCGGTGCACCACGGTGGATCTTTAACTAGAGCAGGCAATTAATTGATTTTATTTTTTAAAAAATGAACGATTTCAAGATTTCTATGACAATAAAAATATCAGAGTGTGAAACATTCGTTTATCATAATTCAATCCAACAACATCGGGTCTCTCTGCTAGTAAGAGCTAATTTTCTTTCACAACAAAAAAGTTATAATTGTGAATTGGGGAAAAACATGAACAAACAAAAATACAATGACAATTTCATAAATATTGGCAAACCAGAACAGTACCAGATTACAAAGTTAGCAGCAAACGATGTTTGGTTAGATCCTTTTCCTGGTATAAAACTTCATCAGTAAATAACTTCCGGTGAGAATTTCATCATGAGTAGGGTGGCTTTCTAAATAATAATGTTATTATATCAACACGGCCAGTAACTTTTATTGGGTGGATGTCTACCAGTAATTTGTTTTATGTATTTTTAAGTCATTATCGAGACTTGAAAGACATGACTCTATCGTGGCGGTCATTTTTTTTCTTATTCTCACGTAACGCCCCACACTACTTGTTTTTTGAACTGAATAAACGTTTTAAAATATAAAACAACACAACATTCCTATTATAAAATTAATTCGATTAATTGTAAATTTTTTAATCAATTTTTCCCATTTTCTTTTTAATAATGTTTTTTTTTTAAGTTACAATCGTTTTAGTGCAATAATATTTAAAACAGTGGCCGCCAGCGATTAAATCTTTGAATTAAGTTTCCATTTGAAAAAAAACTAAAAAAATAAATTGAATTTAGATAAATATAGCAACGATGAAATATTATTTAGACTTTTTTCTTCAGAATATAATACAGAAATATTAATGATAAAATAATTATTAAATAAACATTTTAATTTTTTCAGTGCTTCTACAGAATTTGAACCTAACTAAACCGACTTCTTCTAAACTAAAGCTAAGGGGGACATATTTTAAACTAGGGAATTGGGAGCTTAGTCCTCATTTCCTAAACGATCCTACTTTTTCGTTGTCAAAGTGTCATTTTTCTCTTGAATGTTCATTTGACATGTCTATGCTAAAACGGGCTTTGGATTTAATCGGATTTATTCAGTTATAAAAATGCTTTTTATTTGCCTAGAATTTTTTTGTGGTCAGAAAATGTACGAATTACGTTGCCCTTTAGTATATCCCCACCCCAGCACTATAATTCCTACACACATTAGTGAATTTGATTATTGAATTTTACTTGAAACACTTTATCCCCACTATACCATTATTGGTCAATATCATTATTATTAAAATTTATCAAATATCATAAATATCACAGTTACCAACACGTTTATCCCCCTACCTTCTATTTTTAATTATCATTATCACAATTAGAGTAGATGATTATATCTAAGCATGGAGAGAAATTATATACATTTGGAGATTTTATTATTAACTTTTTTTTAAATTTTTAACAACTTTCAAAGCTTCGCCATGGTAAATTAAGAAAATAAACTATGACAAAAGATGAGAGTGAAGGGAGTGGAAATAGAGACTAACACCAAGGAGAATGACATGCCTTAGTATCACCACCAATGAATTATTTATAGTTTCTCTTTTTACGCTTCATCTTTCCCTTCTTTATCCTTTTTCTTTTCTTCTTTTCTCCCTTGAAACTTTTCCTTTTCTTATTTATCTCTTAACTTCATCACTAATGTGTGTATGTATGATACTAAAAGGCAATGTAAGTAGTAGATTTTCTGACCACAAAAAATTCTAGGCAAATTAAAAGCATTTTTGTAACTGAATAAATCCGATTAAATCAAAAGCCCGTTTTAGCATAGATATGTTAAATGAACATTCAAAATAAAAATGACACTTCGACAACGGAAGAGCAGGATCGTTTGAGAAGTGCCGGCTATTAGTTTGACAAGAAAATCCTTGCGAAATTTTAATATTCTTTTAAATCATGTACTTTCAAATAAGTTTTCGTCATAATACCTGTACTTTATATATTTTAATATTGATATCAAATGATGTACTTTCAAAAACGTTTTCCTCATAATAACTTTACTTTATATATTTTAATATTGATTTCAAATGATGTACTTTCAAAAACGTTTTCCTCATAATACCTTTACTTTATATATTTTAATATTGATTTCAAATGATGTACTTTCAAAAAACTTTTCCTCATAATAACTTTACTTTATATATTTTAATATTGATTTCAGATGATGTACTTTCAAAAAAGTTTTCCTCATAATACCTTTACTTTATATATTTTAATATTGATTTCAAATGATGTACTTTGAAATAAGTTTTCCTCATAATACCTTTACTTTATATATTTTAATATTGATTTCAAATGATGTACTTTCAAAAAAGTTTTCCTCATAATAACTTCACTTTATAAATTTTAATATTGATTTCAAATGATGTACTTTCAAAGAAGTTTTCCTCATAATACCTTTACTTTATATATTTTAATATTGATTTCAAATGATGTACTTTAAAAAAAGTTGTCCTCATAATAACTTTACTTTATATATTTTAATATTGATTTATATGATGTATTTTCAAATAAGTTTTCCTCATAATAACTTTATTTATATATTTTAATATTGATTTCAAATGATGTACTTTGAAATAAGTTTTCCTCATAATAACTTTACTTTATATATTTAAATATTGATTTCAAATGATGTACTTTCAAATAAGTTTTCGTCATAATACCTTTACTTTATATATTTTAATATTGATTTCAAATGATGTACTTTCAAATAAGTTTTCCTCATAATAACTTTATATATTTTCATATTGATTTCAAATGATGTACTTTCAAATAAGTTTTCCTCATAATACATTTATTTTATATATTTTAATATTGATTTCCAATGATGTACGTTCAAATAAGTTTTCCTCATAATTACTTTATATATTTTAATATTGATTTCAAATGATGAACTTTCAAATAAGTTTTCCTCATAATAACTTTACTTTATATATTTAAAATGATGTACTTTCAAATAAGTTTTCCTCATAATAACTTTACTTTATATATTTCAAGTGATGTACTTTCAAAAAAGTTTTCCTCATAATAACTTTACTTTATAAATTTAAAATGATGAACTTTCAAATAAGTTTTCCTCATAATAACTTTACTTTATATATTTCAAATGATGTACTTTCAAAAAAGTTTTCCTCATAATAACTTTACTTTATATATTTCCAATGATGAACTTTCAAATAAGTTTTCCTCATAATAACTTTACTTTATATATTTCAAATGATGTACTTTCAAATAAGTTTTCCTCATAATAACTTTACTTTATATATTTCAAATGATGTACTTTCAAATAAGTTTTCCTCATAATAACTTTACTTTATAAATTTAAAATGATGAACTTTCAAATAAGTTTTCCTCATAATAACTTTACTTTATATATTTCAAGTGATGTACTTTCAAATAAGTTTTCCTCATAATAACTTTACTTTATAAATTTAAAATGATGAACTTTCAAATAAGTTTTCCTCATAATAACTTTACTTTATATATTTCAAGTGATGTACTTTCAAAAACGTTTTCCTCATAATAACTTTACTTTATATATTTTAATATTGATTTCAAATGATGTACTTTCAAAAACGTTTTCCTCATAATACCTTTACTTTATATATTTTAATATTGATTTCAAATGATGTACTTTCAAAAAACTTTTCCTCATAATAACTTTACTTTATATATTTTAATATTGATTTCAGATGATGTACTTTCAAAAAAGTTTTCCTCATAATACCTTTACTTTATATATTTTAATATTGATTTCAAATGATGTACTTTGAAATAAGTTTTCCTCATAATACCTTTACTTTATATATTTTAATATTGATTTCAAATGATGTACTTTCAAAAAAGTTTTCCTCATAATAACTTCACTTTATAAATTTTAATATTGATTTCAAATGATGTACTTTCAAAGAAGTTTTCCTCATAATACCTTTACTTTATATATTTTAATATTGATTTCAAATGATGTACTTTAAAAAAAGTTGTCCTCATAATAACTTTACTTTATATATTTTAATATTGATTTATATGATGTATTTTCAAATAAGTTTTCCTCATAATAACTTTATTTATATATTTTAATATTGATTTCAAATGATGTACTTTGAAATAAGTTTTCCTCATAATAACTTTACTTTATATATTTAAATATTGATTTCAAATGATGTACTTTCAAATAAGTTTTCGTCATAATACCTTTACTTTATATATTTTAATATTGATTTCAAATGATGTACTTTCAAATAAGTTTTCCTCATAATAACTTTATATATTTTCATATTGATTTCAAATGATGTACTTTCAAATAAGTTTTCCTCATAATACATTTATTTTATATATTTTAATATTGATTTCCAATGATGTACGTTCAAATAAGTTTTCCTCATAATTACTTTATATATTTTAATATTGATTTCAAATAATGAACTTTCAAATAAGTTTTCCTCATAATAACTTTACTTTATATATTTAAAATGATGTACTTTCAAATAAGTTTTCCTCATAATAACTTTACTTTATATATTTCAAGTGATGTACTTTCAAAAAAGTTTTCCTCATAATAACTTTACTTTATAAATTTAAAATGATGAACTTTCAAATAAGTTTTCCTCATAATAACTTTACTTTATATATTTCAAATGATGTACTTTCAAAAAAGTTTTCCTCATAATAACTTTACTTTATATATTTCCAATGATGAACTTTCAAATAAGTTTTCCTCATAATAACTTTACTTTATATATTTCAAATGATGTACTTTCAAATAAGTTTTCCTCATAATAACTTTACTTTATATATTTCAAATGATGTACTTTCAAATAAGTTTTCCTCATAATAACTTTACTTTATAAATTTAAAATGATGAACTTTCAAATAAGTTTTCCTCATAATAACTTTACTTTATATATTTCAAGTGATGTACTTTCAAATAAGTTTTCCTCATAATAACTTTACTTTATAAATTTAAAATGATGAACTTTCAAATAAGTTTTCCTCATAATAACTTTACTTTATATATTTCAAGTGATGTACTTTCAAATAAGTTTTCCTCATAATAACTTTACTTTATAAATTTAAAATGATGAACTTTCAAATAAGTTTTCCTCATAATAACTTTACTTTATATATTTCAAGTGATGTACTTTCAAATAAGTTTTCCTCATAATAACTTTACTTTATAAATTTAAAATGATGAACTTTCAAATAAGTTTTCTTCATAATAACTTTACTTTATATATTTTAATATTGGTTTCAAATGATGTACTTTCAAATAAGTTTTCCTTATAATAACTTTACTTTATATATTTTAATATTGATTTAAAATGATGAACTTTCAAATAAGTTTTCCTCATCATACCTTTAGTTTATATATTTTAATATATATTTCAAATGATGTACTTTGAAATAAGTGTTCCTCATAATTCCTTTACTTTATATATTTTAATATTGATTTCAAATGATGTACTTTCTAAATAAGTTTTCCTCATAATACCTTTACTGTATATATTTAAAATGATGTACTTTCAAATAAGTTTTCCTCATAATAACTTTACTTTATATATTTCAAATGATGTACTTTCAAACAAGTTTTCGTCATAATAACTTTACTTTATATATTTTAATATTGATTTCAAATGATGTACTTTCAAATAAGTTTTCCTCATAATACCTTTACTTTATATATTTCAAATGATGTACTTTGAAATAAGTTTTCCTCATAATAACTTTATTTAATATATTTTAATATTGATTTCAAATGATGTACTTTCAAATAAGTTTTCCTCATAAAAACTTTACTTTATAAATTTAAAATGATGAACTTTCAAATAAGTTTTGCTCATAATAACTTTACTTTATATATTTCAAATGATGTACTTTCAAATAAGTTTTCCTCATAATAACTTTACTTTATATATTTTCATATTGACTTCAAATGATGTACTTTCAAATAAGTTTTCGTCATAATAACTTTACTTTATATATTTTAATATTGATTTCAAGTGATGTACTTTCAAATAAGTTTTCGTCATAATACCTTTACTTTATATATTTTAATATTGATGTCAAATGATGTACTTTCAAATAAGTTTTCGTCATAATAACTTTACTTTATATATTTTAATATTGATTTCAAATGATGTACTTTCAAATAAGTTTTCCTCATAATACCTTTACTTTATATATTTTAATATTGATTTCAAATGATGTACTTTCAAATAAGTTTTCTTCATAATAACTTTACTTTATATATTTTAATTTTGATTTCAAATGATGTACTTTCAAATAAGTTTTCGTCATAATACCTGTTGTGGTGGCAACCACTTATGTGCATATGCGAATAACATAACACTATAAATGGCAAGCCTAGGTTGGCCTTGGTGTGTCTTACTCAAATGCCACCAGAAGTGACGCCGAAGAGCGTACATGTCCTCCCACCAAGACTCTCTGACTCGACACCGTCATTTGTACATATTGTAAATATACCTTTTCTTTAATACACTTATTATTGCGTTGTTTTGTTGTTTGCGTCTTCATTGTATTTCCTTACTAATTATTGTTCAACCTTGCAACCACAGCAGTTGGCGACGAGATATGAAGCGTCAAATATAACAGTTTGACGAAGAACTATTTAAAAAAAAAGTACAACGCAAAGGTTGACCATTTTTTTTAAGGAATGCAAAGTGTTGACGAGCAAACGGATTTTACGCTAAAGAGAAGTTTCAACTCAAGTGAAAAAACAACTCTAACGTGGCAAAAGCGACAATTTACGCCGTTTTCTGGGAATCCGACTTGCAAACGAATGTACAAGTGAATTTTTGTTTGTCGCTACACGACAAATCTTACTAAAGGACCAACTTGCAAACGAAAGCGAACTTTGTTCTGTCGCAAAAACGACAGGTCAGACCCGTATTACAAAAAGCAAGGAAGTAACCTACGGAAAAAGTTCACCAGTGGATTCTAATTACTGTTCTCCGTAAACAAAACAACAACTAAAGGACCTTTTAATTAATGTTTTGGTTGACGTCGGTACTAAAAGGAAATACCACAGCTAAAACTAAAATTCAAGGAAAATATTTTTTTCTTGAAGTTGTCACTGAATAACGGATAATACAGTAAAACGTCACGGGAAAAAAAAGGTAATCTCAATTTAAGAGGTATTTTAATTACTAAAATACTAGAGAAAAAAACTCAAAGAACTAAATGTACTGCATACATTTATTCAATTGTGACTCGATTAAAAAAAAAACAAAAAAAAACACCCAAACTTTTATTTTGTGGAAAGAGTTACTTATTAGTAAGTGCCTAAAAACGGAAAGTCAATTCCATTTCGTGATTCCAGATAAACCTTTTTTTTTTTTTTTTTTTTTTTTTTTTTTTACAAAGGCATCACCACATTATCAAGGCCCAGAGGCCACTCAATGATAAGGGTTAAAGAGTGTACAGTAGAAATTGGTCAATATAGTAATCATTAGTAATGAAAATTTGGTAAATTTTATAACTTATATGGAACGGCTCATCAAGAACTTATTTACTTTAGACTTGAACACAACCATATTGTAGTCAGCCGGAAAGCAGGAAAACGGAAGACAATTCCACAGGCGTGCAGTTCTAAGAAAGAAGCTTTGTTCATGGAATCTACGTTTAGGTTTAGCCACAGATAAAGAGTGGGGGAAATTATTGATAGTGTTTACAGCTAGACGAGTGTTTCTTGTGAAAGTTTGGCGAGGGGGGACCAAAGATTGAAGCTCAGTTGAACACTTTCCATGAAAATAACGATACACCAGAGACAAACTTTCAACATCTCTTCTGTGAGATAGAGGTTGCAAGGAGGAGAAAAGGACATCTCCTACGAGGCTACGAAGTCTATTTTGAACTCTATCAAGGCAGGACAAGTCCTTTCTAGCAGCTCCTGCCCAGATGTGGCAACAGTATTCCATCCTTGGACGTACCTGGCTCTTATATAGGTAGAGAATAGCATCAGCAGTGAGATATCTACTGGATCGATAGAAAGATCCCACCATTTTTCCAGCGGCCTTGGCAACAGATTTGATATACGTGTTCCATTTAAGATCAGGAGTAATGGTCAAGCCCAGAAGCTTGTCAAAACTTGAGGCCTCCTGAAGACGAGAGCCATTCATTTCAATTGATGACAAATGTGGATTAGAATGTTGATGATGTAAAGAGAGAAGCTTGGTTTTAGATGCATTAAAAGTAACCAGCCACTCCTTTCCCCATTGTACTACGTGCTCAAGATCAGAGGAGAGAGAATTGGAGAGAACTTGGTCGTTTACTGTCTTAGATGTGGTACCATAAATGGTAGTGTCGTCAGCATAAATGTCTACAAATGATGTAAGGATATGATTTGGAAGATCATTAATGTAGATCAGGAAAAGAGTTGGGCCCAGGATGGATCCCTGAGGGACACCGGCATTAATACTGTGAGCTTCTGATTTTTGCCCCTCAACTACTACTCTTATGAACCTATCAGAAAGAAATGATTTAATAATTGAGAAGACTTTTCCAGCTATACCATAGCTAGCGATCTTATGAAGTAAACCTTTATGCCATACCCTATCAAAGGCTTTAGATATGTCAAGAGCAATTGCTCTAGAAAGATTGCCACCGTCGAGAGATTTGCTAATCCTATGCGATATAACTGTAATGACATCTGCTGTAGATCTAGCAGAACGGAAACCATATTGAGTGTCACTAAGAAGGTTATTTTTGTTGAGATGTTTGATTACTTCTGTATTTAACACAGATTCTAGCAACTTACTCATGACGCACAGGAGACTTATTGGCCTGTACTGAGAGGGGGATGAGCGATCACCTGAATTCTTAAATACAGGGCATACTGATGAGGTTTTCCAGGGAGATGGGAAACTATTCTCCTTAAGACAACGTTTAAACAGTTTTGTAAGTATGGGCGCTAATTCAGGTTGAAGTTTTTTGAGTACTATAATTGGAATACCATCAGGGCCAGTTGCTTTACTCGAATCAAGGTTTTTGATTAGCTTCGCAACATCACGTACAGATATACGTATATCACATAGCGTGTTTTCTGATACAGGAGGAAATATTGGGGGTTGGCGGTCTTGGTCGCAAAGGGTAGAATTTGCTGCAAAGTTCTTGACAAAGAGTTTGGCTTTGTCTGATGCTGACGAGATTACCTCAGGTCCATTGATAATAGTTGGGATGGAGCACACGCTTCTGTTCAGGATTCTGTTTGCTATTTGCCAAAAACTGGTGGGAACCAAGCCGCTGCTCAGCTACTTTGGACTTAACAGATTGAGCATACAACTCTCTTGCGTTCCTTATTACTTTCTTACAATGGTTGCTGGCAGTCCTGAAAACGGCTTTAGTTTCCATACATCTATTACGTTTGAAGCAGTGGAAAAAGTGATTTCTGTGCGCAATGGCAGCAGCACATTCTGGAGAGAACCATGGCTGGCTGTTAGGTTTTTTCTGAAACTTTTTAGAGGGTATGAAATTGTCAATACCTACAATTAACCATTCAGTTAGGTCTAATACTATAGAGGACACATCCTTTTTAAACATGGAATGCAGAGGTAGATCAGATATAAATGTACGGAAGCTATCCCAGTCAGCCTTAGTGTATCGATATACTGTACGATGAAGAGGTACATCTGGGGACTTATTACATTTCATTTTTATCTTAATTGATACAACAGAGTGGTCGGAAGATCCAAGAGGCGACATAGTTCAGGGCAAGTTGTGAGAAAAAGGTCTAGTAGGCTCGCATACTGGCCATCATTATCGGGCACACGGGTAGGTTCCTGAACAATCTGAGTGAGGTCATAGGCAATGGAGAAATCATGACAGAACCTCCCCTCATCATCGGTCTTGTTTGAGTGGGTCAACCATTCAACGTTGTGAACATTGAAGTCTCCACATACGTGAATGTTAGCTGAAGGATAAGTAGAAAGGACTTGGTCAATTTTCTCAGATATGCTTTGAAAGATAGTAACTCCACTGTTGTGGGGGCGATAGAGAGTAAATATAAATGCAGTAGTGTGAGCTAAAGCAACCCGGAAGCACATATAGGGTAAGTTAGGATCTTCCCTGGAGATGTCCCTCCCACATGGAAAGCTATCTTTAATATAGGCACATATTCCATGCCCATGGCGATCTTGGGGGTCAGATTTAGAAGTTAAGTTAGAGTATCCTGAAATTGCAAACTCATCTAGGGAAATAGCCTGTCCAATGCCAGTTTCACTTAAAAATAAAAGGTCTGGTTTAGTCTCCTGTAATTGGGTTTCAACCTCTGGAAGGTTAGAACGAAGACCCCTGATGTTGGAGAAGGAGACATGGTAGTAGGGGTCTACGTTGGAAGTTGGGGAACCGGGTTTAATCGTGTATTTTTTCTTGAAACTTGTCATGATGAAATTTTGGAATTTGTGGACTAGGTCGACAGATTTACTTAGAGCAGGACAGAGAGGGGAAATTAAGAGAGAAAAAGAAACGAAGAATTTTTTTTTATTTTTTATTTGTAGTTAATGATAAGGTAAAGCCGTAACAATTACCCACTAGTATGGCATCGAGAGGCCCCACCAGAAGCTACTGCATGGTCCAGAATCCATTCACCAAATGGCAATACAGCAGCCCCAGTACTTTGCACCTGCTGATAGGACAGCCTCCTTAGTGGTTAATCCACTGTTTTATTTTTTTTTTTTTTGCAGCGTGACTCGCAAAAAGAATATATTATTGCAAGCAGCGATATTATTATTGAAAACAGGAGCTTACAGCAATTTGCTTTTTTGTTGTAACCCAAACCGGTGTATATGGTACATGGTACAATATTTTTTTTAACTACACACTAAATAAAAACAAAAAAAAACATGGAAGACTTATCAAAAATGTTCATGCAATTTTTACAAGCACAGGCTGAGCGGCATGAACTCAGACAAGCTACACAAAACGAGCTTTTGCAAACACAAATACAGGCACAGGCTGACCGCGAGGAAAAGAGAGAGGACAGATTATTGAAATGGCAGCAGGAACAAGAAGAAAAGCAGAAAATGGCGCAATTAAAGCAGAAAAAACTGCAATTGGAACAGGAAGAAAGACAAGAGGAACGTTTTGCTAAAACACTGGAACTACTAAAGAGTAATCGAGAAAATGTCGATAGTGTTAATTTCTCCCATACAACTATTTTTAATAGCATGGACACATTTCATTATGTGCCTGAGGAAGAGAAGAATTTTGAAGCATACTACACAAGATACGAGGATGTTTTTCAACTGGACTGTAAAAATTGGCCAAATAGTCAGAAAGTGAGCCTCTTACTCAGAAAATTGGGTACATCAGAACACAGCAAATTCGTAGATTACATATTACCTAAAAAAACTGCGGAATTAGAGTTCATGAAAGCTGTAAAATTACTAAAAGAATTATTTAATCCAAATATATCTCTTTTTCATAAAAGATGGCTGTGCATGAATCTAAGAAAGATGGACAACCAAGATTATTTGACATCCGCATCAGTTGTCAATAAAAACTGCGATAATTTTAAGCTTGCAGAACTAACGGTAGAAGATTTTAAATGTCTAATCTTCGCTCAAGGGTTAGTTTCCACGAAAAATGCAGAAATACGCAGACGAGTGTTGTCTAAGCTGGAATCTGAGCAAGATTTAACCCTCCAGAAACTAGCAGAGGACTGTGAAAGGGCCATTACACTAAAAAAGGATTAAAAAAATATAGAAGAATCCGGAGTGGCATATGTAAGAAAAGTTAGAAAACCATACGCACCAACCAAGAACTTTACAAAGAAAAGCAATGGAACGGGATATTCCAAAGATAATAACCATAAATATAGTACACAATATAACAAGCCTCTTCCTAGATATAACTGTAAGAGATGTGCAGAAAAGCATTGGGAATCAGATTGTCCTTATAAGAAGAAAAAATGCTACATTTGTAAGAAGGTGGGACACAAAAGCGATTGCTGCAGATATAAAGATTACACCAGAAAGAGAGTACAGCAAACAAAATCAAATACAAAATTAGACAAAGATCGGCGAAAATACGTAAAAGTGGAAATATTTAAAACATCAATAAAGTTACAACTCCGGCTCCGATGTTTCTATAATAAACCTGAATACGTGGAAAAAGTTGGGAAAACCGGCCATGATGAAAATTAGTAAAGCAGCCCGGACGGTAACTGGTGGTGGTATAAAATTTGAAGGAGAAGTTGTCCTCCCGATAAAATTGAAAGGGATTTCGAAGAAATTAAAAATATTCGTACTAAAAAATAGTGAAAATCTGTTTGGAATAGATTTAATTGAGAAATTCGGACTATGGGATAAGCCAATCAATACATTCTGTAAAAAATTAGAATGTTCTTCTCCAACAACAGTAAATATAAAAGATGATTTTAAAGAATTATTTCCTGAGGCATTCACGACTAACTTAGGTCGCTGCAATAAATTCAAGGCCTCGTTTGAACTTAAAGAAAACGCCAGCCCAATTTTTAGAAAAAAGCGAAATGTTCCGTTCGCTGGGTTGGAAAAGATTGATAAAGAATTAAATAGATTGGAACAGACGGGAATTCTATCAAAAATAGAACACAGCGAGTGGGCAGCCCCCACCGTATACGTAAAGAAAAAGAATGACGAAGTTAGAGTGTGCGCAGACTTTTCGACCGGGGTCAACTCCCTATTAAAAGATCACCATTACCCCCTACCAAGCCCAGAGGAAATATTCACGAAGTTGAATGGGGGTAACATCTTCTCCAAGATAGACTTGAGCGACGCATATTTGCAAATACCGGTCGAGGAGAATTGCTCAAAAATACTATGCATCAATACGCATAAGGGATTATACAAATACAACCGATTGCCTTTTGGCATCAAAGTAGCGCCTGCCATCTTTCAGCAAGCGATGGACACCATGATAAGTGGTATTGAGTGCGCATGTGCATACCTGGACGACATTGTTGTCAGGAGCAAATCCCTAGAAGAACATAAGGAACATTTGAAACAAGTATTTACTCGAATACAAGAATTCGGCTTTAAAGTAAAAGAAAGTAAATGTGACTTTTGTATGAGCGAGATTAAGTATCTTGGACACATAATAAACAAACATGGACGACGTCCAGACCCAGACAGATCTGCGGCAATAAAAAATATGCCAGCACCCGATAATGTAACAACCTTGCAGAGTTTCTTAGGACTCGCAAATTATTACCAATCTTTTATTGAAGGAATGTATAACTTGCGAGCCCCCTTAAATAATCTGCTTAAAAAGGATACACCGTGGAACTGGACGCAAGAATGTCAAACCGCTTTTGACAAAATAAAGAGCGCACTAACATCCGAATTATTCTTAACGCACTTTGACACAAACTTAAAAATAGTCGTCGCTAGTGACGCTAGTTCCTACGTCTTAGGAGCATGCATTCAACATATTATGCCGGATGGGTCTAGAAAACCAATAGCGCACGCTTCGAGAACGCTGATACCAGCCGAAAGGGCATATTCACAAATCGAAAAAAAAGCGTTGAGCATAATCTTTGCCGTGACTAAATTTCACCGATATTTATATGGTAGACAATTCATACTTGAAACCGACCATAAACCGTTAGTCACGATCTATGGATCAAAAAAAGTATTGCCGGTATACACCGCAAATAGATTGCTGCGCTGGGGTACAATACTACTTAATTACGATTTCCAGCTACAACATCTAGCATCAAAAAAGATTTGCCATGCGGATGGACTATCAAGACTGATACCACAGAAACACAATCTGGAAGAATCAGTCATTGCAATTCGGACAAATGTTGAAGTAAAAAATATGGTAGCAAACATCATTAAGGAACTACCCGTAACTTTGTCGGACATTAACAGGGAAGCCGAGAAAGACGAATATATAAAGGACATAAAAGAGAAAATTATAACGGACACAAAGGTGCAGGAAGTTTTCTCCATATGTGACGATGTGTTACTGTACAGCGAGAGAGTGGTAATACCAAAAACATTGAAGAATAGGATGTTAAGAGATTTCCACACAGGACATCCGGGGATAAATCGAATGAAGTCGTTAATGAGAAGCTACGTGTACTGGCGTAACATGGACACTGACATAGCGATAACAATTGATAAATGTAAAGGATGCCAGTTAGCGGCAAAATCTCCACCTATAGTACACAAACCTTGGCCGAAAACCGACCAACCATGGTCGAGAATCCACATGGACTTCGCTGGTCCAGTAGGTGAAAACTATTATTTAATTGTAGTGGATAGTTTCACAAAATGGCCGGAGGTAATGCGTTGCAGGAATCCAACAACGAACAACTCAATAGGGTTCCTACACGAGTTGTTTGCAAGATTCGGTGTACCAGACACACTGGTCACTGACAACGGAACGCAGTTCACATCCGCAGAGTTTAAGGAATTTTGCGACACGTTCCGAGTGAAGCACATCACGACTCCGCCGTATCATCCAAGGTCGAACGGCCTCGTGGAGAGGTTCGTCGACACGCTAAAACGAGCGTTAAAAAAATCCATTGGAACACCAACAGAAAAAGCTTTGCAACAATTCTTGCAAGTATATAGGATTACACCACATCCTAGTACACCATCAAACATATCACCAGCTGATCTAATGTTTGCCAGAAAGGTAAAATCAGCGTTTGACAAACTATTGCCAAGGCAGGCAATTATCCGAAACACTACACACACGAGAAGAAAGAAATATAACGCGGGAGATCGAGTATATTTTAAGTGCTACAGAAATAACACATCTTACTGGGAATGTGGAGTAGTGGATAAACGCATTGGTGATTGTACATACATGATTAAAGGTCCACAGCATATACATAAAAGGCACCTAAATCAGATAAAAAAACGTCATATCCAAGATGATGATGATACGACAACAGTCGAAGAGGAGGACACCATAGATATCATATACGAATCTTTTAATTTGGAACCGCCTCAAAATGCACCTGAACCCCGAAGATCAGGTAGGAAAAGAAAAGTGAATGAACCATTAATGGTAAACCCAAAACGAAAAAGATATTGAAATCTGTGTGACTTCAAATCTTGGGAGGGGGGGTGTTGTGGTGGCAACCACTTATTTGCATATGCGAATAACATAACACTATAAATGGCAAGCCTAGGTTGGCCTTGGTGTGTCTTACTCAAATGCCACCAGAAGTGACGCCGAAGAGCGTACATGTCCTCCCACCAAGACTCTCTGACTCGACACCGTCATTTGTACATATTGTAAATATACCTTTTCTTTAATACACTTATTATTGCGTTATCTTGTTGTTTGCGTCTTCATTGTATTTCCTTACTAATTATTGTTATACCTTGCAACTACAACAATACCTTTAATTTATATATTTTAATATTGATTTCAAATGATGAACTTTCAAATAAGTTTTCCCCATAATAACTTTACTTTATAAATTTAAAATGATGAACTACAAATAAGTTTTCCTCATAATAACTTTACTTTATGAATTTAAAATGATGAACTTTCACATAAGTTTTCTTCATAAAAACATTACTTTATAAATTTAAAATGATGTACTTTCAAATAAGTTTTCCTCATAATAACTTTATTTTTTAAATTTAAAATGATGTACTTTCAAATAAGTTTTCCTCATAATAACTTTACTTTATAAATTTAAATGATTAACTTTCAAATAAGTTTTCCTCATAATAACTTTACTTTATAAATTCAAAATGATGTACTTTCAAATAAGTTTTCCTCATAATAACTTTACTTTATAAATTTAAAATGATGAACTTTCAAATAAGTTTTCCTCATATTAACTTTACTTTATATATTTTAATATTGATTTCAAATGATGTACTTTCAAAGAAGTTTTCCTCATAATAACTTTACTTTATATATTTTAATATTGATTTCTAATGATTAACTTTCAAAGAAGTTTTCCTCATAATAACTTTACTTTATATATTTTAATATTGATTTTAAATGATGTACTTTCAAATAAGTTTTCGTCATAATAACTTTACTTTATATATTTCCAGTGATGTACTTTCAAATAAGTTGTCGTCATAATAACTTTACTTTATATATTTCAAATGATGTATATCAAATAAGTTTTCGTCATAATAAATTTTACTTTATATATTTCAAATGATGTACTTTAAATAAGTTTTCATCATAAGAACTTTACTTTATATATTTCAAATGATGTATATCAAATAAGTTGTCGTCATATTAACTTTACTTTATATATTTCAAATGATGTACTTTCAAATAAGTTTTCGTCATAATAACTCTACTTTATATATTTCAAATAGGTTTTCGTCAGTATAACTTTACTTTATATATTTCAAGTGGTGTACTGTCAAATAAGTTGTCGTCATTATAACTTTACTTTATATATCTCAAATTATGTACTTTCAAATAAGTTTTCGTCATAATAACTTTACTTTATATATTTCAAATGATGTACTTTCAAATAAGTTTTCGTCATGATGACTTTACTTTATATATTTCAAATGATGTACTTTCAAATAAGGTTTCGTCATAATAACTTTACTTTATATATTTCAAGTGATGTACTTTCAAATAAGTTTTCGTCATGATAACTTTACTTTATATATTTCAAATGATGTACTTTCAAATAAGTTTTCGTCATGATGACTTTACTTTATATATTTCAAATGATGTACTTTCAAATAAGTTTTCGTCATGACAACTTTACTTTATATATTTCAAATGATGTACTTTCAAATAAGTTTTCGTCATGATAACTTTAGTTTATATATTTCAAATGATGTACTTTCAAATAATTTTTCGTCATGATAACTTTACTTTATATATTTCAAATGATGTACTTTCAAATACATTTTCGTCATGATGACTTTACTTTATATATTTCAAGTGATGTACTTTCAAATAAATTTTCCTCATAATAACTTTACCTTATATATTTCAAGTGATGTAATTTCAAATAAGTTTTCCTCATAATAACTTTACTTTATATATTTCAAATGATGTACTTTCAAATAAGTTTTCCTCATAATAACTTTACTTTATGAATTTTAATATTGATTTCAAATGATGTACTTTCAAATATGTTTTTGTCATAATAACTTTACTTCATGAATTTC
The DNA here is from genome assembly GCF_053919585.1 of Euprymna scolopes. Classification (NCBI taxonomy): domain Eukaryota; kingdom Metazoa; phylum Mollusca; class Cephalopoda; order Sepiida; family Sepiolidae; genus Euprymna; species Euprymna scolopes. Next base: position 67,797,138 of record NC_136514.1, on the reverse strand, counting down.
AAATAATTTACTTTCAAATAAGTTTCGTCGTAATAACTTTACTTTATATATTTCAAATTATGTTCTTTCAAATACGTTTCCGTCATAATGACTTTACTTTATATATTTCAAATGATGTATTTTCAAATAAGTTGTCGTCATAATAACTTTACTCTATATATTTTAAATGATGTACTTTCAAATACGTTTTCCTCATAATAACTTCACTTTATATATTTCAAATAATGTACTTTCAAATAAGTTTTCCTCATAATAACTTTACTTTATATATTTCAAGTGATGTACTTCCAAATAAGTTTTCCTCATAATAACTTTACTTTATATATTTCAAGTGATGTACTTTCAAATAAGTTATCCTCATAATAACTTTACTTTATATATTTCAAATGATGTACTTTCAAATAAGTTTTCCTCATAATAACTTTACTTTATATATTTCAAATGATGTACTTTCAAATAAGTTTTCCTCAAAATAACTTTAATTTATATATTTTAATAATGATTTCAAATGATGAACTTTCAAAGAAGTTTTCCTCATAATAACTTTACTTTATATATTTTAATATTGATTTCAAATGATGTACTTTCAAATAAGTTTTCGTCATAATAACTTTACTTTATATATCTCAATTTATGTACTTTCAAATAAGTTTTCGTCATAATAACTTTACTTTGTATATTTCAAGTGATGTACTTTCAAATAAGTTGTCGTCATAATAACTTTACTTTATATATTTCAAATGATGTATATCAAATAAGTTTTCGTCATAATAACTTTACTTTATATATTTCAAATGATGTATATCAAATAAGTTTTCGTCATAATAACTTTACTTTATATATTTCAAATGATGTACTTTAAATAAGTTTTCATCATGAGAACTTTACTTTATATGTTTCAAATGATGTATATCAAATAAGTTTTCGTCATATAAACTTTACTTTATATATTTCAAATGATGTACTTTCAAATCAGTTTTCGTCATAATAACTCTACTTTATATATTTCAAATGATGTACTTTCAAATAGGTTTTCGTCATGATAACTTTACTTTATATATTTCAAGTGATGTACTTTCAAATAAGTTTTCGTCATTATAACTTTACTTTATATATTTCAAATGATGTACTTTCAAATAAGTTTTCCTCATAATAACTTTACTTTATATATTTCAAATGATGTACTTTCAAATAAGTTTTCGTCATTATAACTTTACTTTATATATTTCAAATGATGTACTTTCAAATAAGTTTTCGTCATAATAACTTTACTTTATATATTTCAAATGATGTACTGGCAAATAAGTTTTCGTCATGATAACTTTACTGTGTATATTTCAAGTGATGTACTTTCAAATAAGTTTTCGTCATGATGACTTTACTTTATATATTTCAAATAATGTACTTTCAAATAAGTTTTCGTCATGATAACTTTACTTTATATATTTCAAATGATGTACTTTCAAATAAGGTTTCGTCATAATGACTTTACTTTATATATTTCATGTGATGTACTTTCAAATAAGTTTTCGTCATGATGACTTTACTTTATATATTTCAAGTGATGTACTTTCAAATAAACTTTCCTCATAATAACTTTACTTTATATATTTCAAATAATGTACTTTCAAATAAGTTTTCCTCATAATAACTTTACTTTATGAATTTTAATATTGATTTCAAATGATGTACTTTCAAATATGTTTTTTTTTTGCTTTTTTTTTACATAGGCGTCACCACATTATCCAGGCCCAGAGGCCACTCAATGATAAGGGTTAAAGAGTGTACAGTAGAAATTGGTCAATATAGTAATCATTAGTAATGAAAATTTGGTAAATTTTATAACTTATATGGAACGGCTCATCAAGAACTTATTTACTTTAGACTTGAACACAACCATATTGTAGTCAGCCGGAAAGCAGGAAAACGGAACACAATTCCACAGGCGTGCAGTTCTAAGAAAGAAGCTTTGTTCATGGAATCTACGTTTAGGTTTAGGCACAGATAAAGAGTGGGGGAAATTATTGATAGTGTTTACAGCTAGTCGAGTGTTTCTTGTGAAAGTTTGGCGAGGGGGGACCATAGATTGAAGCTCAGTTGAACACTTTCCATGAAAATAACGATACATCAGAGACAAACTCGCAACATCTCTTCTGTGAGATAGAGGTTGCAAGGAGGAGAAAAGGACATCTCCTACGAGGCTACGAAGTCTATTTTGAACTCTATCAAGGCAGGACAAGTCCTTTCTAGCAGCTCCTGCCCAGATGTGGCAACAGTATTCCATCCTTGGACGTACCTGGCTCTTATATAGATAGAGAATAGCATAAGCAGTGAGATATGTACCAGATCGATAGAAAGATCCCACCATTTTTCCAGCGGCCTTGGCAACAGATTTGATATACGTGTTCCATTTAAGATCAGGAGTAATGGTCAAGCCCAGAAGCTTGTCAAAACTTGAGGCCTCCTGAAGACGAGAGCCATTCATTTCAATTGATGACAAATGTGGATTAGAATGTTGATGATGTAAAGAGAGAAGCTTGGTTTTAGATGCATTAAAAGTAACCAGCCACTCCTTTCCCCATTGTACTACGTGCTCAAGATCAGAGGAGAGAGAATTGGAGAGAACTTGGTCGTTTACTGTCTTAGATGTGGTACCATAAATGGTAGTGTCGTCAGCATAAATGTCTACAAATGATGTAAGGATATGATTTGGAAGATCATTAATGTAGATCAGGAAAAGAGTTGGGCCCAGGATGGATCCCTGAGGGACACCGGCATTAATACTGTGAGCTTCTGATTTTTGCCCCTCAACTACTACTCTTATGAACCTATCAGAAAGAAATGATTTAATAATTGAGAAGACTTTTCCAGCTATACCATAGCTAGCGATCTTATGAAGTAAACCTTTATGCCATACCCTATCAAAGGCTTTAGATATGTCAAGAGCAATTGCTCTAGAAAGATTGCCACCGTCGAGAGATTTGCTAATCCTATGCGATATAACTGTAATGACATCTGCTGTAGATCTAGCAGAACGGAAACCATATTGAGTGTCACTAAGAAGGTTTTTGTCATAATAACTTTACTTCATGAATTTCAAATAATTTACTTTCAAATAAGTTTCGTCGTAATAACTTTACTTTATATATTTCAAATTATGTTCTTTCAAATACGTTTCCGTCATAATGACTTTACTTTATATATTTCAAATGATGTATTTCCAAATAAGTTGTCGTCATAATAACTTTACTTTATATATTTCAAATGATGTACTTTCAAATAAGTTTTCCTCATAATAACTTTACTTTATATATTTCAAATGATGTACTTTCAAATAAGTTTTCCTCATAATAACTTTACTTTATATATTTCAAGTGATGTACTTTCAAATAAGTTTTCCTCATAATAACTTTACTTTATATATTTCAAGTGATGTACTTTCAAATAAGTTTTCCTCATAATAACTTTACTTTACATATTTCAAATGATGTACTTTCAAATAAGTTTTCCTCATAATAACTTTACTTTATAAATTTTTATATTGATTTCAAATGATGTACTTTCAAATAAGTTTTCCTCATAATTAAGTTATATTATATCATTTCAAAGGGCGTTTTTTTGCTCTTTTTAATCGTTATCATTATAAAAGAGGGCTTCCTTCAGTCTTGACAGACTATGGATACCTACTGTAAGGAGACTTGCGCGTGAAATTTGTGTGGCAAGAGTTGCGCAATCTCCAACCACGCCTCTCCCGAGTCAATATTGTTGCATACCAGTAGCAAGTTGAGGTACAAGACGACTGGAAACAATGCCGAGAAAGCAATCGTTTACATTACAATCGTTTTAAAGCACTTTTTCAGAACTTTGGATACAAGATTCAATTCTAATTGGAAACAAATTCGCAAAATTTTCTTATTTTAATTCAAGTTAGGGCGAAAAGCTGCTGAAACAGATGACGAAGCGTTTGGCCCAGGAACCACTACTGAACGCACAGCAAAGTTGTGAGTTAAGAATTTTTGCGGTGGCGACAAGAGTCTTGAAGATGATGAGCGGAGGTCGGTCATCGGATGTTGAAAGCAATGAACGCCATTCTATTATCCTCAGAGTAACTGGAAAGGTTAAAAGTTTCATAGAACGATGCATGATGTCCTAGCAAAAAATGTTGGGAACAATGAACAGTGCTGGGATATTTACATCAATCAGATGTTGCCGGCTGTCAGATTCTACGTGAGTGAGACGACAAAATTCTCACCATAAATAATTGCTTTATAACAAAGATGTTATTTTGCCATTAGATACATACTGAGGCCACGTAGAGTGGACTATGGTGATGAACATCATAAAATATCATCGGACCTTCACTTTAGTTAGAAACAACATTAGAAAAGCCAGGAAAAAGATGATAAATGATTCACTTAGCAAAACAAAAACAAAACGCGGAGTTTAAGGTTGATGATTATAAAAATCACCAGAAGAGGGTGAAACGTATTATGTCGTAATTGAGAAAATTCGACCTGTCGCTTGTAAAATTAGAGATCAGTTTACGATCTCTGTTACAAAGGCGCATGCTAAACACTTTCGATCAGCGTCTATCGAGAAATGGGAAATCCCTACTCAGAGGGGCCATCAAAGAAAACTGCTTAAGCCGCTCCAAGGCTATCAAGCAATTCGGGTAGCGAAGAAGCAGTCACAGAACATGCTGATTTTCCAGTGCAGAAGGATCGACATTAAGGTGAGAATTTGAATGAGGAGTTGAACGTTCCGTTGATAAAGCATCGTATCTTGTCGAGTAGTATTGTTATATATAGTTTCATTATTATTATTATTATTATTATTATTATTATTATTATTATTATTATTATTATTATCATCATCATCATTATTATTGTTGTTGTTGTTATTGTTCGTTGTTAGGAAGTCTTATTAAAAGTGAGTCTTAAAGAGTCTTATTAAGAGAGATGTTGCGTTCTGTGTTCGTGTTATGAAGAGATTCATATATATATAAAATGTTCATACTTAGAAGTGTAGTAGAAGATCTTAGAGTGAGGAGACAGTGTTGAGACAGTCTTGGTGTTCACATTGTAGATATGAGATGTAGAGACATTGTGTATGTGAAGACATTTTAAAACGCAGGATATATAAGACATATAATGACAATTTCACTTTACCTTTTGGTAGAATTACAACACAAAGACGACGTTTATAAAAACACATGACGCGTTTATTTCCATGGACCGGTCGGTAGTTTTCTTAGTCAGGAATTCAAAGTTTTACATTCTATGTTTCAAAGGTGACCGTCTCGCTTCCAGACGTTCGACTGTCCATCTCTGGACTCCAGACTGTCGTCTGTCGTCCTCAGACTCTCTCTGCTTAACTCTAAAGTTTCTAACTATATCGAGAACTTCCCATTTTCCATGACGTCATACACATGTTAAAACATGTGTCTTCTTTCACGTGTTCTTGAAATGCGTGTCCAAAACTTTTTCCTTTGTTTACAAAAGGATTTTTTTATTTCCCGTAACCTATATTTCCAATATGTTAAAAACATGTTTATTAAATTATCCTATAGTTGCATTCCTCAATTCAATTTCATAACAGAATTGACAAATGCACATTCCTTTTCTTAAAACTATTTTATCTCTAAGCTAAACAATGGTTTGTTGTTACATTCCATTTTCTAATTCTCTCTCGTAAGCTATTTCTAAAGAGGTTCGAATTTCGTTTCATTTACATTTTAACTAAATCTCTATATTTTTACTTACATGAAAAAGGGGACAGACCCTTTTTACCATGTAACATCATGACGTCGGGAGGCATCACTGGCATAGACGCAGGTAGTCACGTAATTGGACCACTTTCAGCTGTTATAGATAAAAGTAGGGTCAGCACAGAGGTAAATAAGAATAGCATTTAGGCCTGCCAAATTAACAAAGAGCAAAAGAAATGAAAAGAATGTTTGGGATGAGTGAGGACAATGTTCCGTGAGGCAGTCAGGTCAGGTCTCTTCAAGTGGAGCTACGATACCCCCATGATAAAGTTACAAAACTAGAAAAACCTTTCTCCTTTTGGGGTCAGGCAACGAATGATATGTACGATATATAGTGGCGGCTTTCAATTTCAAACATAGTAGGTTCAAACGGCTAATAAAGTTTTAAAAATTACAGAATAAAATTCGAGAAGAAGCACCATGGTATCACCAACTCTCATTTACCCGATGTTAATTTGGAAAACTGAGGCACGGTTACCGCCAATGATCCTAGGATCATGCATGGGGGTGTCTCCCAGTATATGATTGGGTGATCATTGAATTAAACTATGATTAAAATGCATAATGGATAAGGACTGCATTTTTGTTTGTTTTGTTTTTCTGTTTTTGTAGTAAGAGCGATGTGGGTGTGGTGAGTAGAGGTGTGAAGTAAAACTGCAAAAACATTTAGGGAAAAATGTGTGATGGAGAAATTTTGAAAACGTGCAAGCACATAAAACTAGCCCAGATTCTGACCTCTGACGTCAATGGTCAATAAAAAAAGAAGGATCTCCCAAAAAGAGCAAGCAGGAAAAACCAGCCCATATTCTGGCCCGTCAGTAAAATGACAATATAATTGAATTATAATAAAAACACACAAGGTTGCGTTATGAGACAGATAGGTCAGAGACACAGATAGAGGATCACACTCCGCCATCCCATCTCTCTCTCTCTTTCTGCCATAAGTTTCGAGCTGATTGTTAAAATAAACGGCATAAACCGAAATTGTTTATTTGTTATTAGAAAACACAGCATATTTTTAAGAACATATAAAACTGACAGTATACACTCGCACGCATTAAAAATTCGGGGCTGATTTTATTATACATACATTTCCACGAGTGGCGTAGCTAGACCTTTTGCCGCCCGGGGCGGTAGTAAAATTTGCCCCCCGCCGGGCATTTGGGTGCCTGGAAAATTCGTCCATGGATAATTCGTTCGTGGAAAATTCGTCCATTTTTGTTAGGTAGGAAAACTGGTCCATTATTATTAAGTTAACATTTATTCTGTAGTTGCTTAATTTTCATACCTTGCGAAAATTTGTTCTACGGTATCTAATTTTCCTAAATTCAATTAAATTAAAATTAAAATATCAAAACTGATTTTTAATATTTTTTATTCATTTGAGATTTTATCTGTTTTCCTTTTGTTTTAAGAAGATGGTGGGGGTTGCCCGGGGTGATTTTGTCCGATCCCCCAGCTAGCAATTGTAAAGTTTATAAGGAGTTATAAAAAGTATGCTACAAAAACAAACGTTTGATACTTTCAAAGTCTTAGCCTCATGAATTGGACAGTAATAAAATTAATGAATTCAAACTTTCGCATCTAATGTTATTTCCTCTTTGATGTCGGTGTATATACACCCAAATATCCAACTTTCTTTTCGCACCTATTCGATAAAAATTTATATGAAAGTTCCCCTTTAAGTATGAAATCTTTCTGAGGTCATTTTGTTTTTTTGGTGCTTGGCCGAAGCCTGGGCTTGGCCCTATCCTGTTAGGTCAGCCGGTCACTGAGTATATCTCCAGAAATAATTAATTCTTGCATTTTCTAAACTTAGTGATTGAATGAATTAAAGCAATTTATTCTCAATTAATGGAAATTTTGAAAACTCCAAACTGTTAAACTATTTATCAAGTAATAATTTACAATTGCGTTTGGAGTTTTCAAAATTTCCATTAATTGAGAATAAATTGCTTTAATTCATTTCAAGATAGGTTTTTAATGTAGAGAAAGTCCAACCTAGATTAAAACAAAAAAATTGCCTCAATCTTGAAGGATATATTGTATATATTTGTTTATATATATATATGTATATGTATGTATCTACATGTATGTATGTATATATGTATGTATATATTTATATTATATATGTATATATATACATATATGTATATATACATATATGTATATATATATACATATATATGTATGTATATATGCGTATTTATATATGTGTATGTGTGTATATATGTATGTATGTATATATGTATATGTATGTATAAATATATGTGTATATGCACATATATATGTATATATGCACATATATAGTTATAAAATAAATACGTATTTATTATAATGCTCCCATAATGTTGAGCATAATGAGAGCCGAAAATGGCAAACGGCCGTAAGCAGTGGTCTTGTTTAAAATTAGATCTTGTGTACAATTAGAGCTGAGATCGGTTTGGCAACGACTGCCGACTGTTCCCATTTACTTGCTTCTCCACGAGGGCAGAGTTAGACACAAGGACGGTTTTTAATGTGGGGAAAATCCAGCGCCACAAAAAGGGGCACTCTGGATAGGAACAAAAATAAAAATTCTCAGTTATGAACGATTTCCCCATACTGACCGATGACAGAAAAGGAGAAGTGTATCATTAGAACAGATACTACACTGTGATATCAGCCCAAAGGCTGCTAATTGTTGTTAAAATATTTCTCCGTCGCTCTCTCAGATGGTCGGATTTCGTTCCTAGCTGGAAGTAGTTGCTAAAATTTAGCCGCACCGATGAGCTGTAAACAGCGAAACAGTCCTGTGTGTGAATGACTATTATACACACACACATATATATATATGTAATTTAATTTAATTATTTTTTTACGTGCATAAAATTTATTTTAGTTTATTTTATTTTATGCACGTAGAAAAATAATTAAATTAAATTAAATATCGTCCAAAAAGTTAGGGCGATTCATTCATATAATAATATGAATAATAAAGAGCTTATAGCTAAGGTAGCGAATGTATAAAAATATATAAAAAATGTAAACAAACGCTTATCGCGGAACAAACGCCAATAACAAAAAAAAACTTAACCTATTTGACTTAAAACTAAATTGAAAATACTCTTAGAAACCCACCGAATATATGTCACCCTATGTCACGCTAACATATATTGAATGGATTTCATTTGTGTTTTTCGCATATACCGATAGACACTATGTTTTTCTAACTGATTACACGTTTTAAGTGAGTAAAAATCACTAAAAACTTGTCGAGATAGGTAGAAGAGTAACTTATCTTGCCTTTGATAACATTTATTTGTTATATATTTTTGACAGTTTTTTCGAATGTGCATAGTAAAACAACCCCAAAATGTCTATTATATTTATAAATAATAGATGTAAAAGTTTTAAAAACAAAACTCAAATGTATTATAAACGTAAAATAATTGTGTCCATACTTTTAAAAAAGTAAAATTTATTCAAATGTGCCCTGAATAAAGTTTTATGGTCTTCCTTCTTTTTATTTCCATTAATTCCTTTTTTTTTTAAGTAGAAAATGTTTTCAATCAAATCAGAACCTGATATGCCCTCTTCAAGTATTCACATGTAGGTGTGAAATCACCAAAACCCATGAGAATGGCTTGTTTATGATCCTTTTAAACCAACCAATTCTAATATAAGCCAAAACTAGCTGATAAAATATGACAGTTCAGACTGACACACTCAACTTGTTACTACTGAATCTTCATAAGAAAAATTACTAAGGAACACCAGAACATCAGCCCAAGAGAAACTAATTCCTACTACCAGCAACAAAGGTTAGTGCCATACACATTAACATTTTCGTTTCTTTAAAATGCCCAAGTGGAAAAATAGTTATTAAAGTAGGCGAAAATATATTTAAGCCTGGGAAAATGTGCACGTTTCCTATATTGGGTTTACACTGTTTTCTTAACGATGGCAATGTCAAGTCTTTCTTTATGAAATTGAAATTGTAGGCTCTTCCATATATTTTATTTTGGTGGTGGTAGGGAGACTTAAAAATATATTTAGATAAAAAAATGCGTGCTAAGAAACGTTAATAATTATCTAAAATTTACATAGAAAGAATAAACGCTATTCTTTTAGTCAATGGCTCTATTCTGTTGGAAATGAGTGATAATCTTAAATCAAATATATATGAGAAACTGATTCCCCACTTTAATTCCTAAAATAATTTTCTCATTATAACAGTTTTTCAAGATATTCTTATTTACAAATTTACCAATTGTTCATCAAATTATTTTATATTAAATTAGTATTAAAATTATTCTTTAAATTCCTGATACGATTTTAAAACTGTTTAAACTTTTGAATGTAATGAGTTTATTCTTTTTAATATTAAACATAGAACTAATTTAAACAGAAAAATATGTGAGAGCCAAAGTATATTTTTCGATTTGGTTTCATTGTTAACGTTTTTGCTTCATCATCGCTAAGAAAATACTACAAAATTAATAGAGAAATAAAAATGCAAAGATATAGATGTTAACATCTTCAACATATGAAATTTTTCTTTAATTTTCAATTTGGCATTTTTGAGGGGCCTTTTTTACAGCAAAAAAGAGGCTTCATTTTAGAATTTGGCCTTTTTTTCTTAAAAATATATTTAACAAAATATTTTTACTTATTTACTTTTGTTTTAAAACCGATAATTGATTTTTCTAAGTGTTCGTTTTCTACCGAGCTAGATAACTTTTTAGTATTTTAACTTATTTTAAAGCTTTTATTTAGTTACGTGAGAACACGAGAAAATATCCGACATTTCACACATTTTTAAAACCATTTTGGAGGTTTTAATAGGAAATTTACGTGATTTTGGGGCTTGTTTTACAAGCAACACAGATTCGAAAATGTCTCAAACAACAAATATATAATAAATAAATATTAGCAAGGGTAATATAAGTTACTCTTCTACATAGCTTGATAAGTTATAGTGTTTGTACTTAATGTGAAATAATAAACGTGTTTTAATTTTTAACTACTCTGTACTTGTTATGAATATGTTAATAATGAAATGAAATGAATAAGAAATGTTTTTTTTTCAACTATACTGTAGTTTTACATGAGATTATACAAAAGATACGGTAAAAATTGAATTTCATCGTCCTTTTTCTGCATAATGACAAAAAAAAAACAAGAAACTGTTTTTCGTTTTATTTTAAAAAATGAATGAAACAAATGTTACCAAAGGCAAGCTAAGTTACGTTTTTACCTTACTAGATAATTTTTTTTCAGTTTTTAATTTATTTATTTACATATTTACATATTTTATTCTTAACTAAAAACAGACATTAAAATTGCTTTGTTTGATATTCTGGAAGATTATGTTATTTTTTAGTTGTTTCATTTGATTCTGTTTGTTTTATTTTTCATTTGATTGTTTTATTTTGGTAATTATGCAGAGAAAAGATCATGAAACTCAATTTTTATAATATCTTGTATTTATTAAAATGTTATGTGAAACAAAAAAAAAATTCTTAATTATTTTATTTTATTATTAAGATATTCATAACAAGTACAGAATATTTACAAATTAAAATTATTAGTTGTTATTATCAGCTGTTGTTTTTTGCTTGCTAGATTGTACAGTCAACTCGCTAAATTTCGTTTCGCTAAAATTTGCGTTTCCTTCAATTTTTTACATCCGTTTGCGGCCGTCATCTTGCGTACGACTTTAGTGAAGATGACCATTCCTTGTATTTTTCTATAACATTCCTTAAATAAGGAAATACTTTGAAAAATATTTACTTATTAGTTTAATTAGTTTTGGGGTTTGTTTTACAATACAAAGAGATTTGAAAAGGTGCAAAAAATAAAATATACAACAAATAAATGTTCCTATTGGCTATAAAAGTTAATTGAATCATTTATTGGTGTTTTAAAGTAGTTTGAAAGACTCTTTCCCCGTAAGTTTCTATTTTACGGGGGGGGGGGGGTAGTGACGGGTCTCGCTCTCTAAGTATATATGTATTTTTAGGGATAGGCATCTAAGATTTTATGGGGGGGGGTATCTCACTTTTTGTGGTACTATTACGGAACAACACAAAAGGTGCTTATGCAGAGAAATAGCGTGCTATTTTTTAAAATAGTATTTAAATTTTTTTTCAGAATATTTACGTGAATTTTAAAATGAAGAGAATTAAGGAGAGTGGTACGGCATTCCGTAAAAAGCGAAAAACAAAAGAAGAGGAAGAAAACAAGAATAAAGGCACGCTGTTGAAATTCATCAAAAAGACTTCTATGGCCGAAATGGCGGAAACGAAAGTCGAAAATCTTGCTGAAACCGAAGATGAAGTTAACGTTGATACTGTTACTTCGGAAGTCGACATTGCCCACGTTGATACATCAACAAGCGCCAATGATGATGCGCGTGAAGTTGTCACGACCGATTTTACAGATGTTGGTCTATGGCCTATTGAGATTAGTCATGAAATTCGCGCTATGCTTGTTCGGCAGGGATCTGCCGCTGTGCAGCACCTTGATCATGAATTCAAGGAAATAGTGCGACCAGGGACAAAAACAAAAGGCGACGTTAGAAAGCTAACAAAAAACTGGTTCTATCAGGTATTGCGGAACGGTGAGAAAAAGTTTGCGAACTTGGATGGTGTATTCTCCTGCCAGAGAAGCCTTATTTTGCTTCTGCTGCAGACTATTTTCAGTTGGACTCTCGAGTTTTTCTGCTGATGTGGGTTTCAAGAATTGGTGGAAATTAAATCCAAAAGTACATGAACATGAAGCAAGCACATCTCATGCTCAGACGTTTCTTGACTGGAAGGAGCTAGAGATCCGACTTGCTGAAGGAAAGGTAGTTGATAAAGTTGAGCAAAATATCATTGAGAAAGAAACAAAGAAGTGGCGAGAAATCCTAGCTAGATTGCTGGACATTACCAGATTTCTCGCCAAGCAGAATCTGGCGCTACGAGGTCACCGGGAAGACATCCATAATGATGAAAGGGGTCAAGAAAACAAAGGAAATTTCTTGGAATTGGTAAATCTATTGGCTAAATATGACCCTGTACTCCGTGAACATTTGGTTAAAGTTAACCTAAGGAAGAAATTCATTATTTCTTATCTGTCACCAGAAATTCAAAATGAGTTTGTGAGCATTTTAGCAAAGCAGGTCAGAAAGAAAATTATCGATCAGATAAAGAAAAGCAAGTATTTTTGTATAATTTTTGATAGTACTCCCGATGTATCTCACTAGGACCAGATGAGTGAGGTGTTGCGCTACGTTAAAGTTGACAGAAATGAAGTGACGGTGGAGGAGTCGTTTCTCCGCTTCATCGAAACAAAGGGTTAAAGCACGGAGGACATTTCTGAACTCATTTTGAGAGAATTGGAGAATGATGAGATACAGATTGGTGACTGTATTGGCCAGGCATTTGACAATGCCGCTGTTATGGCAGGTCACCGATCGGGTGTGCAGAAACGAATCTCTGAAATCAACCCAAAAGCTCTATTTGTGCCATGCACAAACCATTCACTAAATCTGGCTTGTGTACATGCAGCTTCAGTAGCAGTTCACTCTGTTACATTTTTTGGCACATTGGACCAGTTATTCTCGTTCTTTTCTGCATCTACACATCGCTGGGACGTCTTGATTCAGTTGACCGGTCTAAGTATCAAACGGACTGTGGATACTAGATGGAGTAGTCGAGCGGATGCTGTTGATGTTGTGATAAAAAAAATATTGGAAGTCGTCATTGCCCTGGAACAGCTCACAGAAGAAGGAGAAAATGCAACCACAAGATCAGATGCATCTTTAATTCTCAACTCGGTACTATCGTTTCCGTTTCTTTTATTTCTGAATCTTTGGAAAACTATTCTCCCAGAAATCAATGATGCCCAGAAATATCTTCGAAAAAAAGGGCTGGATCTGCAACAAAGTTCTGTCAGGCTGACGGCGTTGAAAAATTTCCTTCTTCAGAATAGAGAAAAGATAGTGGACACTGCAATAGACGAGTCAAAAACACTCTGCTCTGAAATGGGGATAAGCATAGAGCGTCGTATTTGCAAAAAGAAATGAATGGATGGTGAAGGATTGACTGATGCAGTGCTGAGTTTTGATACTGAGTTGAGACGGGAAATGCTGTCTGTCATAGACAGATTGACTGAAGAAATATCTTGCAGATTTCAACAAGTTCACAATCTTGCAAATAAATACGCTTTTCTTATACCGTTAAATCTGCTTGATGATAATTATGATTGTCAGCTTGGTGGATTTGACGAAGATATAGAAAAAGAGAAATTCTTTACTGAAAGGAAGAGGTTACAGTATGTTGTAAAAGCTTCAGAAAAAGACAAAATCGATGGACCTCTTGAACTTTTGAACTTTATACAAAGATACCAACTTGGGGATTCCGTCCCTAATATTGTGATCTTGCTGAGAATTTTCCTCACCAGAGCTATTAGCGTTGCTAGCTGTGAGCGCTCTTTCTCAAAACTGAAGCTCATAAAAAACTACCTTAGATCAGCAATGAGCCAGACAAGACTTACAGACTTGGCAATCCTCTCAATAGAGAGGGAACTTGTCGAGGAAGTGAATTTTGATAGAGTCATTGATAACTTTGCCGAAAAAAAGGCGCGAAAAATCTGTTTGTAAATTTTCAACCGACTTGATGCCTTGCGACAGTTCTCTCACAAAAAATAAATTTATAGCCTTATTTGCCATTCATAAATACATTTATTTAAAATATATTAAAACTATTTTTAAAAGAGTTGAAACGTTATTAACAACAACAAATTTCTGAAAACTGAGCGATTACACACACGGATTTAAAAAAGCACCGATACAAAACGTTTTTCTCTTCAGAGGGCTCGACCTCTTAATAATAACATTATGAAGACAAAGAAAAGAAAACTACATCGAACTATTCTCTCCTTGATACATCCATGTTATTTGGCGAAAATTCGGACTTTAACAACAACGACAAAAAAGTAAATAAGAATGATTTTATCATTTCATAACATTTTCAGGTTTTCAAATGTTCTCATTTAAATTTATTATTATATTTGCTTGTGTAGCTAATTCATTTAATTTAACATTTTTTTTTAATTTGAATTATAAGTTTTTGTTTTGAAAAAATATTTGGTTTCTTTTATTTGCGTACCCAGTCTTTATTTTATTAGTGGTTCAGAGGCTAGGGAATGAGGGTGGAGAGTTGTGTTTCGATTTCGATTCTAGCTCAAGGCACCCAAGTCATATATTATTATTGAAAAGAAATTTCAATTATTATTATAATAATATTCAATCATTATTGAAAAGAAATTGTTAAATTAACTGGCTACGTATACAATTACGTAGCCAGTTAATTTAATTTAACAATTTCTTTTCAATAATAATAAGTATGTAAACATTAATCTGAAGGGAATTGTGTGAACATTAATCCGAAGAAAATTATATAATCTTTGGTCTTCTTTGACGAGTACTGTAATACGATGAAAATCTAGGACTAATAGCTGCAGTCTAACATTAGTTCCATGAAAATAAATATTTTGAGGGCTTTTGGAATTTTGAAGGTTAACAGATTATCAAATGCGGGGGGGGGGGCAAATCTTGCCATAGACTATTGGCGCCGACAAGGAAATTTTATTATCAAAGCTGTCGACACAAATACTTACTTTCAAACAATAACAACGTGAACTCTGCTGCTAGCCCAACTATTAATCCCATCTTTAGGAAAACATTATTCTATTATGGATTCCCAATCTAGCTCGACTAAATCTCTGGGCGTCTAATAACTTTTCTATTGCTTACGCTTTGTCTATTAGTACATGTTTGACGAAGTTGATTAAACAAAATACAAAAATTTACAAATTTTGTCTTTAATTGAACACACCTTCAGCTAAGTTATCTCCCAACAATGAAATTCTGAATAGAATTTTTTCGAGGGTGAAGTGACGGACAAAGCAAAAGTTTAGAATTTTAGGGAATCAATTTGAGCGATTAAGGGAAATATATTCTGTGGAATTTAGGTTCAAATAGTACCATTAAAAATAGCACAGTAAAAATAAAAACGGTAAAAAAATGGCACCGGTAAAAATGGTAATGGTGAATAAATAGATAAAAATGGCGCTTGACAACGAAAGCCAGGACTGCAGAAGCAGTGAAGGTAAAGCTTCCATTCCTCTAGTTTACAATAGGCTCAGCCGCCCCCCCCCATTAAATATTTGCAATAGGCATTTGCACTGGTAGAAGTGAGGGCTAAGGCCTTTTTATTAGCGTTCAACGTAAAAAAGAAAATGCTTTCTGTTAGTTTAACTGATTCTTTTAGCGAATTCGTGTGAAGAGTCTTTGTGGAGGTAGAGATAAGGAATATAAAACTTAATTGCTCTCTTTCTTTCATAATTTATAACCCGAGTTAACATAGGAGTCACACTACAGAACAACTAAAAACAAAACGCGTGAATTTACCACCACATAGGACTGATATTTATTACGCCTGTCCCTTTTAAAGTTCTTTGTTTCTGCCCAGAAACTTGTAATCTTTACCATCTGCTAAGAGACCCCTCATCAGTATTGAATTTCAAATTATGTAGTTAAATTTGGGATGGAGTGATTTTTCTCAATCTATATATCTATAAAAGTTAACGTGTCTGTGTGTGTGTCTGTGTGTACATTTGCCTACGCAATAACTCTGTCAATTTAAAGTCTACAGATTCGAAATTTGATATACAGGGTAGTGAGATTTGGGAAAATCGATGTGATCAGTTTTCGGCCAGAAATTTGGCTGTTAAGGGGTAAAAGTTCAACGATTTGACATTAGAGAACTCTACAAAACTCCTCCGACAATTTTGGGTCTAAACACTTGAAATTTTAGATATAGGTTCCTTGAACATGGATCTACCTTAATAACTCGATTCGAGCCCAAAACAATAAATGTTAATGGGCCATAATAGGAGTCAAATTTAAAAAAATTGACCGCTTTTTTTTTTTTTTTTTTTTTTTTGCTCAACATACACCTCCAAACATCCGAGCAACGCCGGGCTGAAATGCTAGTAGAAAATAATTTTTAAAATAATGACGTCATTATTTCAGCATGTTCCGTATTATTTCGTATTATTCCGTATTATTCCGTATTATTCCGTATTATTTCGTATTATTTCGTATTATTCCGTATTATTCCGTATTATTCCGTATTATTTCGTATTATTCCGTATTATTTCGTATTATTTCGTATTCGTATTATTCCGTATTCTGTATTATTTCGTATTATTCCGTATTATTTCGTATTATTCCGTATTATTCCGTATTATTCCGTATTATTCCGTATTATTCCGTATTATTTCGTATTATTCCGTATTATTCCGTATTATTTCGTATTATTCCGTATTATTCCGTATTATTTCGTATTATTCCGTATTATTCCGTATTATTTCGTATTCCCCAGAGCTCTAATAATAGCTATTTTTTCACAACAAAAAAGTTATAATTGCGAATTAGGGCAAAAAATAAACAAAACCAAACAAAACCAAAACAAAAGCACTGATAATTTCATAAATGTTGGAAAAGTAGAGGAGCACCCGATCCAAAGTTAGCAGCAAACGGTGGTTGCTCAGATTCTGTCCCTGATATTAAACTTCATCGGTAATATATCTTCGGGTCAGAGTTTTAATTTCTCACGTTTTACTTATTTATCAAATTGTTAGATGAAAGTACAGAACAGTTGACAAGATCTCTTCTCTTCAAGTTAAAGATGTTTTTCTAAATAATAATGTTATTATTTCAACACGGCCAGTAAGCTACAAAGTATTTAGAAAGCCATCCTTAACTTAGAAGCTCAATAATGACTTAAAAACACAAATAAAACCAAATATTGGTAGGAATCCACCCAATAAATGTTACCATGCAATGTATTGGGTGGATTTCTACTAGTAATTTGTTTTATTTTTATTTTAAAGTCATTATCATGACTCTAAAGATATGACACTACCGTGTCTGTCATTTTTTTTTGTTCTGGCGTAATGCTTGACAATTTTAATTTGTAAACCAATTTAACCAATTTTCTGTAGTATAACATTTTCTTAAGTAAAATTCTTTTTGGTGCGAGAAAATTAAAAGCAGTGGCTACCAGCGATTTTTAATAATGATTCGTGGAGTCTGTTTTCTCGCCGGACCGGAACCACACAGAGACAAAGCTGGTTAATTGAGGTCACGTTTAAACAGCGGCTAGTAGTCAATAGTCGAGGTTACTGGAAGTCTCGCAATAGGTCATATTGCTATCAGTTTAACTTACCAACTCGATAATAGTTTTTTTTTGTTGTTGTTGTTGTTTTTGCTTTGTTTCTGTTTTGTTTGGTTTTTTCTCACGCAGATTTAGAGCGTTAAAATATATTAAAACACAAAATCGATCCAGACCATGCGCGGATCTGTACTACTGACTTTTTTCTTCAACTTCACAACATGGCAAGAAAAAAAAAACAGAAAAAAAACCCGAAATATTGAGGATGCAATTTGACTCCAAAATGTATTTAAATTATAAATTTCAAACAAGTAAAATATTTGTTTATTTTTGTAAAATTTCGTTGAAATTTGGCTTTCAAGCGCACTTGATGCGTATTTTATATATATATATATATATATATATATATATATATATATATATATATATATATATATATATATATATAAGAGAAAATAAGGGGGCGGAGATCGACAATAATTAAGTTTTGAAGTTTAAAATACATTAGATTTTAGTGTGCGTGTGTGGGGGGGGGGTAGTAAATTCATTTCATGCCAAACGGATGTGACCGTGGCTACCGAGAGTAAAGAAGGCCGATGCACATGACAGCGTGACGTCATTATCAGATTCACTTGTAGGCATATGATCTAGGCTATCAGCAGCAGTTTCGTCTAGTTTTCAGTTTGCTGTCTAACATGGTGTATTCTTGCGTTGTTCCAAATTGCCGGGGAAATTATCCAAAAGGCCCCAAAGTACATATATTGTCTTATCCTAAACTTTCTCAATTTGGATACGTGCCATTAGAAGGGAAATTTTTATTCCAACCAAATATAGTAAAGTAAGTGATGTTATTTGTTAATAATTAAACGTGTATTGAATTAGAACTGTATTCAAGTACTTTCATAACGTTTGATAACATTGTTAATATAAATTAAAGTACTTTCATAAATACGGTCTGGCAACCGAAACATATGTAACTGAACAGATAAAACGGTAATATAAAATAAAACGCATATTTGCTCTGCAATAGTATTGAGCACTCTCTTCAGGTTTTACTAATTACCATTTTTGCTATGTAAAATAATTTTTACATATTTATTTTAAAAGAAAATACCGAAAAAGAAAGTATTGGAAATTATATATATATATATATATATATATATATATATATATATATATATATATATATATATATATATATAATTTCCAATACTTTCTTTTTCGGTATTTTTTTTTAAATAAATATGTAAAAATTATTTTTAAATTATTCACAATAGAAATAATAAACGAATATTATTCTTATGGAATCCATGATAAACTGCGATATTTATCTTTTAACGCAGGGACAACTTAAACTCTCCGTTTTGAATTAATTCTTTTTTTATTAAAGTTAAATTTAGGTATAAATCATGGTTATCTTTATTCTCTTTTTCTTTCAATATATTTAAAAATACGTTTTTTATCTTTCTTACAAATAGCTGTCATTCATTATCGACAGTTTGCTTGTTCTACAAATCTTGATGGTTTGCCTATTATGCTTGATGTCAGCTTTCAGTTAATATTTATAAGCGATTTCGTTTAAACAAAACAAAAAAATAAAACTTCCCCCTCAAAATTTAACTCAATATAAACAAACTATTTATAAGCGATTTCGTTTCAGTATTTTAACAAAAAAAAAAAGAACAACAAAAACCTTTCTCTTTCTTTCAGTTTACTTCAGTTTTTTTTCCAAACGAACCTTCGTTTGGGACCGCAACAAATCACTCCCACTCAGATATGACTACTATGGCCTAATAGTACGTTAATTTCACAGCGACAAAGCAAAAACACGCTTTCTCTCTCTCTCTCTCTCTCTCTCTCTCTCTCTCTCTCTCTCTCTCTCTCTCTCTCTCTCTAACAAGGCCAACTGCACAAACGACAACAGAGAGAAAGAAAGGCTCGGCTTACCTCGATTCTGTTGTCTTCTCTTCGTCTTCTTCTTTAAAAGTCTTATTTCTTTCCTTCTTTAATTTTCAGTGTTCCCCTCTCTCTCTCTCTCTCTCTCTCTCTCTCTCTCTCTCTCTCTCTCTCTCTCTCTTAGGGTTAATTTTTTAAAAGGTCTCGTTTCTTTGAAATGTTTCCAAGTTTTTCCTTTCTTTATTTTTTTGTTCGTTTTTCGCCTTTGATTTTGGCTTTTCTTTCTTTCTTTTTTTTTTCAACCGTGTGTTTCCTTTTAAGCTTTTTTTTCAAACGTGCGAGTTTCTATATTTTTCAGTTCTGTCTCTCCTTCCTTTTTTTTCAAATGTCTCCGTCTGTCTGTCTCTTTCTTATTGCGTCTTTTCTTCTGAGTTCGTCGTGGAAATACTTTTTTTCTTTTCTGTCTTTGTCTTTGTGTCCGTGGTAACAACAAAAAAATAAGAAATATTAAATCTCACCCATTCTTATTCAGGTCGATATTTTAGTCGCAGCCACCAATAATGTAAGATTATTATCTTTCTCTTCTTCGTCGTGGAAAGATTTCTTCTCTCAAACCAAACAACGTCTATCCTGGTCAAACGGCAACAAATAATGTAACCCCTCTTCTGATGAAGCTCGGCTAGGGCCCCTTTTGTCTAGAAACTCGGCTCAGATCGTCTGGTCCTTCTCTGAGGGTTGTTACATTGAGTCATGTATGTTGAAAGCGAATATTAAAGCTGCAGACAGAAAGAAAAACAGACACGTGAAATTCCACTCTACGAGGATTAATTTACGAAATTGTGTACAATGTTTTTACAAATATCATCCAGTTCTTGGTAAGTTTTTCAAAGTCTCAAATATTCTTCACAGACAGTGTCAGACGGGCGGAGAAGGGGTCGCGTCTTCAGGAAAGGGCGGGTTACTTCGAGTTTCACGCATAAACTCTTGCTGGACTGCTTTGAAACTCCTTCGGAAACTGACTAATTTTTGCGTGACATTAGTATTAATAGTGGTGTATGTGGTCGGGGGTGGAAGTCTCCCCAGCCAATCAGATCACGCCACGAAATCGGAAAAACCTCAGATTTTGCGGGTGTGCAATTCACCAATTTTGCGATCTGAGATTTACAGACATATTAAATTCCCATGACCCCTAAGGTAATCCCTGTCAGACAGACCTCTGGCTGTTGAGTTCGTCAAGGCCAGAAAGTGTTATGTTATTGTTCTAAGTTCCTGTCATCAATTTTAAATGCAAAATATATTTCTCTGATTTCCAAACAATATCTATTTTGACAATGAAATAAAATATATATTTATATTCTCTATTTCAACTCCTCGGGATATCTGTCGCTACCTGGGATCGATTAAAGCTATTTTTCGGCCCTCCTCAGGCCCTGGGGGATCTATAGCTCTCCAATGAGGGGCACGTTGCTCCCTCAGGTTGATTACGTCACACTTGCCTCTCGGTGGTGACAGCCGGACACTTATAAACCACAAAGACGAAGTTTTCCTTAATGTAATCTAGTTTGAAATAGAAGAATTTCGTTTTCTCCCCACCTCTCTCTATCTTTTTGTCTCTCTCTTTTTCCCTCTCTTACGCGGGCACTTTTGTTGTTTCTTTTAGGAGATATTCCCGGTGGCAATTAAATCTGTTTTTATCAGGTACGGGCAAAAATGGGCGGACAAAAATGGGGGACCAAGTTTTGAAAGCCGATTTATCATAATTTTTTCTAGGTTTCCGACTTTTTGATTGTATTTGAAAGATTAAAGACTAAACTTAATTTCTCAAAGGAAAAAAAATATTTGTACACGTGAAAAAAAAGTTATGAAAATGTTTTCATGGCGAGTTAACCAATTCAGCTAAATTTTGAAGTTAAATAAATTTATTGTAAAAATCCTATAAAAGATGAATATTAGTTTTTCTGAGTCTATTTCAAAGATAATTAGTAAAGTCCTAAGATATTGAATTAAATTAAAAAAAAAACTTGTTTATACAAAATACAGCTTAATTGGCCCTCAAAAAGCAAATAATTATGCCGTTCGCCAAAAACGCAACCGATAAAAGTTTGTAAACACGAATATACGGAAGCCCGAAATTTCAGCCAATCGAAACGCTGTTTCAAAATGAAGCCATGATAGTAAACGGAGGTAGAGGTGTCAGATTGTTTCTTTTTTTCCAGACGTGCATCCATACACTCCTATTCTGAACGTTTGTATCAATTTTTATCATTTTTTAATTTAATTATTTTTATGTTACTGTTTTTAAATTAATTTTTTATTAAATCATTGTTCGAGATTATATAAAAAGTTTCACATTCTTGCGAGCAAGTAAATTATTAAAATCTCGCATATAAAAATTTTGCGAAATCTGTACTTAAAAAAAAGTAGAAATATTTTGCTATTATAAATTTTTTGTGTGAAAATAAATAAACAATGCTTAATTCAATGGCAATATCGGTAGTTCGAGACATTCATTTTTCTTCGAGTTATATCGAATTCATTAATACGAATTTAGGGGCTTTTTCATAAT
The DNA here is from genome assembly GCF_053919585.1 of Euprymna scolopes. Classification (NCBI taxonomy): domain Eukaryota; kingdom Metazoa; phylum Mollusca; class Cephalopoda; order Sepiida; family Sepiolidae; genus Euprymna; species Euprymna scolopes. The sequence goes on along the minus strand of NC_136514.1, from coordinate 67,774,700 downwards.
GTTCATGTAAAAATTATTTTATTATTTTTTATTGTTACAAATTACGATGCTTCATTTATATAAAAAAATAAATTGTTCCGTTTTTTATTTACTACTGAAAACCATAAGTAAATCATTTAGTAAAGGTATTTTTTATTTACTACTGAAAACCATAAGTAAATCATTTAGTAAAGGTATTTTTTATTTACTACTGAAAACCATAAGTAAATCATTTAGTAAAGGTATTTTTTATTTACTACTGAAAACCATAAGTAAATCATTTAGTAAAGGTATTTTTTATTTACTACTGAAAACCATAAGTAAATCATTTAGTAAAGGTATTTTTTATTTACTACTGAAAACCATAAGTAAATCATTTAGTAAAGGTATTTTTTGTTTACTACTGAAAACCATAAGTAAATCATTTAGTAAAGGTATTTTTTGTTTAAACAAAATAATACATTTCCACTAAGATTAAAATATATAAAAAAAATATCATTATATTCCGCGACCATTATTCAATAAATACTGAAAATTTCGTTAAAATTGGTTAATTTCCTGATATTTTGGTGAATTTTCTAAGTAAAGGGAGGAGGTCAAAATGTTTATACATTTTGAGCCTCGGCATTCATTTTGCCCGTACCTAGTTTTTATCTTTTATGAAATAATTTTTCCCTGATTGCAATATGACAATGCCGGGCACCGCACGGTCGGAGCAGTGAGTACACATTTAATATTTTAAGTATGTTTTTCGCGTATTTTATCGAATATCTTTTCCTACAAAATAGATAATTACATCTCTATTCAATTATTTGAAGAAGAGGAAACTTAATTTCGATCGATTTTCGAACAAATATTTTGCGTATACAAGAAATACGAGTTTTGTATTAAGTTACTTTAAATAATAATATCCTGGGTTCTGCTTTCGCGCCAGATACCCATCAGATACGCATCAGATACGCATCAGATACCCATAAACGAAGTTTTACTTAATTTATTTGTAGTTTTTAGAAAAAAAATCAGAATAAAAATCGAGTATAATTTGTGATTTACGTTTCATTCATTATTCATTCCCGGAGCAACGTCGAGAGAATCTACTGATATATTAGAACGTGAGAGAAGCAGGAGGAAAGAAAGAGATTTGTGAACATCCGGGATGTTTTGCTTTGAATTTTAAAAGGACATGAATTTATGATATACGACCTTTGGAGTTTCGCAATTTATTACTTGACTTCTTTTAGGGCCCCCCCCCCTCATTCTTTAATTCAACACCCCCAATTTTCCTCCCCATGTTTTTCTTTTTCTTTTTTTGACGCCCCCCCCCCACCATTGCTTTTTTTTATGTGGTTTAGGTTGTTTTTCATTTATAAATCCTTTCCTGTCCGTCCAAGCAAATGTGATCTTGTAAAGCTGAAAATATTTCGACGAACATGACTTGTTCAGAAGATACATTTGTAAACAATACTTGAAGATATTACATTCATAAATAATGTTTGCAGATATTACATTCATAAGCAATACTTAAAGATATTACCTTTATAAACGATACTTGACTATATTACATTTATAAACAATACTTGAAAATATTACATTCATAAACAATATTTGAAGATATTACATTCATATACAATACTAGAAGATATTACATTCATAAACAATACTTGAAGATATTACATTCATAAACAATACTTGAAGATATTACATTCATAAACAATACTTGAAGATATTACATTCATAAGCAATACATAAAGATATTACATTCATAATCAATACTTGAAGATATTACATTCATAAACAATACTTGAAGATATTACATTCATAAACAATATTTGAAGATATTACATTCATAAACAATACTAGAAGATATTACATTCATAAACAATATTTGAAGATATTACATTCATAAACAATACTAGAAGATATTACATTCATAAACAATACTTGAAGATATTACATTCATAAACAATACTTGAAGATATTACATTCATAAGCAATACATAAAGATATTACATTTATACACGATACTTGAAGATATTACATTCATAAACAATACTTGAAGATATTACATTTATAAACAATACTTGAAGATATTACATTCATAAGCAATACTTGAAGATATTACATTCATAAACAATACTTGAAGATATTACATTTATACACGATACTTGAAGATATTACATTCATAAACAATACTTGAAGATATTACATTCATAAACAATACTTGAAGATATTACATGCATAAACAATACTTGAAGATATTACATTCATAAGCAATACTTGAAGATATTACATTCATACACAATACTTGAAAATATTACATTTATAAACAATACTTGAAGATATTACATTCATAAACAATACTTGAAGATATTACATTTATAAACAATACTTGAAGAAATTACATTCATAAACAATACTTGAAGATATTACATTTATAAACAATACTTGAAGATATTACATTCATAAACAATACTTGAAGATATTACATTTATAAACAATACTTGAAGATATTACATTCATACACAATACTTGAAGATATTACATTTATAAACAATACTTGAAGATATTACATTCATACACAATACTTGAAGATATTACATTCATAAGCAATACTTGAAGATATTACATTCATAAACAATACTTGAAGATATTACATTCATAAACAATACTTGAAGATATTACATTCATAAACAATACTTGAAGATATTACATTTATACACGATACTTGAAGATATTACATTCATAAACAATACTTGAAGATATTACATTCATAAGCAATATTTGAAGATATTACATTTATACACGATACTTGAAGATATTACATTCATAAACAATACTTGAAGATATTACATTCATAAGCAATACTTGAAGATATTACATTTATACACGATACTTGAAGATATTACATTCATAAACAATACTTGAAGATATTACATTCATAAACAATACTTGAAGATATTACATTCATAAGCAATACTTGAAGATATTACATTTATACACGATACTTGAAGATATTACATGCATAAACAATACTTGAAGATATTACATTCATAAACAATACTTGAAGATATTACATTCATAAGCAATATTTGAAGATATTACATTTATACACGATACTTGAAGATATTACATTAATAAACAATACTTGAAGATATTACATTCATAAGCAATACTTGAAGATATTACATTAATAAGCAATACTTGAAGATATTACATTCATAAGCAATACTTGAAGATATTACATTCATAAGCAATACTTGAAGATATTACATTAATAAACAATACTTGAAGATATTACATTCATAAACAATACTTGAAGATATTACATTCATAAACAATACTTGAAGATATTACATTCATAAGCAATACTTGAAGATATTACATTCATAAGCAATACTTGAAGATATTACATTAATAAACAATACTTGAAGATATTACATTAATAAACAATACTTGAAGATATTACATTCATAAACAATACTTGAAGATATTACATTAATAAACAATACTTGAAGATATTACATTCATAAGCAATACTTGAAGATATTGCATTAATAAACAATACTTGAAGATATTACATTCATAAACAATACTTGAAGATATTACATGCATAAACAATACTTGAAGATATGCAATTCATAAGCAATACTTGAAGATATTACATTCATAAACAATATTTGAAGATATTACATTCATAAGCAATACTTGAAGATATTACATTCATAAACAATATTTGAAGATATTACATTTATAAACAATGCTTGAGGATATTACATTCATAAACAATACTTAAAGAAATTACATTCATAAACGATACTTGAAGATATTACATGCATAAACAATACTTGAAGATATTACATGTATAAACAATACTTGAAGATATTACATTCATAAGCAATACTTGAAGATATTACATTTATAAACGATACTTGAAGATATTACATTTATAAACAATACTTGAAGATATTACATTCATAAACAATACTTGAAGATATTACATGCATAAACAATACTTGAAGATATTACATTTATAAACAATACTTGAAGATATTACATTCATAAGCAATACTTGAAGATATTACATTTATAAACGATACTTGAAGATATTACATGCATAAACAATACTTGAAGATATTACATGTATAAACAATACTTGAAGATATTACATTCATAAACAATACTTGAAGATATTACATGTATAAACAATACTTGAAGATATTACATTCATAAACAATACTTGAAGATATTACATTTATAAACAATACTTGAAGATATTACATTCATAAACAATACTTGAAGATATTACATTTATAAACGATACTTGAAGATATTACATGCATAAACAATACTTGAAGATATTACATGTATAAACAATACTTTAAGATATTACATTCATAAACAATACTTGAAGATATTACATGTATAAACAATACTTGAAGATATTACATTTATAAACAATACTTGAAGATATTACATGTATAAACAATACTTGAAGATATTACATTTATAAACAATACTTGAAGATATTACATTCATAAACAATACTTGAAGATATTACATTTATAAACAATACTTGAAGATATTACATTCATAAACAATACTTGAAGATATTACATGTATAAACAATACTTGAAGATATTACATTTATAAACAATACTTGAAGATACTACATTCATAAACAATACTTGAAGATATTACATTCATAAACAATACTTGAAGATATTACATTCATAAACAATACTTGAAGATATTACATTCATAAGCAATACATAAAGATATTACATTTATACACGATACTTGAAGATATTACATGTATAAACAATACTTGAAGATATTACATTTATAAACAATACTTGAAGATATTACATTTATACACGATACTTGAAGATATTACATTCATAAACAATACTTGAAGATATTACATTCATAAGCAATACTTGAAGATATTACATTCATAAACAATACTTGAAGATATTACATTCATAAACAATACTTGAAGATATTACATTCATAAGCAATACTTGAAGATATTACATTCATAAACAATACTTGAAGATATTACATTCATAAACAATACTTGAAGATATTACATGCATAAACAATACTTGAAGATATTACATTCATAAACAATACTTGAAGATATTACATTCATAAGCAATACTTGAAGATATTACATTCATAAGCAATACTTGAAGATATTACATGCATAAGCAATACTTGAAGATATTACATTCATAAGCAATACTTGAAGATATTACATTCATAAACAATACTTGAAGATATTACATTCATAAGCAATACTTGAAGATATTACATTCATAAACAATACTTGAAGATATTACATTCATAAACAATACTTGAAGATATTACATTCATAAGCAATACTTGAAGATATTACATTCATAAACAATACTTGAAGATATTACATTCATAGACAATACTTGAAGATATTACATTCATAAACAATACTTGAAGATATTACATTCATAAACAATACTTGAAGATATTACATTTATAAACAATACTTGAAGATATTACATTCATAAGCAATACTTGAAGATATTACATGCATAAGAAATACTTGAAGATATTACATTCATAAGCAATACTTGAAGATATTACATTCATAAACAATACTTGAAGATATTACATTCATAAACAATACTTGAAGATATTACATTCATAAACAATACTTGAAGATATTACATTCATAAGCAATACTTGAAGATATTACATTCATAAGCAATACTTGAAGATATTACATTCATAAGCAATACTTGAAGATATTACATTCATAAACAATACTTGAAGATATTACATTCATAAACAATACTTGAAGATATTACATTCATAAGCAATACTTGAAGATATTACATTCATAAACAATACTTGAAGATATTACATGCATAAGCAATACTTGAAGATATTACATTCATAAACAATACTTGAAGATATTACATTCATAAACAATACTTGAAGATATTACATTCATAAGCAATACTTGAAGATATTACATTCATAAACAATACTTGAAGATATTACATGCATAAGCAATACTTGAAGATATTACATTCATAAGCAATACTTGAAGATATTACATTCATAAGCAATACTTGAAGATATTACATTCATAAACAATACTTGAAGATATTACATTCATAAACAATACTTGAAGATATTACATTCATAAGCAATACTTGAAGATATTACATTCATAAACAATACTTGAAGATATTACATGCATAAGCAATACTTGAAGATATTACATTCATAAGCAATACTTGAAGATATTACATTCATAAACAATACTTGAAGATATTACATTCATAAACAATACTTGAAGATATTACATTCATAAACAATACTTGAAGATATTACATTCATAAGCAATACTTGAAGATATTACATTCATAAACAATACTTGAAGATATTACATTCATAAACAATACTTGAAGATATTACATTCATAAACAATACTTGAAGATATTACATTCATAAACAATACTTGGAGATATTACATTTAGAAACAATACTTGAAGATATTACATGTATAAACAATACTTGAAGATATTACATTCATAAACAATACTTGAAGATATAACATTCATAAGCAATACTTGAAGATATTACATGCATAAACAATACTTGAAGATATTACATTCATAAACAATACTTGAAGATATTACATTCATAAACAATACTTGGAGATATTATATTTAGAAACAATACTTGAAGATATTACATGTATAAACAATACTTGAAGATATTACATTCATAAACAATACTTGAAGATATTACATTCATAAGCAATACTTGAAGATATTACATTCATAAACAATACTTGAAGATATTACATTCATAAACAATACTTGAAGATATTACATGTATAAACAATACTTTAAGATATTACATGTATAAACAATACTTGAAGATATTACATGTATAAACAATACTTGAAGATATTACATGTATAAACAATACTTGAAGATATTACATTCATAAACAATACTTGAAGATATTACATTCATAAGCAATACTTGAAGATATTACATTCATAAACAATACTTGAAGATATTACATTCATAAACAATACTTGAAGATATTACATTCATAAACAATACTTGAAGATATTACATGTATAAACAATACTTGAAGATATTACATTCATAAACAATACTTGAAGATATTACATTCATAAACAATACTTGAAGATATTACATGTATAAACAATACTTGAAGATATTACATTCATAAACAATACTTGAAGATATTACATTCATAAGCAATACTTGAAGATATTACATTCATAAACAATACTTGAAGATATTACATTTATACACGATACTTGAAGATATTACATTCATAAGCAATACTTGAAGATATTACATTCATAAGCAATATTTGAAGATATTACATTTATACACGATACTTGAAGATATTACATTCATAAACAATACTTGAAGATATTACATTCATAAACAATACTTGAAGATATTACATTCATAAACAATACTTGAAGATATTACATGTATAAACAATACTTGAAGATATTACATTCATAAACAATACTTTAAGATATTACATTCATAAGCAATACTTGAAGATATTACATGCATAAACAATACTTGAAGATATTACATTCATAAACAATACTTGAAGATATTACATTCATAAACAATACTTGAAGATATTACATTCATAAGCAATACTTGAAGATATTACATGCATAAACAATACTTGAAGATATTACATTCATAAACAATACTTGAAGATATTACATTCATAAGCAATACTTGAAGATATTACATGCATAAACAATACTTGAAGATATTACATTCATAAACAATACTTGAAGATATTACATTCATAAGCAATACTTGAAGATATTACATGTATAAACAATACTTGAAGATATTACATTCATAAACAATACTTGAAGATATTACATTCATAAGCAATACTTGAAGATATTACATGCATAAGCAATACTTGAAGATATTACATTCATAAACAATACTTGAAGATATTACATTCATAAACAATATTTGAAGATATTACATGCATAAACAATACTTGAAGATATTACATTCATAAACAATACTTGAAGATATTACATTTATAAACAATACTTGAAGATATTACATTCATAAGCAATACTTGAAGATATTACATGCATAAACAATACTTGAAGATATTACATTCATAAACAATACTTGAAGATATTACATTCATAAGCAATACTTGAAGATATTACATGCATAAACAATACTTGAAGATATTACATTCATAAACAATACTTGAAGATATTACATTCATAAGCAATACTTGAAGATATTACATGCATAAACAATACTTGAAGATATTACATGTATAAACAATACTTTAAGATATTACATTCATAAACAATACTTGAAGATATTACATGCATAAACAATACTTGAAGATATTACATTCATAAACAATACTTGAAGATATTACATTCATAAACAATACTTGAAGATATTACATGCATAAGCAATACTTGAAGATATTACATTCATAAACAATACTTGAAGATATTACATGCATAAACAATACTTGAAGATATTACATTCATAAACAATACTTGAAGATATTACATTTATAAACAATACTTGAAGATATTACATTCATAAGCAATACTTGAAGATATTACATGCATAAACAATACTTGAAGATATTACATTCATAAACAATACTTGAAGATATTACATTCATAAGCAATACTTGAAGATATTACATGCATAAACAATACTTGAAGATATTACATTCATATACAATACTTGAAGATATTACATTCATAAGCAATACTTGAAGATATTACATGCATAAACAATACTTGAAGATATTACATTCATAAACAATACTTGAAGATATTACATTCATAAACAATACTTGAAGATATTACATGCATAAACAATACTTGAAGATATTACATTCATAAGCAATACTTGAAGATATTACATGCATAAACAATACTTGAAGATATTACATTCATAAACAATACTTGAAGATATTACATTCATAAGCAATACTTGAAGATATTACATGTATAAACAATACTTGAAGATATTACATTCATAAACAATACTTGAAGATATTACATTCATAAGCAATACTTGAAGATATTACATGCATAAGCAATACTTGAAGATATTACATTCATAAACAATACTTGAAGATATTACATTCATAAACAATACTTGAAGATATTACATTCATAAGAAATACTTGCAGATATTACATTCATAAACAATACTTGAAGATATTACATTCATAAACAATACTTGAAGATATTACATGTATAAACAATACTTGAAGATATTACATGTATAAACAATACTTGAAGATATTACATTCATAAACAATACTTGAAGATATTACATTCATAAACAATACTTGAAGATATTACATTCATAAACAATACTTGAAGATATTACATTCATAAACAATACTTGAAGATATTACATTCATAAACAATACTTGAAGATATTACATGTATAAACAATACTTGAAGATATTACATGTATAAACAATACTTGAAGATATTACATGTATAAACAATACTTGAAGATATTACATTCATAAACAATACTTGAAGATATTACATGCATAAACAATACTTGAAGATATTACATTCATAAACAATACTTGAAGATATTACATTTATAAACGATACTTGAAGATATTACATTCATAAGCAATACTTGAAGATATTACATTTATAAACGATACTTGAAGATATTACATTCGTAAACAATACTTGAAGATATTACATTCATAAACAATACTTGAAGATATTACATTCATAAACAATACTTGAAGATATTACATTCATAAACAATACTTGAAGATATTACATTCATAAACAATACTTGAAGATATTACATTCAAAAAAATACTTGGAGATATTACATTTAGAAACAATACTTGAAGATATTACATGTATAAACAATGCTTGAAGATATTACATTCATAAACAATACTTGAAGATATTACATTCATAAACAATACTTGAAGATATTACATTCATAAACAATACTTGAAGATATTACATTCATAAACAATACTTGAAGATATTACATTCATAAACAATACTTGAAGATATTACATTCATAAGCAATACTTGAAGATATTACATGCATAAACAATACTTGAAGATATTACATTCATAAGCAATACTTGAAGATATTACATTCATAAACAATACTTGAAGATATTACATTCATGAACAGTACTAGAAGATATTACATTCATGAAAAATACTTGAAGATATTACATGTATAAACAATACTTGAAGATACTACATTTATAAACAATACTTGAAGATATTACATGTATAAACAATGCTTGAGGATATTACATTCATAAACAATACTTGAAGATATTACATGTATAAACAATGCTTGAAGATATTACATTTATAAACAATACTTGAAGATATAACATGTATAAACAATACTTGAAGATATTACATGTATAAACAGTACTGGAAGGTATTACATTCATAAACAATACTTGAAAATATTACATGTATAAACAATGCTTGAAGATATTACATTCATAAACAATACTTGAAGATATTATGTTTATAAACAATGCTTGAAGATATTACATGTATAAACAATACTTGAAGATATAACATTCATAAACAATACTTGATGAAATTACATGTATAAACAATGCTTGAAGATATTACATGTATAAACAATGCTTGAAGATATTACATGTATAAACAATGCTTGAAGATATTACATTCATAAACAATACTTGAAGATATTATGTTTATAAACAATGCTTGAAGATATTACATGTATAAACAATACTTGAAGATATAACATTCATAAACAATACTTGATGAAATTACATGTATAAACAATGCTTGAAGATATTACATGTATAAACAATGCTTGAAGATATTACATGTATAAACAATGCTTGAAGATATTACATTCATAAACAATACTTGAAGATATTACATTCCTAAACAATATTTGAAGATATTTCATGTATAAACAATGCTTGTAGATATTACATTCATAAACAATACTTGAAGATATTACATATATAAACAATACTTGAAGATATTACATGTATAAACAATACTGGAAGATATTACATTCATAAACAATACTTGAAGGTATTACATGTATAAACAATGCTGGAAGATATTACACTCATAAACAATACTTGAAGATATTACATGTATAAACAATACTTGAATATATTACATTCATAAACAATACTTGAAGATATTACATTCGTAAACAATATTTGAAGATATTACATTCGTAAACAATATTTGAAGATATAACATTGATAAACAATGCTTGAAGATATTACATTCATAAACAATGCTTGGAGATATTACATGTATATACAATACTTGAAGATAGTACATTCATAAACAATATTTGAAGATATTACATGTATAAACAATGCTTGAAGATATTACATTCATAAACAATACTGGAAGATATTACATTCGTAAACAATACTTGAAGATATTACATTCAAAAACAATACTGGAAGATATTACATTTATAAACAATACTTGAAAATATTACATTCATAAACAATACTTGAAGATATTACATTCATAAACAATACTTGAAGATATTACATTCATAAACAATACTTTACGATATTACATTCATAAACAATACTTGACGATATTACATTCATAAACAATACTTGAAATATTACATTCATAAACAATACTTGGAGATATTACATTCATAAAAAATACCTTACGATATTACATGTATGAACAATACTTGAAGATATTACATTCATCAACAATATTTGAAGATATTACATGTATAAACAATGCTTGAAGATATTACATGTATAAACAATGCTTGAAAATATTACATTAATAAAAAATACTGAAAGATATCATATTCATAAACAATACTTGACTATATTACATGCATAAACAATACTTGAATATATTACATGCATAAACAATACTGGGAGATATGACATTCATAAACAATATATGAAGAAATTACATTCATAAACAATACTTGAAGATATTACATTCATAAACAATACTTGAAGATATTACATTCATAAACAATATTTGAAGATATTACATTCATAAACAATACTTGAAGATATTACATTCATAAACAATACTTGAAGATATTACATTCATAAACAATACTTGAAGATACTACATTCATAAACAATACTTGAAGATATTACATTCATAAACAATACTTGAAGATATTACATTTTTTAAACAATACTTGAAGATACTACATTCATAAACAATACTTGAAGATATTACATTCATAAACAATACTTGAAGATATTACATTCATAAACAATACTTGAAAATATTACATTCATAAACAATACTTTACGATATTACATTCATAAACAATACTTGACGATATTACATTCATAAACAATACTTGAAGATATTACATTCATAAACAATACTTGAAGATATTACATTCATAAACAATACTTGAAGATATTACATGTATGAACAATACTTTACGATATTACATTCATCAACAATATTTGAAGATATTACATGTATAAACAATGCTTGAAGATATTACATGTATAAACAATGCTTGAAGATATTACATTCATAAAAAATACTTGAAGATATTACATGTATAAACAATACTTGAAGATATTACATTTATAAACAATGCTTGAAGATATTACATGTATACACAATGCTTGAGGATATTACATTCATAAACAATACTTGAAGATATTACATGTATAAACAATGCTTGAAGATATTACATTTATAAACAATACTTGAAGATATAACATGTATAAACAATACTTGAAGATATTACATGTATAAACAATACTGGAAGATATTACATTCATAAACAATACTTGAAGGTATTACATGTATAAACAATGCTTGAAGATATTACATTCATAAACAATACTTGAAAATATTACATGTATAAACAATGCTTGAAGATATTACATTCATAAACAATACTTGAAGATATTATGTTTATAAACAATGCTTGAAGATATTACATGTATAAACAATACTTGAAGATATAACATTCATAAACAATACTTGAAGAAATTACATGTATAAAGAATGCTTGAAGATATTACATGTATAAACAATGCTTGAAGATATTACATGTATAAACAATGCTTGAAGATATTACATTCATAAACAATACTTGAAGATATTACATTCCTAAACAATATTTGAAGATATTACATGTATAAACAATGCTTGTAGATATTACATTCATAAACAATACTTGAAGATATTGCATATATAAACAATACTTGAAGATATTACATGTATAAACAATACTGGAAGATATTACATTCATAAACAATACTTGAAGATATTACATGTATAAACAATACTTGAATATATTACATTCATAAACAATACTTGAAATATTACATTCGTAAACAATATTTGAAGATATTACATTCGTAAACAATATTTGAAGATATAACATTGATAAACAATGCTTGAAGATATTACATTCATAAACAATGCTTGGAGATATTACATGTATAAACAATACTTGAAGATAGTACATTCATAAATAATATTTAAAGATATTACATGTATAAACAATGCTTGAAGATATTACATTCATAAACAATACTGGAAGATATTACATTCGTAAACAATACTTGAAGATATTACATTCAAAAACAATACTGGAAGATATTACATTTATAAACAATACTTAAAAATATTACATTCATAAACAATACTTGAAGATATTACATTCATAAACAATACTTGAAGATATTACATTCATAAACAATACTTTACGATATTACATTCATAAACAATACTTGACGATATTACATTCATAAACAATACTTGAAATATTTAATTCATAAACAATACTTGAAGATATTACATTCATAAAAAATACCTTACGATATTACATGTATGAACAATACTTTACGATATTACATTCATCAACAATATTTGAAGATATTACATGTATAAACAATGCTTGAAGATATTACATGTATAAACAATGCTTGAAAATATTACATTAATAAAAAATACTGAAAGATATCATATTCATAAACAATACTTGAATATATTACATGCATAAACAATACTTGAATATATTACATGCATAAACAATACTGGAAGATATGACATTCATAAACAATATTGGAAGAAATTACATTCATAAAAAATACTTGAAGATATTATATTCATAAACAATACTTGAAGATATTACATTCATAAACAATACTTGAAGATATTACATTCATAAACAATACTTGAAGATATTACATTCATAAACAATACTTGAAGATATTACATTCATAAACAATACTTGAAGATACTACATTCATAAACAATACTTGAAGATATTACATTCATAAACAATACTTGAAGATATTACATTCATAAACAATACTTGAAGATATTACATGTATAAACAATACTTGAAGATATTACATTCATAAACAATACTGGAAGATATTACATTCATAAACAATACTTGAAGATATTACATTCGTAAACAATACTTGAAGATATTACATTCATAAACAATACTTGAAGATATTGCATTCATAAACAATACTTGAAGATATTACATTCATAAACAATACTTGAAGATATTACATTCATAAACAATACTTGAAGATATTACATTCATAAAAAATACTTTAAGATATTACATGTATAAACAATACTTGAAGATATTACATTTATAAACAATACTTGAAGATATTACATGTATAAAGAATGCTTGAGGATATTATATTCATAAACAATACTTGAAGATATTACATGTATAAACAATACTTGAAGATATTACATTAATAAACAATACTTGAAGATATTACATTCATAAGCAATACTTGAAGATATTACATTCATAAACAATACTTGAAGATATTACATGTATAAACAATACTTGAAGATATTACATTCATAAACAATATTTGATGATATTACATTCATAAACAATATTTGAAGATATTACATGTATAAACAATGCTTGAAGATATTACATTAATAAACAATACTTGAAGATATTATATTCATAAACAATACTTGAAGATATTACATTCATAAACAATACCTGAAGATATTACATGTATAAACAATGCTTGAAGATATTACATTCATAAATAATACTTGAAGATATTACATGTATAAACAATACTTGAAGATATTACATTCATAAACAATACTTGAAGATATTACACAAATGGCAGAAAGGTCGGCTGGAAGTCGACGAGAATTGGAGCCGACTAGGCATCGACGTAACCCATTATTGTGGTCAGCACTTCCTCACACTGATCGATTGCGGACCAACGAGGTTTGCGATCTGGCGACTATTAACAAGACAGGACTTGGCTAGTCTCATCCGTCAATTAGAGTCCATACTTTATGAGCGGGGGCCACCTGAAGAGATTCTCATTGACAACGACACAGCCTTTTGCAGCGGAGAATTCAGGCGTTTCCTAGACGAGTGGAGGATCTGGCTTAGACACAGATGTGCGTATGTACCGAGTGGCAACGGTATAGCGGAGCGGTGCCACCGAAGTGTGAAGAGGATAGCAGCAAGGAAGCAATGTACGATTGCAGAGGCAGTATATAGGTACAATACAACACCAAAGGATGACGCGACTGCTGAAAGTGCACCTGCTAATGCGATACATTGCTATCGAGTGCATGTTAAGGGCATTGACGCCTGCCCACCTAATCAGAAGAGGACGCAAGGACAGTACAAGTTAGGGTTCACCGTCTGGGTAAGGCCTGCCAATAACCGATGTACGACCAGTTTCAAGAGAGGATGGATCACCGGCATAATTAGTGAGCAGGCTGTGCTGATTGATGCTACTCCATGGCATGTGAGGGATGTCTGGCCCACCCTTGATACAAACCAAATGGCGAACAGCGAAAGTGATGAATCATCCAATGATGAAATGTGGATCCGACCTATGCCTCATTGCCGTGATGACATGGCTGAGAACCTCAGCACAGATGGCGATAGTTCCAGCGCCACTTCTGAGAGCCCCAATGACGATGGAGCCCAGCTTGATGGAAGGACTACTGGCAACGTTAATGGCGACAGGTCTGTTACCCCTTCTGAGAGCTCAGATGAAGATGGAGCGCAGCCGGATAGTAGGACTGTGGACACTGACCCAAGTAGCTCCGATGAAGATGAAGAAGTCCAGCTAATCCCCCTCCGTAGGAGTTAGGAGTGCCCGTAACAAACGACCGCGGCCGCAATGCCGCATGTGTGATCTTGAGACCAGGGGGAGGGTGTAAAGTCAAACAGAATGAAGGAAGAAAGCGACCACGTGTCTGCGCGTGTTGTCTTACCTGCTGGGAGGATCACAGGGAGGGCAGAAATTAAAAATGGCGGCTGTGGTTTTTGTAAGATTATTGAGCGATGACGTCAGGCCTCACGTGACTGTTTTTCTAGCTGCCGATTGGCTGATGACGAACGCTTGGACAATAAAAGGAGTATGTTCAAAAGATCGAGGACAATGTGTATCAACTGCATTAGTGTGATTAGAAGGTCGACATGTGTGTTAATCAACTGCCATAGTTGCGAAACGAATTCAAATATATATATATATATATATATATATATATATATATATATATATATATATATAAAACACAAAATATTTTTTTAAAAAAAAGTTAACTAAAGGGAAATAATTCCATTTTTAAACGAAAATATCGGTATATCTTTTTGTTATTTTTTACATAACTTACCGTTCATATTGGAAATGTCGACAGTTATAGGTTGTCAGGTACGTTTACAATGAATAAACACTCCAATCTACCCAAGTTAAGAATGGCTCTCGGAATAGACACCCCTAATCTCCCCATGTTAAGAACGGCTTTCGAAATAGACACCCCTAACCTTGTCAGCATACTCGAAAACCTAGAAAAGTTGGCATTTCGAATGTGAACCGATGAGTTGGACGTAATGTAAAAATGTACCGAATTTAAAAGGGAACGAAATTCAAATTTCCGTTCCATTTTTACAACAACCGTAAAGCAGAGCATTCTATGCAAAATTTACCTAACTTCGTGTATTAATGTTACTTTTTTTAAGTAAAAAAATATTTAGGTTTGGCTATAAATTCCTAAACTCATTTCACCCTAAATAATTTAGGTGACTGAAATAGGAATGTAATTGAATCTTTAATTTCCTAAATAGTAATGCGAGAAATTTAATTTTCTTCGAGTTATATCGAATTCATTAATACGGACTTCAGGGGCTTTTTTCGTAATGTTCCTGTAAAAATTATCTTATTTTTATTGCTACAAATTACGACGCTTTATTTATATAAAAAATAAATAAATAAAATTTTGCGTTTTTTTTTTTACTACTGAAAACCATAACTTTAGTATTTTTTTTGTTTAAACAAAATAATACATTTTCACAAAGAGTTAAGTAAAAATACTTAGTTCGTTATATTCTGCGATCATTATTTGATAAATACTGAAATTTTCATTAAAATTGGTTAATTTCCTGATTTTTGGTGAATTTTTAAGTAAAGGTCAAAATGTTTATACACTTTGAGCGTCGGCATTCATTTCGCCTCTACATTTATTTACGTCGAGTTTTATGAGATTCGCGCTATTTCGCTCTGTCCCCTGTTTGTCCTGCTTTTTAGTATAAATAAAGTGAAACTAAATTCAAATCGAGGTGTTCTTGGCATCGCGCCAGGAAACGTCCAGAAACAATCAGCTTTGATCAATGTGGGGATAAACTTCTCTTATATCAGACAATTGTTAATTAATCTGGACAAGGGGGAGCTGGTTTTCCCATCCCAACATTTGTTGGGGAAAAATCCAGTCAAAGTTGGGTAAACTGCGTGACTTCTATTTGACCTCATTAATTAGGTCAAATAGAAGCAGCAGAGTTAACTTTTATTGCGGCCACCTGTTTTTAATACTTAAATAAATAAATTCAAACGTATTACCGTTGTACATCGCAGTGGCCCAGTGGTTAACATCGCACATTTTTTTTTCACACTTTAATTTCCAACTTTGCCTTTAGGGTTCGGGTTCGATCCTCATACTCACCTACCAAAACTTTTTTTTATTTTAACCCCCCCCCCACGCGGAGTGTTAATTTACCCAAAACCACACACACCTCAAAACGCCCGGGCATCGCCGGGTACCCCCCGCTAGTACTTTCATAAAGCAGAGTCTATTTTTTGTAGGCTGTTTTTGAACCCAGTCAATGACGGGTACTTTTGCTAGTCTATATAAATAAAAGCGGAAATGCGTGTATGTATGTTTGTTTGTATGTGTGTTTGCGTGTTCATTAAAAACTTTCGACAGACATGACAAGAAGCTCCATCCTTCGGCCGAAAAATATCGAAAAATTGGTTTAAAACGTTAATTTTTTCACCCCGAAATCGAAAATTTTCGACAGGGGGTCAACAAAAACGGTCCTCTCGTGACGACGACCGGTTCTACGCATGCGTCAGATGACGTCATGACCTGATTTACTTTAAATACTTGAAGAACTGACAAAAATTCATGTACGTTGCGTTAGCTCAGTTGGTTAACACGTTGGTTCCTTATCTAAACGTTTTGGGTTCGAATCGTGGTGTGAGATGTCTTCTTTTTTTTCGATCTTTTAAATTTAAATATTGAACCAGTGTTATTAAGCCATTTTTCACGTAACGTTCGTTTTTCTGTTTTTTTTTCCTTCACTTATCCACCCTAGACCACACACCCAAAAACACCCGGGTACCCACGGATTTTTTAAATTTTAATATCGAAACAGGCTTATTTAAGCCATTTTCACGTGTTCGTTTTTCTGTTTTGTTTTTTCGATTTTTACATTTAACATCGTTGGTTTGCTCTACGTTAGTTTTTGGTGTTTTTTTTTCGATGTTTTGATTACCCCTCCTTCCCCCCTTAAGTTCTAATGTTTGTTTTTATATTTTCTTTTTTACTTCGCTTATAGCAAACAAACCTGGTCATTGACCTCATTTGCTGAAGCTATTGCTTACATCATCATCGTCGTCGTCGTCGTCATAACGCTATATGACTTCCGTGCACGCACCTGTCAATTTGGTTCTTACTTAAATAAATTCAAACATCTTTCAGTAACTCATTTTGGCTGACCGATTTTATTTTCAAACTTTGTCTCAGGGATTCGGGTTCGATCCTACCAACTTTTACACCCTCCCCGGTTTCTTTTTTTATTTAACAGCACACACACCTCCAAACACCCAGGCAATGCCGGGTACCCCTGCTAGTTTAATATAAAAAAGGCAAAATATGTGCATGCGTGTTTGTATGTCCGCCAAAAACTTTTGACAGACAGAACAGAAATGAACAAACTTGGTATCATATTAAAGCTCGACCCTCCAGACAACAGATATCGAAATTTTGGCCCAAAAGAACAACTAGAAGTGGGTCAGCAAGTGACATTTTAACGTTAAACATTACGTATTTTTAAATCGATTTATAAGTACCCCCAAAAAAACGGGCCCCAACTCTCCCACATAAAGTGCACACGGGGCCCTTTTTTTTGCGTCACCCTGTATTTAAAAACCGCTGAGTCATGTCATGTGATCTTGAAGTCAGCAAGCTGTAATGGTGGTATGCATATAAAAACATTTCATATCTGAAAGGTTGTTATCGGTAAAAAAATGCAACAATCATACAAATTAAACTATGAACTTATGCGTTATGAAAACGTTACAAAAGTTATTAGCAGGGTAAAAATAGTAAAATCCGAGACTTAAACCAAAAATAATAAGCAAAAATGATAAGTAAATAAAAAAAATTACGCTTAAAAATATGATGTCTGTTTGCACAAGAAAACAAAACGGCCATTTTCTTTTTTATATTAGTTACACTATGACCTAATTCTATTTAGAGGGAAGAAGGTGGGAGGCATAATATGAGTAAGTGGAAGGGGGCGAAAGATGAAACCGCTTTATTTCTAAGAACAGATACTACACTTTGATCTTTATATTTAATTTCTTTCTTTTAACGAAAAAATTACAATTAAAAAAATCCAATATAAAATTAAAAAATTTAAAAAAGTAAAATCTCCAAAAGACAAAACAAATTTAGGCACAAGGCCCTATAAGATCGGGGGAGGGGAGTGTTGCAGGGTCTTTGTAACTAAAGTAAAAATTGGAGTCTTTGGCGACTTTACTCTTGACTGGCAACATTTACCACAATACCTCCTTAGCCAAAAGACCAAGTAAAAAAAAAAATGATGCGTATTATGTATTTTTCGTGTATTAAATTAAGACAAGATGTCATAATCCTAACATCACAAATCGCTAAACTGCTGATTCCAAATTCTAAAATAAAAACATTATTATTCAGAAAGCCATTCTTAGTATTGGGAGGTTATGTTTTTTATATAATCTTCAGTTAAGGAGGAAGACTTTAAGGAATTCATATAAAAGTATTATGTACTAGCAGATTACCCGACGTAGGTGGAAATACATTGAATGTTTCCTAGCAGAATACCCAGCGTTGCCTGGGATCGGATAAGATTGGTTGATATAACACGGCATATGTACCAGCAGATTACACGGTGTAGCCTGGGATTGGATAAAATTGGTGCATATGTACTAGCAAAATACTCAGCGTCGCCCGGGATTGCATGACATAGCACTAGCATGACATGTACTAGCTAATTACCCGGCATGGCCTTGGATTGGATAAAATTCATGGAACTTTTCCTAGCAGAACACTCGGCGTCGCCTGGGATTGGAAAAAATTGGTTGATATATGTACTAGCCAAATGCCCAGCGTCGCCCGGGATGGATTACATAGGTGGATATCTGTAGTAGCAAATACCCGGCAAAGCCCAGGATTGGATGAAGTAGGTGTATATGCACTAGCAGAACATCCGGCATAGCCCGGGATTGTATGACATAGGTGGATGTGTACTTGCATAATACCATACATCGCCCGGGATTGTATGACATAGGTGAAGTATAGGTCTGATTCGACAATTTTGAAGGTGCTTGTGCAGTATAGGTCTGATTTGGCAATTTTTATGGCACTTGTGCATTATACGCCGATTTGACAATTTTTAAGGTGTTTGTGCAGTATAGGTCCGATTTGAAAAATTTAGAAGGTGCTTGTGCAGTATAGGTCCGATTTGAAAAATTTTGAAGGTGCTTATGCAGTATATCTCCAATTTGAAACATTTTTATGTGCTGGTGCAGTATAGGTCCGACTTGAAAAGTTTTAAGGTGCTTGTACAGTATAGGTCTGATTTGACACTTTTCAATGTGTGTGTGTAGTATCGGCGTAATTGACAATTTTGAAGGTGCGTGTGCAGTATAGGTCCAATTTGACAGTGCTGTATAGGTCAGATTTTACAATTTGAAGGTGCTTGTGCAGTATAGGTCCGAATTGCAAAATTTGGAAGGTGTTTGTGCAGCTTAGGTACGATTTGACAATTGTGAAGGTGCTTGTGCATCATAGGTCCGAATTGATAATTTTGAAGGAGCTTGTCTAGTATAGGTCCGATTTGAAAAATTTTGAAGGTGCTTGTGCAGTGTAGGTCTGATTTGGAAAATTTTTAAATGCTTGTGCAATATAGGTCCAATTTGACAATTTTGAAGGTTCTTGTGCAGTATAGGTCCAATTTGAAAGATTTTGAAGGTGCTTCTGTTGTAAAGGTCCGATTCGACAATTTTGAAAGTGCTTGTGCAGCATAGGTCCGATTTGACAATTTTGAAGGTCTTATGCAGTATGAGTCGGACTTGACAATTTTGAAGGTTCTACTGCACTACAGGTCCAATTTGACAATTTTGAAGATGGGTTACTACTTGGGAATACCAAATGGTTTGTATAGATCTCTAAAGTTAAGCAACATTGTCTTGGTCATTATCAGGTGGGTGACTATTTGGAAATACCAAATGCTTTATATAGTACATCAAAGTTCAGCAACATTGTCTTTGTTATTATCGGATGGGTGACTACTTGGGAATACCAAATACTTTTTGTAGATCACGAAAGTTAAGCAACATTGTCTTGGTCATTTTAGATGGATGACTACTTGGGAATAAAGAATAATTTATGTATATCACTAAAGTTAAGAACATGGAGTCTGGTCATTATTATAGAGGTGACTACTTGGGAATACCAAATGCTTTACAAAGACCATCAAAGTTAAGCAACATGGAGTCTGGCCATTATCAGATCGGTGACTACTTGGGAATACCAAATGCTTTATGCAGATTACCAAAGTAAAGCAAAATGTAGACTGGTCATTATCAGATGGGTTACTACTTGGAAATACCCAATGCTTTATGTAGATCAACAAAGTTAAGCAACATGGAGTCTGGTCATAATCAGATGGTTGACTACTTGGGAATGCAAAATGCTTTATGTAGATCAACAAAGTTAAGCAACATTGTCTTGGTCATTATCGGATGGGTGATTACTGGGTAATACAAAATGCTTTATGTAGATCACCAAAGTTAAGCAACACTGTCTGTGTCATTAACAAATGGGTGACTACTTGGGAATACCAAATGCTTTATGTAGATTACCAAATTAAGCAACATTGTCTTTGTCATTAACAAATGGGTGGCTACTAGGGAATACAAAATGCTTTATGTAGATAACCAAAGTTAAGTAACAATGAGGTTGGTCATTCTAAGATGGGTGACTACTTGGGATTACCAAATGATTTATGCAGATCATTAAAGTTAAGCAATATGGAGTCTGGCTATTATCAGATGGGTGACTACTTAGGAATACAAAATGCTTATGTAGCTCACCAAAGTTAAGCAACAATGAGGTTGGTCATTCTATGATAAGTGATGACTTGGGATTACCAAATGATTTATGCAGATCACTAAAATTAAGCAACATGGAGTCTGGTCATATCAGATGGGTGACGTCTTGGAAGAATTATGAAAAATGATGAAATGTGAGTTATTTGATTGGTGTGTTGTAATGACACAGCAACACAATGTCTTAGTTATGATTTTTGTAAGAGGGAGGGGATTATTTGGGGTAAATCAAGAAAAATGATTGTCGAAATTAGTAACATATCCAAGAATTATGAAAAGTTTTGAAATAAATTTTTTTTTGATTTGTGTGTTATAATGAAACAAACAGCCCAGATAAAGTCTCAAATTTATTATTTGTCGAAATTAGTAACATATTCCAGAATTACGAAAAATTATGAAACTTGTGTTATTTGATTGGTGTGTTCGTAATGAAATAGACAGCCCAGATTATGTATCAAAGTTACTATTTTAGTAAGAGCGGGGCTATACTTTGGGTTAAATCAAGAAAAATTATTGTTGACATTAGTAACATATCCAAGAATTATGAAAATGATGAAATATGAGTTATTTGATTGGTGTGTGTGTAATGAAATAACCAGACAGACAATGTCTCAAAGTTATTACTTTAGTAAGATGAGGAGGATTATGCGGGTCATATTATAAAAAATTACTGTCGACATTAGTAACATATCCAAGAATCATGAAAAAATGATGAAATGTGAGTTATTTGTTTGGTGTGTTTATAATGAAAGAACCAGCCAGACAATGTCTCAATGTTATTATTTTAGTATGAGGGGGAATAATGTGAATTCAATCGTGAAAATAATTGTCAAAATTAATAACATATCCAAGAATTATGAAAAATGATTACATGTGAAATGAATTATGAAAAATGATTACATGTGAAATGTATCAAAGTTATTATTTTAGTAAGATTGGTAAGATATGTGGGTTTAATTATGAAAAATGATTGTGGAAATTTGTAATATATCCAAGAATTATGGGATTCAACGAGATACGTTCATATATATACTTACAGATTACCCGGAATCCTCTTGGATTGAATGAGATACATGCACATATATGCAAGCAGAATACACAGGCGCCTGGGATCCAATGAGACAGATGCAAATATATACTAGCAGAATACCTGGCGTTGCCTTGGATTGAATTAGATTGATTGAAATATATACTAACAGAATACCTTGCGTCGACTAGGATTTCATTGAATTGATTGAGATATATACTAGCAGAACATCTGGCGTTACCCGGGATCGAATGAAATAGGTTAGAATATATATTAGCAAAGTACCAGCGTTGTTGGGACTGGATGAGATAGATGATATTTGTTAAAATGTTTTATATATTCATACGGGAATGATGTGATGGTTGTGGTAGTGGGTAGAAAGAAGCATGATTATGTCAATTTTAAACGTGCTCTTGAGTTTTCTTTTGAGGGTTGGAGAAAATAATGTCCGTTTTGAGGTAAAAAAAAAAGTTTGTGAAATTGTTTAATATATCTATTTAACTGACCCGTCTTCGTGTCGGTAAAATTATTTTAACTATGTGTTGTATATTCACCGTCCTTGCAAAGGTAAAATTATTTCATATACATGCTGCAAATTGTCTACCCTAGGTAAGATACAATTATTTCATACGTCTAATATTCGTCCTAGCTTGGTAAAATATTCTTTTGCTCGAAATAGCAAATGATACATAGACATTAAAAATTTCTCACTCCTAAGAATTACAAATATATTCAAAATCAAATTCAATTTTCTCATTGTTTATACGGTCCCCCGAGTTACTTTCTAAAAATTGTTTCAGTTTTCTTAAAATTATGGTAGCCTTGGTGGTAAGAGAAATTATTTAACATGTTGTACAATACCTGCCGATAGTTGTGAAATTGTTTCATGTATGTATTTTAATTACCCGTCCGTTTTAAATATGTGTTGTATATTACTAATCCCCGCAAAGGAAACATTATTTCATATATATGGTATAAATTACTTATCCTAGATAAGGTACAATTATTTGATACGTGTAATACCCGTCCTAGGGTAGGTAAAATATTCATTTGCTCGAAAAAGCTAACGATACATAGACATTAAAAATTCCTCTATCCACAGAATAACAAATATGTTCAAAATCAACTTCAATTTTCACATTGTTTATATGGACCCGAGCAACGCCGGGTACCCCCCGCTAGTCTATATATATAAAAGCCAAAATGTATGTATGTATGTGAGTATGTTTGTGTGTCTGCTAAAAACTTTCGACAAACAGAACAAAAATTAACAAACTTGGTATCATATTGAAGCTCCATCTTCCGCCCGAAAAAATATACAAACATTGGCCTAAAACGCTAATTGCTTCACTCTGAAATCGACAATTTTCTACAGGGGGGGGTCAACAAAAACGGTCCTCTCCTGACGACGACCGGTTCTATGCATGCGTCTGATGACGTCATGACCTGGTTTAGTTTAAATAGTTGAAGAAGTGACTAAATTTTATGTACGTCGTGTTAACTCAGTTGGGTCATTATGTAAACGTTTTGCGTTCGAATCGTGGTGTGAGATGTCATTTTTTTTTCGATTTTTTAAATTTAAATATTGAAACAGGGTTATTTAAGCCATTTTTCACGTAACGTTCGTTTTTTTTTGTTTTTGTTTTTTTTTACTTTAATCATTCTAAGGTTTTCATTAACACACCAACCGACCACACACACCCAAAAACACCCGGGTACACACCGATTTTTTAAATTTTAATATCGACCCAGTCTTATTTAAGCCATTTTTCACGTGTTCTTTTTTTTTTTGTTTTTAGTCTCAACGTTCGTTTTTCTGTTTTCTTTTTTGTTTTTGTTTTTCGGTTTTTACATTTAACATCGTTCGTTTGCCTTACGTTAGTGTTTTTTGGGGGGTTTTTTCGATGTTTTTGATTACCCCCCCCCCACCGCCCGGCTTTCAGATAAGTTTTAACGTTCGTTTTTCTGTTTTCTTTTTTTTTACTTCGCTCATTCTTAGGCTTTCATTTACAACCCCACCCCCGCCCGACCACACACACCTCCAAACACTCGGGCAACGCCGGGTACCCCCGCTTGTCTATATATATAAAAGCGAAAATGTGTGCATGTATGTTTGTATGTGTGTTTGTGTGTTCGCTAAAAACATTCGACAGACAGAACAAAAATTGACAAACTTGGAATCGTTTAAATAGAAACCATCCTCCACTCGAAAAATATCGAAACATTGGCCAAAACGTTAATATTTTCACCCTGAAATCAATTTTCTACAAAAACCGTCATCTCATTACGAGATCGGTTCTACGCATGCGTAAGATGACGTCATGACCTGATTTAGTTTAAATAGTTGAAGAAGTGACTAAATTTCATGTACGTCGTGTTAGCTCAGTTGGTTAGAGCGATGGGTCATTATCTAAACTTTCTGAGTTCGAATCGTGGTGTAAGATTTCTTTTTTTTTTTGATTTTTTAAATTTAAATATTGAACCAGTGTTATTAAAGGCATTTTTCAAGTAACGTTCGTTTTTCTGGGTTTTTTTTACTTCGCTTATTCTTAGGTTTTCATTAACACCTCCACCAAGGACCACACACCCCAAAACACCCGAGTACCCACCGATTTTTTAAATTTTAATATCGAAACAGACTTATTTAGGCCATTTTTCACCTGTTTTTTTTATTTTTAGTTTTAACATTCGTTTTTCTTTTTTCTTTTTGTTTTTTCGATTTTTACATTAAACATCCTTCGTTTGCCTTACGTTAGTTTTTTTTTTAGTTTTTTTTCGATGTTCTGATTACCCACCGCCCGGGTACACCCCCCCGCTCGTTTTCTTTTTTTACTTCGCTTATTCTTAGGTTTTCATTAATAACCACACACACCTCCAAATACTCGGGCAACGCCGGGTACCCCCCGCTAGTCTATATATATAAAAGCGAAAATGTGTGTATGTATGTATGTATGTGTGTTTGTGTGTCTGCTTAAAACTTTCGACAGACAGAACAAAAATTGACAAACTTGGTATCATATTGAAGCTCCATCCTTCGCCCGAAAAATATCGCAAAATTGGCCAGAAACGTTAATATTTTCACCCTGAAATCAACAATTTTCGACAGGGGGGGGTCAGAAAAGCCGTCCTCTCATGACGAGATCGGTTCTACGCATGCGTCAGATGACGTCATGACCTAATTTAGTTTAAATAGTTGAAGAAGTGACTAAATTTCGTGTACGTCGTGTTAGCTCAGTTTGTTAGAGCGTTGGTTTGATATCTAATCGTTTTGGGTTCGAATCGTGGTGTGAGATGTCATTTTATTTTTCGATTTTTTAAATTTAAATATGTAAGCGGTGTTATTTAAGCCATTTTTCACGTAACGTTCGTTTTTCTGTTTTTGTTTTTTTTACTTTGCTTATTCTAAGGTTTTCATTAACACCCCCAGCCCCGACCGACATCACACCCAAAAACACCCGGGTACACACCGATTTTTTAAATTTTAATATCGAAGCCATTTTTCACATGTTTTTTTGTTTTGGTTTTTGTTTTAACGTTCGTTTTTCTGTTTTCTTTTTTGCTTTTGTTTTTTCGATTTTTACATTTAACATCGTTCGTTTGTCTTACGTTAGTTTTTTTGTGTTTTTTTTTTTCGATATTTTCATTACCACCCGCTTAAGTTTTAACGTTCGATTTTATGTTTTCTTTTTTACTTCGCTTTTTCTTAGGTTTTCATAAACAACCACACACACCTCCAAACACTCCGGCAACGCCGGGTACCACTACGCTCGTCTATATCTATATATATAAAAGGCAAAATGTGTGTGATCATTTCGTGTATGTCTGGCAAAGGCTTTTCTCGCACACGGTCCCGGGTTCATTACTATCGCTTACAACTGTGTATATAGGTCCTATATAATAATATCTAGGAATTAGGAAACCACGTAGCATATAGATTTATTTACGTCGATTTTTACAAAATTATTGCTATTTTGGCTTCTCGCGTGTTGATTGGGCTTTTTAGTATAAATAAAGTGAAACTAAACTCAAACGACGTCTTCAGCATTGCGCCGGGAAAAACGTCTAGAAGCAATCAGCTTTGATCAATCTTGTATATCAGATAGTTGCTATTCAATCAAGACAATTGGGAGCTGCTTTCCCCTCCCCAACATCTGTTGGGGGAAGAAACAGTCAAATTTGGGTAAACAAACCCAAACGCTGCTTGACTTCTATTTGATCTTCTTAATTAGGTCAAATGGAAGCAGCAGAGTTAACCTTTATTGCGCATACCTGTTTTTATAGTTAAATAAATAAATTCAAACCTGCTCAACGTTGTATGTCGCCGTGGCTCAATGGTTAACGTAGCACTTTTTTTTCGCACATTAATTTCCAACTCAAGGGTGCGGGTTCGATCCTCATACACTCACCTACCAAAACATTTTTTTATTATTTAACCCCCCCCCTCCCACGGAGTTTTGATTTACCTCAAGACACCCGGGCATCGCCGGGTACCCCCGCTAGTATAAATATAAAAGCAAAAATGTATGTATATCTGTTCGCTTTTTGTGTATGTCAGTAAAAGGCTTTTTTCCGAGAAGCGGTCGGTCGGCTCACGACTTCTTAAAGCTTTTTATATCACATATAAATCATAGTATCTATGAGTTAACAACGGAGGTCACTTGTCTATTTAATTTGCTTGACTTCGAAAAGATAAATATTCAGTCATTTTTGCTCGCCACATGTAGATTAAGCTTTTTCCTATAATAAAAGCGACACTAATTGTGGCAGTAATTTTCCGGCTCGCTGGAAATGTCCGAAAGCAATCAACTTTGATCAATGTGGAAATATTCCTTATATCAGACAATTGCTATTCAATTTGGACAATCCCCTTTTTATGGGGAGCTGGTTTCCCCCACAACATCTTGGGAAAATAAAAATAAAAAAAGCATTTCCGCACGAAATAAAATACTACCTCACAGTCAAAGACCTCATTAAAACAGGCACCAGCCAATTCTAAATAATGAAATAAATTCAAATGTGTTTACGTTATGATTTTGCTGTGGCCACTGATTAACGCCGTACGTTTTTTTTTCACACTTTAATTTCCAACTTTGCCTCAATGGTTCGAGTTCGATCCTCATACTTACCTACCAAAACTTCTTTTTTATTTTACTCCCCCCCCGACACACACACCTCCAAACACCCGGGCAACGCCGGGTACCCCCCGCTAGTCTATATATATATAAGCGAAAATGTGTGTATGTATGTTCGCTTTTTGTGTATGTCCAAGAAAGACTTTTTTCAGAGAAGCACTCGTCGGCTCGCAACTTCTTAAAACTTTTAATATCACATAGAAATCATAATATTTCCGAGTTAACAATGGAGCTTGCCTGTCTATTTAATTTGTCTCGACTTCGGGAAGATAAAGTTTCTAACAGTTTTCGCTCGCCGTGTGTGGATTAGGTTTTTTCCTATAATAAAAGCTACACTAATTCTGGTGGTAGTTTTCCGGTGGCGATCGCCGGATATGTCCGAAAGCAATCAGCTTTGATCAATGTGGACATATTTTCCTTATATCAAACAATTGCTATTCAATTTGGACAAGAGGCGCTGGTCCCCACCCCAACACACATGTTGGGAAAATAAAAATAAAAATCCCGCAGTTAAAGTTGGCCTCATTAAAACGTGCACCTAAAAAAAGCGTTCTCGCAGTAAATAAAAAACCCGCAGTCAAAGTTGACCTCATTAAGTCATTAAAACGTGTACCTACCAAATCTAAGTAATTAAATAAATTCAAACGCGTTTCCGTTTGAATGTCGCGGTGGCCCAGTGGTTAACGTCGCACTTTTTTTCACACTTTGCCTCAAGGGTTCGAGTTCGATCCTCATACTTGCCTACCAAAACTTCTTTTTTATTTTACCCCCCCTTCCGCCCCAGAGTTTTGATTTACCTCCAAACACCCGGGCAACGTCGGGTACCCCCCGCTAGTCTATAATATAAATGCGAAAATGTGTGTATGTATGTTTGCTTTTTGTGTATGTCCAAGAAAGGCTTTTTTCAGAGAAGCGCTCGGTCGGCTCGCAACTTCTTAAAACTTTTAATATCACATAGAAATTATAATATCTCCAAGTTAACAATGGAGCTTGCCTGTCTATTTAATTTGCTCGACTTCGGGAAGATAAATATTCAACATTTGTCGCTCGCCACATGTGGATTAGTCTTTTTCCTATGATAAAAGTGACACTAATTCTGACGGTATTTTCCGTCTATCGCCAGATATGTCCGAAAGCAATCAGATTTTATCAATGTGGAAATATTTTCCTTATATCAAACAATTGCTATTCAAATTGGACAAGGGGGGCTGGTCTGCCCCCAACATCTTGCGAAAATAAAAATTTTGAAAAAGCGTTCCCGCAGAAAACGAAATACTATGCCACAGTCAAAGTTGATCTCATTAAGTCATTAAAACGTGCACCTGCCAAATCTAAGTAATTAAATAAATTCAAACATGTTTCCTTTCAGTATCTCGCGGTGGCCCAATGATTTACGTCACAGTCTTTTAATTTCCAACTTCGCCTCAAGGGTTCAGGTTCGATCCTCATACTTATCTATCAAAATTTTCTTTTTATTTTAAACCCCCCCCCACACTCGGAGCTTTGATTTACCTAAAACCACACACACCTTCAAAAACTCGGGCAACGCCGGGTAGCCCTCCGCTAGTCTATATATATAAAGCGAAAATGTGTGTATGTATGTATGTGTGTTTGTGTGTCTGCGAAAAACTTTCGACAGACGGAACAAAAATTGACAAACTTGGTATCATATTGAAGCTCAATCCTTCACCCGAGAAATATCGAAAAACGGGCCAAAAACGTTAATTTTTTACCCTGAAATCGACAATTTCCTATAGGGGGGGGTAAACAAAAACCGTTATCTCATGACGAGATCGGTTCTACGCATGCGTCAGATGACGTCATGACCTGATTTAGTTTAAATAGTTGAAGAAGTGACTAATTTTCATGTACGTCGTGTTAGCTCAGTTGGTTAGAGCGTTGGTTTGTTATCTAAACGTTTTGGGTTCGAATCGTGGTGTGAGATGTCTTTTTTTCGATGTTTTAAATTTAAATATTGAACCAGTGTTATTTTAAACGTAACGTTCGTTTTTCTGTTGTTATTTTTACTTCGCTTATTCTTAGGTTTTGATTAACACCCACTACCGACCACACACACCCCAAAACACGCGGGTACCCACGAATTTTTTTAATTTTCATATCGAAACATGCTTATTTAAGCCATTTTTCACGTGTTTTTTTTTTAAATCGTTTTTCTGTTTTCTTTTTTTTCGATTTTTACATCGTTCGTTTGCCTTACGTTAGTTTTTTGCGTTTTTTTTTCGATGTTTTGATTATCAACTCCCCCGGGTACCCCCGCTTAAGTTTTAACGTTCATTTTCTGTTTTCTTTTTTTACCTCGCTTATTCTTAGGTTTTCATTAACAACCACACACACCTCCAAACACTCGGGCAACGCCGGGTACCCCCCCGCTAGTCTATATATATAAAAGCGAAAATGTATGTATGTATGTATGCAGGTATGTGTGTATGTTTGTGTGTCTGCTAAAAACTTTCGACAGACAGAACAAAAATTGACAAACTTGGTATCATATTGAAGCTCCATCCTTCGCCCGAAAAATATCGAAACATTGGCCAAAAACGTTAATTTTTTCACCCCGACATCGGCAATTTTCTACAGGGGGGGTCAACAAAAACCGTCCTCTCATGACGACGACCGCTTTTACGCATGCGTCAGATGACGTCATGACCTTATTTAGTTTAAATAGTTGAAGAAGTGACTTAATCTCATGTACGTCGTGTTAGCTCAGTTGGTTAGCGCGTTGGTTCGTTATCTAAACGTTTTGCGTTCGAATCGTGGTATGAGATGTCTGTTTTTAGATTTAAATATTGGACTAGTGTTATTTAAGCCATTTTTCACGTAACGTTTGTTTTTCCGTTTTTTTTTTTTTTACCTCGCTTATTCTTAGGTGTTCATTAACACCGCACCGCACCCCGACCACACACACTCAAAAATAACCGGGTACCCACTTATTTTTTAATTTTTGATATCGACCCAGTCTTATTTAAGCCATTTTTCACGTGTTTTTTTTTTTTTGTTTTTAGTTTTAACGTTCGTTTTTCTGTTTGTTTTTTTTTTTGTTTTTGTTTTTCAGATTTTTACATTTAACATCGTTCGTTTGCCTTGCGTTAGTTTTTTCTGCGTTTATTTTTTGTGATGTTTTGATTACCCCCGGGTACCCCCCGTTTTAGTTTTAACGTTCGTTTTTATGTTTTCTTTTTTTACTTTGCTTATTCTTAGGTTTTCATTAACAACCACACACACCTCTAGAAGTGTAAGCCATGTTTAGTTTCAGAACAGTTTCAGATGGTTCGTTGTTCTAAACAAGTCTTAGAGGTGACTGGTTTACAGTTGACAGAGCAGTTTCCGATGGTTCGTTGTTACACACAAGTCCTGAGAGGTGACTTGTTTGAAGTAGACAGTTCCACAGAGCAAATATTCTTACCGTGTCG
Organism: Euprymna scolopes; assembly: GCF_053919585.1. NCBI lineage: Eukaryota > Metazoa > Mollusca > Cephalopoda > Sepiida > Sepiolidae > Euprymna > Euprymna scolopes. Next base: position 67,742,346 of record NC_136514.1, on the reverse strand, counting down.
AGACGGAAAAAAACATATGTGAAATTGGTACAGAAACAGTTTAATATTTATGCAGCAATTCTGGTTTCTGATTGGTTGGTAGCAGAACGTGAATTAATTCGATTCGTTAGTTCCTAGCAGCATCGTTTATAAACAGAATCGTCCGACTGTGTGGGATCATACCCCATTATACATCCAAAATATTGCAACACCTCCAAACACTTGGGCAACGCCGGGTACCCCCACCGCTAGTCTATATATATATAAAAGCGAAAATGTGTGTATGTATGCATGCATGTGTGTATGTGTGTATGTTTGTGTGTCTGCTAAAAACTTTCGACAGACAGAACAAATATTAACAAACTTGGTATCGCATTGAAGCTCCATTCTTTGCCCGAAAGATATCAAAAGATTGGCCAAAAACGTTAATTTTTTACCCCGAAATCGAAAATTTTCTATAGAGGGGGGGGGTAACAAAAACCGGCATCTCATGACGACGACCGGTTCTACGCATGCGTCAGATGACGTCATGACCTGACTTAGTTTAAATAGTTGAAGTGGCCAAATTTCATGTACGTCGTGTTAGGACAGTTGATTAGCGCGTTGGGTCCTTATCTAAACGTTTTGGGTTCGAATCGTGGTGTGAGATGTCTTCTTTTTTTTCGATTTTTAAAATTTAAATATTGAACCAGTGTTATTTAAGCCATTTTTCACGTAACGTTCGTTTTTCTGGTTTTTTTTACTTCGCTTATTCTTAGGTTTTCATTAACACCCCACCCCCGACCACACACACTAAAAAACACCCGGGTACCCACCAATTTTTTAAATTTTAATATCGAAGCAGGCTTATTTATGCCATTTTTCACGTGTTTTTTTTTTTTGGTTTTAACGTTTGTTTTTCTGTTTTCTTTTTTGTTTTGTTTTTCACATTTTTACATTTAACATCGTTCGTTTGTCGTACGTTAGTTTTTTTTTTTTCGTTTTTTTTTCGATGTTTTGATTACCCTCCCAGAGTACCCCCGCTTAAGTTTTAAGGTTGGTTTTTATGTTTCGTTTTTTACTTCACTTATTCTTAGGTTTTCATTAACAACTACACACACCTCCAAACACTCGGGCAACGCCGGGTACCCCTCCCCCCGCTGGTCTTTATATATAAAAGCGGAAATGTGTGTATGTATGTATGTATGTATGTATGTATGTGTGTGTGTGCAATGCACACAGGGTGATGTGATGCGCAAGTGTGTTAGCTATAAGGTAGCGTCTTGGCTTACGCACCATCTCGCTCTCAGCAACCACCACTGGCTAGCCTTGCGCGAAACGAGAAGCTGAGTGCGTAAGTCTTCTCCTGTCAGTACACAGTCTCTCCATCATCAAGACCTCTGCTGTGCCTCCTCGTGGTCACACACGGTAACTGGTTGTCATGCGACTCCAGGCTGAATCAGTAGAGGATCTCGGAACAGTAGGGAATCCCAGAGGGACTGTGCTACGGCCCACCGACGTGTGGACATGTCCTGACACATTACCAATCCCTATCCCAGCCATGGGTCAAATGGACTCACTGCCTTGTGAGAGCCATGGAAATGGATAAGGCTAGGGGAGCAACCCCGACAGAAACGACGGAGTGGAGCCCCTTAGGCGGTTGGATGGCATACTTGCCTCCCTCCGGCAGCTCCTGCACCCTTGTTCGTCCCCAGCCGTCTCGACTATGTCTTGCCGTTGGAATTGGGCGGGCCAGGACGAGAGAATGAGGCCAATTCAGCGCAAGTCCCCCTCACTATAATCCAAATCCAGCGCAAGTCAGGGTGTCAAACATTGCGTCAACACCAAGCCCTGTGGCGATGGGCGAGCGGCAAAGCAGCAGGTGTGGAAATCACTGGGAGCTGTAGCTGCAAACCTGCACACAGGTGGCCCAGAAACTGGTCGTACTCCACTCGACCTAAGCAGCGAGGGGGTGCAGGCAACTGGCTGGCCGACCGAGCAGTCCTTTTAAGGATCACTCTGCTCGCCTCCATGGCATGAGGACGGGGCGATAAAAGGAGCCCTAAACATAGCTGCTTCACCATCACCCCTGGCCAGCATACCGCGGCTGGCGGGGTTTCCCTCACAGCGGTCGAGACATGAGAAAAAAAGGGTTGGTACTTACCTTAGCATCATGGAATGTTCGTACTTTGCTCGACAATAGAGCTGACCGACCCAAGAGAAGAACTGCTCTCGTAGCAAGGGAGCTTGCCTGTTATAAGGTAGACATTGCAGCCCTCAGTGAGACTCGCCTCTCAGACAAGGGTCAACTGACAGAGTCAGGTGGCGGCTACACCTTTTTTTGGAGTGGACGCAGCAGCGAGGAGCGCAGAGAGGCTGGCGTGGGCTTCGCCATCAAGACTGAGCACGTGAGGAAGCTGGTCAGCATCCCGGACGGCATCAATGACCGGCTGATGAAGATGCAACTCCCGCTCAACAAGGCAAGAACCGCCACACTGATCAGCGCCTACGCACCAACCATGACTAACCCCAAAGATACCAAGGACCAGTTCTATGAAGATCTGGAAAGCCTCATCTCTGTTGCTCCGCAGAGAGAGAAGCTCATCATCCTCGGCGACTTCAATGCCCGCGTTGGCATGGACCATTCCACTTGGGACAGGGTCCTTGGCCACCATGGAGTGGGCAAGTGCAATAGCAACGGCCTATGGCTGCTCAGCCTTTGCGCTGCACATGACCTTTCAATCACCAACACCATGTTCCGCCTACCCACTCGTAGCAAGACGTCATGGATGTACCCACGCGCCCACCACTGGCATCTGATTGACTACGTTATCATCAGGGCAAGGGACAGGAGAGACGTAAGATTGACCAAGGCTGTGTGTGGTGCCGACTGTTGTACAGACCACCGCCTGATCATATCCAAAATGTGCCTCTACATCCAACCCAAGAGGCGGCCTCAGGGCCAGAAAGTCACAAAGCGCCTTGATCTGGAAAAACTTAAAAGTCCAGATGTCATCCATGAGCTACAGGAAGCAATCAACGACAAGCTATCTGTCCCCCTCACCATCTCGGACACTATCGAAGATCAGTGGGCACACCTCAGAGACTCCACCTACTCCATCACTCTCGAAATCATTGGACCCAAGCAAAAGAAGCACCAGGACTGGTTTGATGAAAATGACTCTGAGATTCAGCCCCTCCTGGAGGAGAAACGCCAACTTCTCCGTGCACATCAGAGTGACCCCAAGTGTTTCGCAAAGAAAGCTACCTTCATCAACATCTGCAGCAAGGTGCAGGCCAGACTCCGCTCCATGCACGATGCCTGGCTCAGTGCCAAAGCAGATGAGATCCAGGAGCATGCCGATAGCCAGGATATGAGGAAGTTTTACGATGCGCTGAGGGCTGTCTACGGTTCCCAGTCCTCTAGCTCCTCCCCCCTGCTTAGCTCCGATGGAACAATTATCTTGAATGACAAAAAGCAGATCCTTGATAGATGGGCGGAGCACTTTAACAGTGTGCTAAACCGACCATCTTCCATCAACGATGAAGCCATCGACCGACCGCCAGGAGCCTATCAACGAGGAGCTCGACATCCCACCCTCATTAGAGGAAGTAACCAAAGCCATCAAGCAACTTTCCTCTGGGAAGGCCCCCGGCCCCGACTCAATTCCAGCAGAAGTATACAAAGCTGGTGGACCTGCACTGCTTTTAAGACTAACAGAACTCTTCCAATCCATGTGGGAGAGTGAAGAATTACCCCAAGATTTTCGTGATGCTACTATCGTTCACATTTACAAACGCAAGGGAAATCGTCAGTCATGTGACAACCACCGCGGGATATCCCTTCTTTCCATCGCCGGGAAAATCCTGGCCCGCGTCCTTCTCAACCGCCTGCTGGTGCACCTTGAAGATGGTCATCTTCCCGAGAGCCAGTGGGGCTTTCGAGCGGGCCGCGGGACGACTGATATGATCTTTGCTGCACGCCAACTGCAGGAGAAGTGTGTCAAGCAGCATCGGGGCCTCTACACCACGTTCGTCCACCTGACCAAGGCCTTCGACACTGTTTGCCGAAATGGCCTCTGGCGGATCATGAAAAAATTTGGTTCATCAGGTTCATCGCCATTGTCAGGCAGTTCCATGAGGGCATGACCGCTCGTGTCCTGGATGACGGCGACCCCTCAGAGCCCTACCCTGTGACCAACGGGGTCAAGCAGGGCTGTGTCTTAGCCCCGACGCTCTTCAGCATGGTTTTCTCTGCCATGCTCCAGGACGCTTTCAAAGACAGTCACTCTGGCATTGCAATCAAGTACAGATGTGACGAGGAATTGTTTAACATCAGGCGAATGCAGGCAGTCACGAAAGTGAGGGAAACCATCATCAGAGACCTTCTCTTTGCCAATGACTGTGCCCTTAATGCCCCAAATGAGATAGAGATGCAACGTCAAATGGACGGATTTTCCACCAGTTGTGACAACTTTGGTCTCACCATCAGTACAAAGAAGACAGAAGTTATGTACCAACCCGCCCCAGGAGATGCATACCATGAACCCGGCATCACTGTCAAAGGGCAGAAGATCCATGCTGTGGAGCAATTCACCTACCTTGGCAGCACCCTCTCTCGCACCGCCAACATTGACATTGAGGTTAACCATAGGATCTCCACAGCGAGCAGTGCATTTGGAAGACTTAGAGACAATGTGTGGAAGAGGAGAGGCATTACACTCGCAACCAAACTGAAAGTATACTGAGCGGTCGTCCTGACAACCCTACTCTACGCATGTGAAACTTGGACGCCATATAAAAGACATGAAAAACAGTTGAATGGCTTCCACCTCAGATGCCTCCGTAATCTTCTCAACATCCGCTGGCAAGACAGAATTCCTGACACAGAAGTCTTGAAGTGCGCGGGGCTCCATACCATAACCACCATAATCCGCAAAACCCAGCTCCGGTGGGCAGGCCATGTCTATCGCATGCACGACAGCCGAATCCCCAAACAACTTTTCTATGGGGAATTCAGCCAGGGAAAGCGGAATGCAGGGGGCCAAAAGAAACGATATAAAGACTGTCTGAGAACGTCCCTAAAAGACTTTGACATCAGCCCCCAGTCTTGGGAGAGTCGCGCTGCTAAACGTTCGGCCTGGCGTTGCGTCATCAGCCTAGGAGCCGACAGGGCAGAGAATCAACACATGACACACGACCAGCAGAAGCGCAAGAGGAGGAAGGAGAGAGCTGCCGGTTCACAGCCTGCCGATACCGCCTTCACGTGTCCAGAGTGTGGAAGAGTCTGCCGAGCACGGATTGGCCTCATCAGCCATCTCAGGACCCACAAACCCCTGACGCCAAACTGATTGATACCTTGGTCATCGTCGACTTCGACGGACGAGCAAGAAAGAAAGAAGAAGATGTATGTATGCATGTGTGTATCTGTGTATGTTTGTGTGTCTGCTAAAATCTTTCGACAGACAGAACAAAAATTAACAAATTTGGTATCATATTGAAGCTCCATCCTTCGCCCTAAAAATATCGAAATATTGGCCAAAAACGTTAATATTTTCACCCCGAAATCGATAATTTTCTACAGGGGGGGTCAGCAAAAACGGTCCTCTCATGACGACGATCGGTTCTACGCATGTGTCAGATGACGTCATGACATGGTTTAGTTTAAATAGTTGAAGAAGTGACTAAATTTCATGTACGTCGTGTTAGCTCAGTTGGTTAGCGCGTTGGTTCGTTATCTAAACGTTTTGGGTTCGAATTGTGGTGTGAGATGTCTTCTTTTTTCGATTTTTTAAATTTAAATATTGAACTAGTGTTATTTAAGCAATTTTTCACGTAACATTCGTTTTTCTGTTTTTGTTTTTTTTACTTCACTTATACCTAGGTTTTCATTAACACCTCTACCCCCAACCACACACACCCAAAAACACCCGGGTACCCACTAATTTTTTTAATTTTTATATCGAAACAGGCTTATTTAAGACATTTTCACGTGTTTTTTTTTGTTTTAACGTTCGTTTTTCTGCTTTGTTTTTTGTTTTTTCGATTTTTACATTTAACATTGTTCGTTTGTCTTACGTTAGTTTTTTGTGTTTTTTTTTTTTTCGATGTTTTGATTACCCCAAACCCCCGGTGCTCCCTACTTTCTGTTTTCTTTTTTTACTTCGCTTATTCTTAGGTTTTCATTAACACCCCAATCCCATCCAAACACTCGTGTAATGCCGGGTACTCTCCCCCCCCCTCGCGAAGCATGTTTTTTTAACGTTCGTTTTTCTTTGTTTTTCATAACCACCCCCACCCTCGTCTGAACACACACACAGAAAAACACCCGGGCAACACTTGGTACCCCTTACTAGTCTATATATATAAAAGCGAAAATATGTGTAGGTATGTTTGTATGTGTGTTTGTGTGTCTGCGAAAAACTTTCGACAGACACGACTAAAATTCACAAACTCGGTATCATATTGAAGCTTCATCCTTCACTGGGAAAATGTCGAAAAGTTGGCCAAAAATGTTAATTATTTCACTCCGAAATCGACAATTTTCGACAGGGGTGGTGAACAAAAACGGTCCTCTCGTGACGACGACCGGTTCTACACATGCGTCAGATGACGTCATGACCTGATTTACTTTAAATAGTTGAAAAACTGACTAAATTTCATGCACGTTGCGTTAGCTCAGTTGGTTAGCACGTTGGTTCGTTATCTAAACGTTTTGCGTTCGAATCGTGGTGTAAGATGTCTTTTCTTTTTTCGATTTTTAAAATTTAAATGTTGAACCAGTGTTATTAAAGCTATTTTTCACGTAACGTTCGTTTTTCTCGGTTTTTTTTTTTTACTTTGCTTATCCAGCCCCGACCACATACCCAAAAACACCCGGGTACCCACGGATTTTTTAAATTTTAATATTGAAACAGGTTTTTTTAAAGCCATTTTACACGTGTTTGTTTTTCTGTTTTCTTTTTTGTTTTCTCGATTTTTACATTTAACATCGTCCGTTTGCCTTACGTTAGTCTTTTTTGTGTTTTTTTTTCGATGTTTTGATTACCCCCCCCCCGCTTAAGTTTTAACGTTCGTTTTTATGTTTTTTTTTACTTCGTTTATAACAAACAAACCTGGCCATTTGCTGAATAGTATTATGTACTAGCAGTTACCCGACGTTGGTGGAAATACATTGAATGTTTCCTAGCAATCTGGGATTGTATTAAATAGTTGAACTAGCAGAATACTCGACGTATCCCAGGATTAGATAAAATTGGTGTATATTTTTAAGGTTCTTGTGCAGTATATGTCCGATATGAAAAATTTTAAGGTTCTTGTGCAGTATAGGTCGATTTGAAAATTTTGAAGGTGCTTGTGCAGTATAGGTCCGGTTTGAAAAGTTTTGTACAGTATTAATCCGATTTAACAATTTTGAATGTACTTGTGCAGTATAGGTTCCATTTGAAAAATGTTGATGGTGCTTGTGCAATATAGGTCCGACTTGACAATTTTGATGGTGGTTGTGCAGTATAGGTCCAATTTTTAAAAATTTAACGTGCTTGTGCAGTATAGGTCAGATTTGAAAAACTTGAAAGTGCTTGTGTAGTATCAGTTGGATTTGCAAAATTTTGAAGGTGCTTGTGTCCTATTTTACACTTTTGAAGGTGCTTGTGCAGTATAGGTCCGGTTTGACAATTTTTAAGCTGCTTGTGCAGTGTAGGTCCGATTTTACAATTTTGATGGTGCTTGTGCAGTACAGGTCCGATTTTAAAAATTGGGAAGGTGCTTGCGCAGTATAGGTCCGAATTGAAAAATTTTTGAAGGTGCTTGTGCAGTATAGTTCCGATTTGACAATTTTGAAGGTGCTTGTGCAATGTAGGTCCGATTTTCCAATTATGATGTTGCTAGTGCAGTACAGGTCCGATTTGAAAAATTGGGAAGGTGCTTGTGCAGTATAGGTCCGAATTTAAAATTTTTGAAGATGCTTGTGCAGTATAGTTCCGATTTTTAAAAAAGTTGGGAATGTGTTTGTGCAATATAGGTCGGATTTGACAATTTTAAAGGTGCTTGTACAGTGTAAGTTGGATTTGCAAAATTTTGAAGGTGCTTGTGCAGTATAGGTCCGATTTGCAAAACTTTGACGGTGCTTGTGCAGTATAGGTCCGATTTGACAATTTTGAAGGTCATTGTGCAGTATAGGTCCTATTATTATTTTTGAAGGCGCTTGTGCAGTATAGGCCGATTTGCCAATTTTTAAGGTGCTTGAGCAGTAAAGGTCCTATTTGCAAAATTTTAAAGTGCTTGTGCAGTATAGATCCGATTGGCAAAATTTTGGAGGTGCTTGTGCAGTGTAGGTCCGATTTTAAAAATTTTGAAGGTGCTTCTGTTGTATAGGTTCTATTCGACAATTTTGAAGATGCTTGTGCAGTATAGACCCGATTTGACGATTTTGAAGGTCTTTTGCAGTATGGGTCGGACTTGACAATTTTTAATTTGCTTCTGCACTACAGGTCCAATTTGACAATTGTGAAGTTGGTTTACAACTTGGAAATACAAAATGCTTCATGTAGATAATCAAAATAAAGCAACATTGTCTTGGTCATTATCAGATGAGTGATTACTTGGGAATACCAAATGGTTTGTATAGATCTCTAAAGTTATGCAACATTGTCTTGGTCATTAACAAATGGGTGACTACTTGGAAATACAAAATGCTTTATGTAGATAACCAAAGTAAAGCAACATTGTCTTGGTCATTAACAGGTGGGTGACTATTTGGAAATACCAAATGCTTTATGTAGTTCATCAACATTGTCTTGGTCATTAACGGATTGGTGTCTACTTGGAATATCAAATGCTTTATGTAGATAACCAAAGTTAAGCAACATTGTCTTGGTCATTATCAGATGGGTGACTACTTGGGAATATCAAATGCTTTATGTAGATCAACAAAGTTAAGCAACATGGAATCTGGTCATAATCAGATGGGTAACTACTTGGAAATCAAAATGCTTTATGTAAATCAACAAAGTTAAGCAACATTGTCTTTGTTATTAACAAATGGGTGGCTACTTGGGCATACAAAATGCTTTATGTAGATCACCAAATTAAGAAACAATGAGGTTGGTCATTCTAAGATGGGTGACTACTTGAGATTACCAAATGATTTATGCAGATCATTAAAGTTAAGCAACATGGGGTCTGCCTATTATCAGATGGGTGACTACTTGGGAATACAAAGTGCTTTATGTAGCTCACCAAAGTTAAGCAACAATGAAGTTGGTCATTCTAAGATGGGTGATTCCTTGGGAATATAAAATGCTTTATGTAGATCACAAAAGTTAAGCAACAATGAGATTGGTCAATCTATGATGGGTGACGTCTTGGGATTACCAAATTATTTATTCAGATCACTAAAATTAAGCAATATGGAGTCCGGTCATTATCACATGGGTGACTTCTTGGGAATACAAAGTCTTTATGTAGATCACCAAAGTCAACCAACATGGAGTCTGGTCATTATCAGATGGGTGACTACTTTGGAATACAAAATGCTTTATGTAGATCGATGTAGCAAAGTTATTAATTTAATAAGAGGAAGCGGATTATGTGGGTTAAATCATGAAAAATGATGGTCGAATTATTAACATATCCAAGAATTATGAAAAATGATGTAATGTAATTTATCTTATTTGTGTGTTTGTAATGAAATAATCAGCCGTGACAGTATCTCAAAGTTATTAGTTTAGTAAGAGGAAGGGAATTTATGTGTTAAATCAAGAAAAATAATTGTAGGAATTAGTAACTGTTGTGGCGGCACCCACTCATTTACATATGTGGATAATATTACACATAAATAACAAGACTCGGTTAGTCTGAGTGTGTATTAACCAGAAGCCACCGAAGTCCGAGTTCTCCAGCCAAGACTCTCTTACCTGACAACCATTATGTAAATATACTGTAAATATGCTTTTCCTAATATACTTCTTATTGATCTACCTTTGTTGTTGAGTCTTCATTTGTATTACCTTATACGTTATTTGGTTCAACCTGCAAACATAACAGTTGGCGACGAAGATGAACGTCAAACATAACAGTTGGCGACGGAGATGAACGTCAAATATAACAGATTGACGAAGAAATGGAAAGAACTCACTAAAACAAAAGTACAACACAACGGTTGACCTTTCTAAGGAATACAAGTTTTGACGAACGAAATAGTCATAAAAACAGATTTCACGCTAATGACAAGTTCGACTCAAGTCGGAAAAAAAGTAACCTCGATTAATAGTATTGTATTTACTAAAATACAAGTCGGGAAAAAAGACAAACCAAAACCGCTAATTGTAGTCCCAAAGAAAAAAAAAAGAAAAAAAAACTCGAATGTGGCAAAAGCGACAATTTACGCCGTTTTTCTTGGAATCCATCTTAAAAAAGAAACAACAAACTGTAAAAGTGAATTTTTCTTTTGTTGTAAAACGACAAACAGATTCGTATTACTAAATTACGAAGAGCAAACGTACAAGAAAGTAACATATTGGGAAAAAAAGTTCACCAGTGGATTCCATAATTGCTGTTCTCCGTTAGCAAAACATCAACTAAAGACTTTTTGGTAAACCAAATTTTTTTTTCTCTCTTCGGTATAAAAAAATACCACAGTTAAATTATCATCAAGGAAAGGATTTTTTAACTGAAGTTGTCACTGGATAACGGATATAAGACAGTAACACGTCACGTAAGAAAAAAAAACAAAAGAAAGAATTAAATGTTGTCCATACATTTTATTTTTTTCAATTATGACTCGAGTTGAAAAATCTTTCTTTTTTTTGTGGAAAGAGTTGTACTTAAGTTCTGCTGTTACTTATTAGGAAGTGCCTAAAACCGAAAAGTCAATCGTATTTGGTGGTTTCAGTAAAAGCCTCAGTTTTTTTTTATTTTGGGGTTCGATGAGTTGGACTCGCTAGCGAAGTGAGAAAATATTATTCGAGCAGCGATATTATTATTTATTGAAAGCAGGAACTCTGAACCATTTTTGTTGTAACACAAGCCAGTTTATATTTTAGAATACACTAAAAAAAATGGAAGATTTATCTAGAATGTTAATGCAATTTTTGCAGACGCAACAACAGGCACAAGCCGAACGAGATGAACGAAGAAATTACAATTTGAACATGAAGAAAGGCAGAAGAAATTACAATTTGAACATGAAGAAAGGCAGAAGAAATTACAATTTGAACATGAAGAAAGGCAAAAATGAACGTTTGCTAAAACACTGGAACTACTAAAGAATAATCGAGAAAGTGTCGACAGTACTAATTTCTCCCATACAACTATTTTTAATAGCATGGACACATTTAAGTATGTGCCGGAGGAAGAAAAGAATTTTGAAGCATACTATACAAGATACGAGGATGTCTTTCAACTGGACTGCAAAAGTTGGCCAAATAGCCAGAAAGTGAGCCTCTTACTCAGAAAGTTGGGTGTAGCAGAACACAGTAAATTCGTAGACTATATATTACCTAAAAAAAACTACGGAATTAGATGTCATGGAAGCTGTAAAATTACTAAAAGAATTATTCCGAATATATCACTTTTTCATAAAAGATGGTTGTGTATGAATCTATGAAGATGGACAACCAAGATTATTTGACATACGCATCAGTTTTCAATAAAAACTGTGATAATTTTAAGCTAGCGGAACTAACAGTAGAAGATTTCAAATGCCTAATCTTCGCACAAGGGTTAGTTTCCACGAAAAATGCAGAAATACGCAGACGAGTGTTGTCTAAGCAAGATTTAACACTTCACTGAGGAAGATTTAACACTTCAGAAATTAGCAGAGGATCGTGAAAGGGCCATTACACTAAAAAAGGATTAAAAAAGATAGAATAATTCGGAATGGCATAGTAAGAAAGGTTAGAAAACCATACACACCAACCAAGAACTATACAAATAAAAGCAGTCAGAATGGAACGAGATATTCCAAATATAATAATTATAATTATAGTAAAGAATATAACAAGTCTCTCCCTAGATATAACTGTAAGAGATGCGCAGAAAGACATTGGGAATCGGATTGCCCTTATAAGAAGAAAAAATGCTACATTTGCAAGAAAGTCGGACACAAAAGCGATTGTTGCAGATATAAAGATTTCACTAGAAAGAGAGTACAGCAAACAAAATCAAATGAAAAATTAGACAAAAATCGGCGAAAATACATAAAATTGGAAATATTTAAAACGCCAATAAAATTACAACTGGATTCAGGATTTCTATAATAAACTTGAATACATGGAAAAAGTTGGGTAAACCAACCATGATGAAAACAAGTAAATCAGTTCGGACGGTAATTGGTGGTGAGATAAAATTTGAAGAAGAAGTTATCCTTCCGATAGAATTAAAAGGGATTACGAAGAAATTAAAAATGTTCGTATTGAAAAATAGCGAAAACCTGTTTGGAATAGATTTAATTGAGAAATTTGGACTCTGGGATAAGCCAATTAATACATTCTGTAAAAAAATAGAATGTACTACTCCAACAACAGAAAATATAAAAGAGGACTTAAAAAAATTATTCCCTGATGTATTTATGACTAAATTAGGTCGTTGCAATAAATTTAAGGCATCGTTTGAACTTAAAGAAAACACCAGCCCAATTTTTAGAAAAAAGCGAAACGTTCCGTTCGCTGGGTTTAAAAAGATTAATAAAGAATTAGACAGATTGGAACAGGCAGGAATACTATCAAAAATAGAACATAGCGACTGGGCAGCCCCCACTGTATATGTAAAGAAAAAGGTGAAATCAGCGTTTGATAAACTATTGCCAAGACAGACAATTGTCCGAAACACTACACACCTGATAAGAAAGAAATATAACTCCGGAGATCGAGGATATTTCAAGTGCTACAGGAATAACACTTCTTACTGGGAATGTGGAGTAGTGGATAAACGCATTGGTGATTGTACATATCTGATTAAAGGTCCACAAAATATACATAAAAGGCACCTGAACCAAATAAAAAACGCCACATTCAAGATGGTGATTATACAACATCAGTCGAAGAGGAGGAAACCATGGACATCATATACGAATCCTTTAATTTGGAACCGCCTCAATATACACCTGAACCCCCAAGATCAGGTAGAAAAAGAAAGTTTAAACAATCTCACAAGATCTGATACCTCTATTATCGTTATCGGTGTTTTGTTGTTTATATTTGTTGTGGTGGCACACATTCATTTGCATATGTGGATAGTAATTACACATAAATAGGAAGACTCAGTAAGTCTGAGTGTGTGTTCACCAAAAGCCACCGAAGGCCGCCGAGAGCAGATATGTTTCTCCAGCAAAGACTCTCTTATTTGACACCATTATGTAAATATCCTGTAAATATACCTTTTCCTAATACACTTCTTATTTGATCTACCTTTGTTTGTTGAGTGGTCATTTGTATTGCTTTCTACGTTATTTGTTTCAACCTGCAAACTTAACAGTGACGACGAGGATGAACGTCAAATATAACAGTTTGACGAAGAAATGGAAAGAACTCATTAAAAAAAAGTACAACGCAACGGCTGACCTGTCTAAGGAATACAAGTTTTGACGAACGAAATAGTCGTAAAAACGGATTTTACGCTAAAGAGAAGTTCGACTCAAGCGGAAAAAATGAGTAATTTAGCGAACATTGGAAAACTGTAAAATATTTTTCCTCGCGAAGTACAACACTAAAAGAAAGAAACGGTTGTTTCCCAAATTCCAAGAACAAAAACTACATTCAGGTTAAAAAAGTAACCTCGATTAATAGTATTTTATTTACTAAAATACTAGTCGGAAAAAAAGAGACAAACCAAAACCTTTAATTGCAGTCCCAAAGAAAAAAAAAAACTCGAACGTGGCAAAAAAAAGCGACGATTTACGCCGTTTCCCGTGGTATCCATCTTAAAAAAATAACAAACTGTAAAAGTGAATTTTTGTAAAACGACAAACAGATTCGTATTACTAAATTACGAAGAACAGATTAGTATTACTAAATTACAAGGAAGTAACATACTAAGAAAAAAAAAGTTCACCAGTGGATTTCCTAAATTGCTGTAAATAAAGATTTTTTTGGTAAACCAAATTTTTCTCTTCAGTATTTTAAAAAAAATACCACAGTTAAACTAAAATCAAGGAAAGATTTTTTTAAACTAAAGTTGTCACTGGATAACGGATATAAGACAGTAAAACGTCACGCAAAAAAAAAAAAAAAATGAAATATAGTCCATATATTTTATTTTTTTCAATTGTGACTCGAATTGAAAAACTTTTTTTTTCTATGGAAAGAGTTGTACTTAAGTTCGGCTGTTATTCATTAGGAAATGCCTAAAACGGAAAAGTAAATCGTATTTTGTGGTTTCAGCAAAAGCCTCAGTTCTTATGTTATGGTTGGATGAGCTTGACTCGCTAGCAAAGTGAGAAAATATTATTCGAGCAGCGATATTACTATTGAAAACAGGAACTGTGAACAATTCTTTTTGTAACACGCCATTTTATATGGTACGGATATTGTGTTGCATGTGAAATTGTACAATTTTTCTTCGTAACTGCATTACTGCTACTGAAGGATACAAAAAAATGGACGATTTATCTAGAATGCTAATGCAATTTTTGCAGATGCAAAAAAAGGCGCAATCCGAGCTAGATGCACGTAGAGAGGAGAAATTATTGAAATGGCAAATGGAACCAGAAGAAACGCAGAAGAAATTACAATTTGAACAAGAAGAAAGGCAGAAGAAATTACAATTTGAATATGAAGAAAGGCAAAATGAATGTTTTGCTAAAACGCTGGAACTATTAAAGACTAATCGAGAAAATGTCGACAGTACTAATTTCTCGCATACAACTATATTTAATAGCATGGACACATTTAATTATGTGCCGGAGGAAGAAAAGACTTTTGAAGCATACTATACAAGATACGAGGATGTCTTTCAACTGGACTGCAAAAGTTGGCCAAATAGCCAGAAAGTGAGCCTTTTACTCAGGAAGTTGGGTGTAAGAGAACACAGCAAGTTCGTAGATTATATACTACCTAAAAAAAACTACGGAATTAGATTTCATGGAAGCTGTAAAATTACTAAAATAATTATTTAATCCGAATATATCTCTTTTTCATAAGAGATGGTTGTGTATGAATCTATGAAGATGGACAACCAAGATTATTTGACATACGCATCAGTTGTCAATAAAAACTGTGATAATTTTAAGCTAGCGGAACTAACAGTAGAAGATTTCAAATGCCTAATCTTCGCACAAGAGTTAGTCTCCACGAAAAATGCAGAAATACGCAGACAGCTGTTGTCTAAGCTGGAATCTGAGCAAGATTTAACACTTCAGAAATTAGCAGAGGATTGTGAAAGGGCCATTACACTAAAAATGGATTAAAAAAAGATAGAAGAATCCGGAGTGGCATATGTAAGAAAGGTTAGAAAACCATACACACCAACCAAGAACTATACAAATAAAAGCAGTCAAAACGGAACGAGATATTCCAAATATAATAATTATAATTTTAGTAAAGAATATAACAAGTCTCTCCCTAAATATAACTGTAAGAGATGCGCAGAAAGACATTGGGAATCGGATTGCCCTTATAAGAAGAAAAAATGCTACATTTGCAAGAAATTCGGACACAAAAGCGATTGTTGCAGATATAAAGATTTCACTAGAAAGAGAGTGCAGCAAACAAAATCTAATGAAAAATTAGACAAAAATCGGCGAAAATACATAAAAGCGGAAATATTTAAAACGCCAATAAAATTACAACTGGATTCAGGATCCGATATTTCTATAATAAACTTGAATACATGGAAAAAGTTGGGTAAACCAACCATGATGAAAACAAGTAAATCAGCTCGGACGGTAACTGGTGGTGAGATAAAATTTGAAGGAGAAATTATCCTTCCGATAAAATTGAAAGGGATTACGAAGAAATTAAAAATGTTCGTATTGAAAAATAGCGAAAACCTGTTTGGAATAGATTTAATTGAGAAATTTGGACTCTGGGATAAGCCAATTAATACATTCTGTAAAAAAATAGAATGTACTACTCCAACAACAGAAAATATAAAAGAGGACTTAAAATTTATTCCCTGAAGTATTCATGACTAAATTAGGTCGTTGCAATAAATTTAAGGCCTCGTTTGAACTTAAAGAAAACACCAGCCCAATTTTTAGAAAAAAGTGAAATGTTGCGTTCGCTGGGTTGGAAAAGATTAATAAAGAATTAGACAGATTGGAACAGACAGGAATACTATCAAAAATAGAACATAGCGACTGGGCAGCCCCCACCGTATATGTAAAGAAAAAGAATGATGAAATCAGAGTGTGCGCAGACTTTTCGACAGATCTAAACTCAATATTACAAGATTACCATTACCCTCTACCAAGCCCAGAGGAAATATTCACAAAGTTGAATGGTGGTAATATATTCTACAAATACCGGTCGAGGAGAATTGCTCAAAAATACTATGCATCGACACGCATAAGGGATTGTACAAATATAACCGGTTGCCCTTTGGCATCAAAGTAGCGCCTGCCATCTTTTAACAAGCGATGGACACCATGCTAAGTGGTATTGAGTGCGCATGTGCATATCTGGATGACATTGCTATCAGGAGCAAATCCCTAGAAGAACATAAGGAGCATTTAAAACAAGTATTCACTCGAATACAAGAATCCGGGTTTAAAGTGAAAGAAAATAAATGCGACTTTTGTATGAGCGAAATTAAGTATTTTGGACATAAACATGGGCGACGAAAGATCTGCGCCAATAAAAAACATGCCAGCACCTAATAACGTAACAACCTTGCAGAGTTTCTTAGGACTCGCAAATTATTACCAATCGTTTATTGAAGGAATGCATAATTTGCGAGCTCCCTTAAATGAGCTGCTAAAAAAGGACACACCTTGGAACTGGACGCAAGAATGTCAAACTGCTTTTGACAAAATAAAGAGCGCACTAACATCTGAATTATTTCTAACTCACTATGACACAAAATTAAATATAGTCGTCGCTAGTGACGCTAGTTCCTACGGCGTAGGAGCATGCATTCAACATATCATGCCTAATGGATCTAGAAAGCCGATAGCTCACGTTTCGAGAACGCTGCTTCCAGCAGAGAAGGCGTATTCACAGATTGAAAAAGAAGCGTTGCGTATAATCTTTGCAGTGATTAAGTTCCACCGATATTTATATGGTAGACATTTCATACTTGAAACCGACCATAAACCATTAGTTACAATCTACGGATCAAAAAAAGGATTGCCTGTATACACCGCAAATAGATTGCTGCGCTGGGGTACGATCCTACTGAATTACGATTTCCAGATACAACATTTAGCATCGAAAAAGATTTGCCATGCGGATGGACTTTCAAGACTGATACCACAGCAACATAATTTGGAAGAATCAGTGATTGCAGCAATTCGAACAAACGTTGAAGTGAAAAATATGGTAGCAAACATCATTAAAGAACTACCGGTAACATTGTCGGACATTAAAAGAGAAGCCGATAAAGATGAATTCATAAATGATATAAAAGAAAAAGTTATAAATGACAAAAAGGTTCAGAATTTTTTTTCCATATGTAACGAGAGAGTAGTAATACCTAAAACGTTGCAGAAGAGGATTTTGAGAGACTTCCACACAGGACATCTGGGGATAAACTGGATGAAGTCTCTAATGAGAAGCTACGTATACTGGCGTAACATGGACATCGACATAGCTACAACAATAAATAAATGTAAAAGATGCCAGTTAGCGGCAAAATCCCCACCTATAGTACACAAACCTTGGCCGAAAACCGGCCACCCATGGTCGAGAATCCACATGGACTGCGCTGGTCCATTAGGAGAAAATTACTACTTAATTGTAGTAGATAGTTACACAAAATGGCCTGAGGTAATGCGTTGCAGGTATCCGACAACGAACAACTCAATAGGATTCCTACACGAGTTATTTGCACGATTTGGTGTACCAGACACATTGGTCACTGACAATGGAACTCAATTCACATCCACAGACTTTAAGGAATTTTGTGACTCGTTCCAAGTAAAGCATATCACTACTCCTCCGTACCATCCAAGATCGAACGGCCTCGCGGAGAGGTTCATGGACACGTTAAAACGAGCGTTGAAAAAATCCATTGGGATACCAACGGAAAAAGCTTTGCAACAATTTTTGCAAATATATAGGATAACACCGCACCCTAATACACCGTCAAACATATCACCAGCTGATTTAATGTTTGCTAGAAAGGTGAAATCGGCGTTTGATAAACTATTGCCAAGACAGGCAATTGTCCGAAACACTACACACATGATAAGAAAGAAATATAACTCGGGAGATCAAGTATATTTCAAGTGCTACAAGAACCCCACCTCTTACTGGGAATGTGGAGTAGTGGATAAACGCATTGGTGATTGTACATACATGATTAAAGGTCCACAAAATATACATAAAAGGCACCTGAACCAAATAAAATAACGCCACATTCAAGATGGTGATTATACAACAGCAGTCGAAGAGGAGAAAACCATGGACATCATATACGAATACTTTCATTTGGAACCGCCTCAATATACACCTGAGCCTCGAAGATCAGGTAGAAAAAGAAAAGTTTAATGAACTATTAATGTTAAATCCCAAGAGAAAAAGATATTGAAATCTGTGTGACTTCAAATCTTGGGAAGAAGGTGTTGTGGTGGCACCCACTCATTTACATATGTGGATAATATTACACATAAATAGCAAGACTCGGTTAGTCTGAGTGTGTGTTAACCAGAAGCCATCGAAGACCGAGCCGAGAGCAGATATGTTCTCCAGCCAAGACTCTCTTGCCTGACAACCATTATGTAAATATACTGTAAATATGCTTTTCCTAATACACTTCTTATTGATCTACCTTTGATTTTGAGTCTGCATTTGTATTGCATTATACGTTATTTGGTTCAACCTGCAAACATAACAGCTGATGACGAAGATGAACGTCAAACATAACAGTAACATATCCAAGAATTATGAAAAATGATGAAATGTGAGTTATTTGATTGGTGTGTTTGTAATGAAACAACCAGCCACGCAATGTCTCAAAGTTATGACTTTTGTAAGAGGGAGGGGATTATTTGGGATAAATCAAGAAAAATGATTGTCGAAATTAGTAACATATCCAAGAATTATAAAAACGGTGAAATATGAGTTATTAGATTGGTGTATATGGAATGAAATAACCAGCCAGATAACGTCTCAAAGTATTTTTTGTAAGTGGAAGGGGATTTTGTGGGTTAAATAATGAAAAATCATTGTCGAAATTAGTAACATATACAAGAATTATGAAAAGTGATGAAATAAAAGGTTTTGATTTGTGTGTTATAATGAAACAAACAGCCCAGATAAAGTCTTAAATTTATTATTTTAGAAAGAGGGGGTGTATTATGTTGGTTAAATTATAAAAATGATTGTGGAAATTAGTAACATATCCAAGAATTACGAAAAATTATGAAATTTGTGTTATTTGATTAGTGTGTTCGTAATGAAATAGACAGCCCAGATTATGTATCAAAGTTATTATTTTAGTAAGAGCGGGGGTTATAGTTTTGGTCAAATCAAGAAAAATTATTGTTTAAATTGGTAACATATCCAAGAATTATGAAAATGATGAAATCTGCGTCATTTGATTTGTGCGTGTGTAATGAAATAACCAGACAGACAATGTCTCAAAGTTATTACTTTAGTAAGATGAAGGGGATTATGTGGGTTATTTTATGAAAAATTACTGTCGACATTAGTAACATATTCAAGAATTATGAAAAGTGTTGAAATGTGAGTTATTTGTTTGGTGTGTTTGTAATGAAATCACCAGCCAGACAATGGCTCAAGGTTGATATTTTAGTAAGAGAGGCCGATTATGTTGGTTAAATCATTAAAAATGATTGTCGAAATTAGTAACATATCCAAGAATCATGAAAAAATGATGAAATGTATTTATTTTATTGGTGTGTTTGTAATGAAATAAACAGTCAGACAATCAAAGTTATTGCTTTAGTACCAGGGGGGGGGGATTATGTGAATTCAATCGTGAAAACAATTTTAAAAATTAGTAACATATCCAAGAATTATGAAAAATGATTAAATGTGAAATGTATCAAAGTTATTATTTTAGTAAGAGTGGGAAGATATGTGGGTTTAATTATTAAAAATGATTGTGGAAATTTGTAACATATCCAAAAATTATGGGATTCAACAACATACGTCCACATATATATTTAAAGATTACCCGGAATCCTCTTGGATTGAATGAGATACATGCACATATATGCAAGCAGAATACACGGGCGCCTGGGACCAATGAGATAGATGCAAATATATATTAGCAGAATACCTGGCGTTGCCTTGGATTGAATTAGATTGATTGAAATATATACTAACAGAATACCTTGCGTCGACTAGGATTTCATTGAATTGATTGAGATATATACTAGCAGAACATCTGGCGTTGCCCGGGATCGAATGAAATAGGTTAGAATATATATTAGCAAAATACCTGGCGTTGCTTGGGACTGGATGAGATAGCTGGAAATATATATTAGCAGAAGACCCTGCATCGCCCCGTATTGAATGAAATGGGTGGAAATATATAGGATTTAATAATGCAGGTGCAGATAAATACTAACAGAATACCTGGCATCGCCTGGGATTAAATGATATAGGTACAAATACAGAATAGACGAATACTTGGCGTCGCCCGGGATTGTAATAGATAGCTGCACTTATACAAAAGCAGAATATCCGGCATTACTCAAACTTGCATCAAATACGTGAGATAATTTATTTGCAATACCCCCGGCGTCGCCCGGGATTGAAGGAGATTGATGGAAATATATATTAGCAAAATTCCTGGCGTTGCCTGGGATTGAATGAGATAGGGGAAAATATATATTAGCAGAATAATCAGCGTCGCCCTGAATTAAATAAGGGTGGTGAAATATAAAGTTTGTACTGGAAATGGCTTAAACAATTTTCTATCTCAAAATTACTTCATTTGTGAAGTCGATTCCAGATATGGTTTAAACAGTTAATGATCTCACAAATACTTAATACATATGTATTGTTGGTTTTCTATGAAAGTTTCCTAGGCCAGTTTCTCTAGGGGGTGATCTATATTTGTTAAAATGTTTTATATATTCATATGGGAATGATGTGATGGTTGTGGTAGTGGGTAGAAAGAAGCATGATTATGTCAATTTTAAACGTGCTCTTGAGTTTTCTTTTGAGGGTTGGAGAAAATAATGTCCGTTTTGAGGTAAAAAAAAGTTTGTGAAATTGTTTAATATATCTATTTAACTGACCCGTCTTCGTGTAGGTAAAATTATTTTAACTATGTGTTGTATATTCACCGTCCTTGCAAAGGTAAAATTATTTCATATACATGCTGCAAATTGTCTACCCTAGGTAAGATACAATTATTTCATACGTCTAATATTCGTCCTAGCTTGGTAAAATATTCTTTTGCTCGAAATAGCAAATGATACATAGACATTAAAAATTTCTCACTCCTAAGAATTACAAATATATTCAAAATCAAATTCAATTTTCTCATTGTTTATACGGTCCCCCGAGTTACTTTCTAAAAATTGTTTCAGTTTTCTTAAAATTATGGTAGCCTTGGTGGTAAGAGAAATTATTTAACATGTTGTACAATACCTGCCGATAGTTGTGAAATTGTTTCATGTATGTATTTTAATTACCCGTCCGAGGGTAGGTAAAATTATTTTAAATATGTGTTGTATATTACTAATCCCCGCAAAGGAAACATTATTTCATATATATGGCATAAATTACTTATCATAGATAAGGTACAATTATTTGATACGTGTAATACCCGTCCTAGGGTAGGTAAAATATTCATTTGCTCGAAAAAGCTAATGATACGTAGACGTTAAAATTCCTCTATCCGAAGAATAACAAATATGTTCAAAATCAACTTCAATTTACTCGTTGTTTATACGGTCCCAGGCAACGCCGGGTAGCCCCGGTAGTCTATATATATAAAAGGCAAAATGTGTGTGACCATTTCGTGTATGTCTTCAAAACGCTCTTCTCGCACACGGTTCCGATGTGGTTACGATTTCTTACAACTGTTTATATGGGCCCTAAATAATAATATGTACGATTTGGGAAAGTGCGTCGCATCTAGATTTATTTACATCGACTTTTACAAAATTATTGCTATTTTGGCTTCTCACATGTTGATGAGGCTTTTTCGTATAAAAAGCGAAACTAATTCAAAGTTAACAACGAACAACGTTCTCGGCATTGCGCCGGGAAATGTCCAGAAGCAATCAGCTTTGATCAATTTTGTACATCAGACAATTGTTATTCAATCTGGACAATTGGGAGCTGGTTCTCCTCCCCCCAACAGATGTTGGGGGAAAAAAACAAAAACAGTCAAACTTGGGTAAACACCTGCGTGACTTCTATTTGACCTTCTTAATTAGGTCAAATGGAAGCAGCAGTTTTTTATTGCGCACGCCTGTTTTTATAGTTCAATAAATAAATTCAAATGTATGTCGCGGTGGCCTAATGGGTAACGTCGCCTGGGGTGTTTTTTTCACACATTAATTTCCAACTCAAGGGTACGGGTTCGATTCTCATACTTACCTACCAAAACATTTTTTTATTTAACAACCCCCCCCCCCCGGAGTTTTGATTTACCTCAAGACACCCGGGCATCGCCGGGTACCCCTCGCTAGTATATATATAAGGCAAAATGTGTGTTTGTATGTCCGCTAAAAACTTTCGACTGACATAAAAAAAAATCACAAATTTGGTATCAAATTATAGCCCGACCCTCCAGACGACAAATATCGAAATTTTGGACCAACTGGTCCAGTCTAAGTGGATCAACTCACCGTTTTTCTGAAGGAGGCGGCCCCCAAAAAAGTGACATTTTAAAGTTAAACATTACGTAATTTTATACTTTTAAATCGATTCTATTGTTGAAAAAATGCTGAGTCATGTCACGTGATCAGCACGCTTTAATGGCGACGTTTGTATGGTTTCAATAAGAGACTCTTTATAGTTAGTATCTTACAAATTAAAAGATTTACTGTAAGTATTGTACAAATGAAAATAATAACTTGCCCGTTTTGAAGACGTTACCAAAGTTATTAGCCGGTTAAAAATAGTAAAATTCGACACTTAAACGAAAAATAACAAGCAAAAATGTCAATAACAGAAAAAAAATTTAACGCTTAAAAATATTAAGCGATTCGCTGTGTTTACAAAAACAAAGCCAAATGCCATTTTCAGAACACTGTTTCTCTTTAGAGGTAGGAAGGCGAAGATGGAACAGCTGGAATTCTAAGAACAGATACTACACTTTGATCTTATTTATATATTTTATTTCTGGCAAAAGTACAAAAACATGCAACATTTACTAAAAACAAAATTAGGCACAAGGCCCTATAAGAAATTGGGAAGGGGAGGGTACAGGGTCTTTGTGACTAGAAATTGAACCATGATGACTTGGAGTCTTACTCTTGACTGGCAACATTTACCAAAATACCTCATTCACTCTAAGGAGCCTAATCTAACTAGTGAATCCCAAGCGTTAAAATTAAGGAAAAAACATATATACAATTTGTAAAAACTTATCTGTGTGTCTGTGTATGCATTTTTTATTTTTATTTTTAACAAATATAGTGTGTGTATGTGCATTTGTGAGATGACAAAAAAGTCCGATTTCATTGGTAAAATAAAATTTGGAATTAATAGTAAGTAAACTCGTGGAATGGGGAAAGCTAATGAAAAAAGTTCAATTCAACATAAAATAAAAATCCTACTGGGTTGTTAGTATTGACCCCCCTGTACTATTCTAGCGGCTAGATCCCCCACTGTTTTCCGGGGAACCGAAAACAAGTAGGGAAATCCCTAAGGGGGGGGAGCTTTACTAGGAGTGCGAGAAAATAAAGCAGTGGGTGGATGGGTCGGTCGGTGACCTCTGAGTAGTGAGGGAGGATCGGGATTTATTCAAAACAAATATGTGACAAAGGGGAGCGGGTAGACTCAGAGGTTCTCTAGCACCAAAAATAATAACAGGAGTGGGATCTCGTTTGTACCACCAGTCAAGAGTCTCTTTACTGAACTATGCTAAGACCTAGGTGGGATGGGTTCCGAAGGACCCAGCACCGCCCGTGCCATGCTTAAGGAGGGAACACATATTGAAACTTGGCTCCTCGACGGATGCAAAAACTAGTGCTGTGCACCCACCTTTTGTCAAATTCCACTCTAGGCAACCTCTTCCAATCGCATCTGATCTTTACTTTAAGCAAATGTTTAAAGTAAACGATCAGATCCCGATCCGGAACAGATGTCCCTTCGCGGACCAACTTGAGGCGCGTGATCCAAATGACCATTCGCGCTACTGCTAGGATCGCCAGGAAAACCATTCTTTCCTCCCTGGGGAACGGCGGCTCCATGTTGTACACAAAATAACCTTCGTCGAGATCGAGTGGACACTCGGTATCGATGCGAGCTGTTACCCCCTCGATGTACTTTAATAAGAGCTGTATCCGGCTGCAACTAAAAAACGCGTGCCCGATTGATTCGGGTTCGCGTTCGTCACAGCACGGACAGAAGCGCCTGGTATGTTCTTTATACCGGAAAAGTTCGTCGAAGAGGGGCAGCGCATTTCGGACCAGTCGCCAAGTAAGGGAGAATTCCGAGTTGTTCAGAATCTCCCGTCCCGGCGCCCAACACCACTGAGAACGGACAACCTCCATCGACCATCCCATCCGACCACAAAGTGGATCCTTCGCGGTCCCCTCCACTAACTCCCGATAAAGTTTCTTCCTCGGCTGATCGAGGACACTGGTCCCCGGCAATGCTCTAAAAGCAGTCCAGCATTCGGAGAAGAACTTGGACTCCCCCTTCGGTCTACGACGACCTTCTACCGAAGGGTTGGGTTTGAGATTGGGAAAAGAGTTCTCAACCACAGGGACCCAAGGAGCGTCTCCTTCAAGCGAACGACCCAGGAAAGCCAATCTCTCGGCGTTTCTATGACACAAGAGACTGGGCTGACCCAGGCCTCCCTCGCTCGGACGTTGGACACAGACCTCTCTGCAGACATAATGCTTACCCTCGTTCCACAATAGTGAATCGAGGCGCCCTTGTAAGCAGGTTAGTCGTTCTGCAGGGAGAGGAAGTACAGACAAATGGTAAAGGATGAGCGGAAAGACGTATGTAGCACACGCCTCCGCCCGACCCTTCAAGGACAATTTCCTTCCAATCCAAGTCTTTACTTACGATTTGACCTTAGACTGTACTTCCGACCAATTCTTTTCCAGCTAAAGTCCCGGTCCAAACCAGACACCGAGAATACGGACCGGTCCATCAGTCCAGCTGAAAATACCTGGAAGCGAGTTTACCCCGGTCCAGGCCCCCAACCGCAGACCAACAGACTTGCTACGGTTGAAGATGGCCCCTGTGACTTCTTCGTATCGAGCGAGCGCCTCGACCACCGCTTGAACGTCCGTGTGGCAAGACACGAACACGGTGACGTCATCGGCGAATGCGGAAACCCTGGCTCGTGTGCCTCCAGGGAGAGCTATTCCGCGCAGGACTGGTGTAGCCACCTCGTCCCTTAACTTGCGAAGGAGGGGTTCCAATGCACCGACCGAGAGACAGCGAATGACTCCGATAGCTTACTGTTGATCTGCACCGCTACCGTCGGCCTGTCATACAGAACAAAGGTCCACTTGCTACCGGCGGCCTGTCATACAGAACAAAGGTCCACTTGCTACCGGCGGCCTCTAGCACAGATCCTAGGAACCGATGGTCGACCCTATCGAATGCCTTGGACTGATCTAAACTGATCAGCGCGGCTTCGGTGTCGTCTTCTGTCCCCTCTATGATCGAGCGTATCAAATGCAAATTATCTTGAATCGATCTCCCCTTCATAGTCTGGTCTGGTTCGATCAAATCAGTGATGACAACCTGCAAGCGATTCGCAAGAATCTTTGCCAAAATCTTTAACTCTGTGTTTAGCAGAGTCAAGGGCCTAAAATCATCAAAGTTTTCCCCCCCCCCACCATGCCGTTGACCTTTCCTCAGCAATGTGATCACACCCTTGGTCACCTGTCCAGGGATGGAACCCTGAGCAAACCAATGGTTGAACATATCCTTCAGAATAGGGACCAACATGGGCGACAGCCTCAAGTAAAACTCGTAGGGTAAACCATCAAGCCTCGGGGATTTGTTATAGCCGACCTGCTTCAATGCAGTAATGACCTCATGTTCAGTAATAAGACCATCACAACTAGCCGCCCGAGCCGCCGTGAGGCGGGGCGAGTCAACCAAATAGCTGCCAAACTCATCGACCCTGAGTCTGGGTAGTTGGGTGAAGCGCACCGATAGATGCTCCCGAAACCCCTCGCAGATCTCCCGAGTCGATACTAAAGCGTGTCCTTCCAGGTTATGTACTTTACAAATGTACCTGTCCGAACCGCGCCTTAAAGCAGCCTTATGCTCAACAGCGTCAACATTCACAGCCTCGTTGGAAACTTTCTTTAACCTAGCCCTAACTACTTGACCTTCATACCGCTCGCTAGCCAAGCGGTTGAGATCTTGTTTAGCTAGTGCTAACTCTAGGGGATCCCCCCCTTCCACCACCCGGGTCAGCTTATCCTCTAAGCACTTCTTTGCCTTCACCTTATCTAACGCGAGGCATTGGCTGTACTGGACAGAGAAGCGTCTAATTTTGGCCTTAAGACTAACCCACCACTTACTCCCTGTAACCGCCCCCACTAAAGCCCGCTGAATTAACTTGGTAACCTTCAACTGGTAGTCCTCCAGCTCCAACAAGGTGCTGTTGAACTTCCAGTATCTGGCCAGTTTAGGCCTAGCACTTAAGTTCAAACAGGCCATAACAAGTTTATGGTCTGAGTGTCCTAACAAGTGGAACGTGGGGCAAGATAGGAAGTCTACATCGCCTCTTCTAATTAACATCCTATCCAAGTAAGTACTCGGATGGGAAGGCACTACAGAATGCCACGTCCACATCTCCCGCCCCGGATGATCCAGACGAAATCTGTCGACGAGATCGCACAAAGCCATCAGGTCAGACAGAGTGCTGTCACACCGCACCGACCCGCTAGCGCCCCCGACCTTATCTACATTGGGATCAAGGATTGCATTCCAATCACCCATTAAAACTAGCCGTTCTGGATCCACGAAGAAGCCCTCCAACCGTCGAAAAAAGGTTGCCCTCTCTACAGCAGCATTGGGAGCATAAACAGCAACAATCCGAAAAACACTACAATTAGGGGTAGGCTATAGAAACAAAATTTTTCAAATAAATGCCAAAAGTGGCTTATTACCTTCATTTATATGTAAATAGATGGGAACAAGTGATTTTGTTCAAAACGGGTCAAAATTGGAGGGTCGTTGGCCCCAAACGTGATTTGACCGCGTCAACGCGTGAAAATGGCCAAAATTTCGCCCCCGAACACACTTAATCATTTATTGAAAGCCACAGGGTGCATTTTTTGACTATAAATGCATTTGTATCATTAAATCTAACATTCCCATTGGCTATCCCACAAGTATAGGGCTTTTTAGGGTATCTCAGAGTCCAAAATGGGTCAAAATTACCCTAAAATTAGCCAAAAATGGTCGGAAATCACGGATTTTCCAAAATGCACCTCCCAAGCCACACGGTGCAATTTTTGACCATAAATGGCTCTATATCATTAAATCTAACATTCTCACTGGCTATCCCACCTATATAGGGCTTTTCAAGGTATCTTAAGGGTCCAAAATGGGTCAAATTTACCCAAAAATTAGCCAAAAATGAACGAAAATCACGGATAATCCCCAAAATGCAGGTATTATATCTCATCGGGCTCCTATAAGCACTCCTGTATGGCTTTTTACAGTTGGAAGACTGAAATAACCACCCTGTTATCTTATCCATTTGTATTTAGGGTATTTAGAGATCTTTGGGGGATGTAAAAAGGGTCAAAACAATCCAAAAATGACAAAATTACGCTTTACGGTACATAACATATGAATCATTAGTTCATTCATCAATGATACTTTTTAGAAACATCGTAACTTTACTACATCAACTTCTCAGAAAGTAATTAATTGTAAATTGAACATTGAATGTCAATAAAATGCTGTCCAAGAAGAGTCTGAATTCATATTTTCTCATAGTTACCCCAAAATGTATGAAAATGGCCCTCGATTCGCTATTTCTCGATTTGTAACCAATATATTGAATAATTTGATAAAAGGTAATTAGCAAATGAATTATTTTGTTATTTCAAGACACAGCTTCACTTCACATTACTTTAAAATCATTCAACAGTAAAATATCAATATAATGCATTAAAGAGCTCGTCAATCACATCATTATTCTCTAGCACAAATACTGGTTTTCGTCTTGTCAAGTTCCATGCACCAATGACATTGCACGACAAAAATGAATTTTCAATGTCTTCTGCTCTTCAATTCGGGAAGGATACTGCCATGTTTTCTTTCTATTGTCGTTGGGAAGTGGTTCCAAATATTCTACAATGTATTCATCAATCCCAGTTTTCTCCCGTGTCATACCAACAAACCACTCTCGGCCTTTCTGCATATCCCAGATGGCAATGCATGGTTCGTTCGACTCAACGTCGTCCTCCTGATCAGTATTGACGAGCACAGCAGATGTAGAATCTCCAGATTGATGTAGTTGATCGTACATACTATCAGCATCTGGAAAAGACATTTCTTCTTCAGCAGGTGTCTCATGGCTGCCTGACAAAAGAATTCCAAGATTTATCTTCATCTGTGCAACAGACATAGACTTCACCAAGTACAAATGAGGAAATTCTCTGCAGTCTTTAGGATTCAATTCTTTTCTAAGGAGGATTTCATTCATGTTTTCTTCTTATCTTTTTCTTCTGTAATAGATTTCAATCCCATATCAAGCTCTTTAACAGAAGTGAATGGACCACCATGACTTTTGCATGTTTTCAGAATCTCGTTAGCTCGATCCACCTTTCTTAGTGCTTTGGTCTTCTTTTCTGCGAGCTTTTGTCTAGTTATTTCTTCTTGGCTCTCGAACCACTGCTTCTCCTGATCGTCCAAAAGCTTGGCAATTGCTCTTGTTTCTTTATCAATCGATACCACCTTAGCCTGATAAAGAGTCATGTCATCTCTCATGCTACTTGCTGTGAAGTTTCTGTTTGAACAAGATGCAGCACGAATTGCAATTTTATCCGTGTGAGATAAGTCTGTTTTACAGATCAAGTTATGAGATGGCAGATTGGACAGAAGCTCTGTATCAACTTTAGTAAGATCAGTACAACGTGGCTTCTCTCCTTCAACAGAAAACCCAAATTCACGCCCTAGTTGTCTCTGGATATCAATAGCACCCTGTTGACAGAAACTTTCCATGATGTGGATTCCAAGCTTGGACGTTGGTTTTATCAGATTGAAGGAATAGTCAACTTGATACTTCCTCAAAGTTTCCAGATTATTATCTTTTAAATTGTTATAGAGATCAGGGAGAATGTTCAGCATTACATTTGGGGTTTCACACTCGCACATGTTGAGAAATGGCAATGTCACTTTAAACCCAAACCATGCGACACATTTCAATGCCACTTCTACGTAAGGAATTTCGAGGTAGAGCTGACAGGCTTGAACCAGCTGGTTATTTGCTCCAGTTTCAGAAAGAGTCTCTCTGATATCTTCGATGTGATGGATCAATGCAGCAGCACTGTATGCAAGGAGACCAAATCTTCGTTCTTTATAGAGAGCCAATTTCTTTGGTTTCTCTTTCTTCCTCAGCAAATCATCAAATTCTTCATAAAGAGATGTCTTATGACCATCATTCGACACCAGCTTTCCCATGGCCTGAATCACTGCTGGAACCAATCCTTTCGACAAAAATGAGCATATAGAAGGCATCATTTTGAAAACTTTTTCTGAAATACAAAGTTTGGTTTCAATTTTCTTCAAAATTGACAAATTTCCACTGTCAAATACCTCACAGCTGTGATTAACACAGAGTAGATGGAGAGGTATATGAGTTAATGACAAAGTTGCGGCTACAAGATTCTCAATTCCAAGATTTTTGCTGACCGAATCTGTCAACAATACCGTTATTTTCTCCCAGAGAACCTTCTTTTCTGACGATGAAGCAATAGCAAGTCTGGTCAATGAGACAACCAACAAATTAACAATGTTTTGTCCTCTGTTGCCATTTTCAGTGACCGTAGACGATACTTAGTTCCATTTGGGGAACGGAGAACAATTGATGGCCATTCTCCATTTAACCTATTGCGCGAGGTTGTGTCGTAGTGGAGAGTGACTACATCTGATGGCACCAATTCGATCAAGGCCAGTGCTGTGTTGCGCTCCTGTTGAATTGCGAGGAGATGCTTTGTCGTCATTAAGACTCTTTCAGAGGGAAGAACATCCTGGTACTCAATGTACTCTTCCTTTGATCGTACCCGTTTGATTGGTGGTTCATCTTCATCTCTGCGCTCACCATCATTGTTCTCCTGTGAGTTAGGTGGAGATAGAAGATAACATGCCCCAAAGAATTGCTCACTTGTAACCTGAAAAGCAATTCTGGCTTGGTGAGGCGAAATGTTGGCTGCAGCACAGGAATTTGCTAGAGCTATTTTGATTGACTCCTGGAAATTCTGTGCACCAGTTCGCAGATTGTAAGTGACATGTGTTTGGGTGGCGATCTCGGTACATGGGACAGTGCTACAGATTGTACCCGATCTGTTTAATGAGTAGTTCAAATTGTTTGAGGTATCATGCTCTGGCATTGGTCACTTATATCCTCCACTTCAAATTGATCATCGTCCAAATCCAAACGATTGTGCAGTTCTTGCTCTGCCAGAAACCGTTCATGTTCCATATCGACGTGGAAAGTGTCAATGAGCCATTTGCGAGAGAGAGACTTTTGATCGACAAAGAATCTTTGTTCATGTACATCAAATTCATCAGGATTCACATCTTTTGAAAGTATATTGAGAAGGACATGGTGCTCTCGTTTCCATTTAATCATATTCACACGTCTGGAACCCTTTGATTTGTAGACATCTTTGTCGTAAATTTTTAGCGATCGATCAAGTTTATGTTTTATCCCAGGTATTGTAACATAACGAACATCACTTCCAAAGACTTTCTGCCACAATTGTAGTAATTGCAAGGAGAACTGGTGAATATGATTTTTCTGTGTCGTGGTACCATATTTGGCAGCATGATGTTGCACAGCTTGAACACATTCAGCCTCAGTTGGAAGAGAATCAAGCAGAAGATAAGTCCAATCATCGTAATTATAATCCTCGTCAATCTGCCCTGCTATACCAGCCAAGTTCATTGCATTTTACTAACTGAAAAAGAAAGCAAAGTTCAATCAAATTCACAATTAATGCAATGCAATGTTATCGTGTCTATTTAAAGATGCCATTGCATTGTTACAGAAAGAAAACATTTCCTTATTTGGTAATTTTCCATCTATAACTCAAATTAAGCCCCTTTTTGACAACCTATGTTGATTCTTAGGGACTTTTTGACTCTCTTTGGCTAAATCGGCCATATTTAGCCCCTTTTAAAGGTCCTTATACCCCTCATTAACAGTGCAAAAGTTAGGAGAGTGCCTGCTTCAAGCATTTCCCAACAGTTTCTGCCATGTAGAGGTATCTTTGGGCCCATGGGAAGTGCATTTTGGAAAATCCGTGATTTCCGACCATTTTTGACTAATTTTGGGGTAATTTTGACCCATTTTGGACTCTGAGATACCCTAAAAAGCCCTATACTTGTGGGATAGCTAATGGGAATGTTAGATTTAATGATACAAATGCATTTATAGTCAAAAAATGCACCCTGTGGCTTTCAATAAGTGTGTTCGGGGGCGAAATTTTGGCCAGTTTCACGCGTTGACGCAGTCAAATCACGTTTGGGGCCATCGACCCTCCAATTTTGACCCGTTTTGAACAAAATCACTTGTTCCCATCTATTTACATATAAATGAAGGTAATAAGCCACTTTTGGCATTTATTTGAAAAATTTTGTTTCTATAGCCTACCCCTACTACAATTAACAGCAACATCAACAACAAGCGCCCGCCCGTCCTCGTCTGCGTGAACAACATTCACCAACGCTGACAGGATGTGACTCACTAGCAAGGAGATTCCACGACTATAAGTATTGCCATATGCTGAGTAAACATCGTAATCGTTTACCAGCACCTGACAATCCTCGTCACAAATAAAGTGGGTCTCCTGGATAGCGCCGATATCTACCGTAAGGGACACCAGGTCTCTCACAACGTGCGAGGCCTTGCTTTGACACCTAATGCCCCTCACATTAAAAGTGGCCAAGTTCAAAGAGATGTTCACTTACCTTAAGCAGCGTCACAGACGGGTCTGAAATCCTTGGCAGACAGGATGTGGTAGGCCTGACCAAGGCTTCCGGTGAGTAATTCTTCTTCAGGTTGACCATCCTTGACCACGCCTCCCACATCCAGGGGAAAGATAAGTTTTAGCGCTCTGTATAGTGATGGGTGGACATAGATGGGGGTTCTACCTTCGCATTTGACCGCTATCTTTTGCAGCGAAGGGTGGTCCATTTCGATAATTTTTTGGCCTTTTATGGCCTCCTTGGCTGCCTCCAACATTGACCATAGGGCTTCTGTCCGTGCGTCCTTATTTTTTTGCACAAAGGTGGTCAACATTGGAGCGTCTGGGAATTGAGTGGGATCGGTGACATTGTTACAACCAATGTACACCAAATCCCTCAGTTTGTTGTGCTGAGTCTTCTGTTTGCCCTTCAACTCATGGGCTGCTGGCAGAAGATTCGTTTCACATATTTTCCTTCTGGGAAGGAAGGGGAGTTTCTTGGTTCGCTCCGTGCAAACCGGTGCTTTCTCCTTCTCGGATGGTGTAGGAGGCGGAGGAGGAGCAGGGGTTGAGTTAGGTGTTGGAGAGGGTTGCGAGTCTCTGAGGGATGAGGATTGGGTGGGGGTTGATTGCTTTGGCTGTGAGGGGGTTGGTGGATTGGGGAATTCAGCCTCGGCATTGTTTGCAGTGTCTTTCTCAGGGGGTGTGGGGTTCACCCTTGTCTTCCTGCTCTTCTTCCTCCTTGACCTTTTCGACTCTGCTTCTGTAGATGTCTTGGCTGCAGGGTTGGTCTCTTCCTCGGATACCACCTCCTCCTCCTCTGACTCTTGTAACTTCCTTCTGGTCAAGGAGAGAGGAGTCTCCATGTCCATGGGAGCTGGCTTGTCTACATGGTCTCTGGTCACCATCTGTTTGGGCTTGCTTTTTCCATTTCTTCTGGTGACCGTCGACCATTCGCCCTCTGTTGTGGAAGCTGGTGCTGAAGTCGAGGGTGTGGCTGCGACCGTGGCCGAGGGTTGGGAGTTCCCTGTGGCCTTGGTGGTTGCTTTTGTTGGTGTTTTCTTGGGACAGTCTCGGGCCATGTGTCCCTGCTTCTGACAGTGCCAGCAATGTGGTCTCCTGCCTTCCACTATTATTGACAGGGTCCATTTCCCGAATTTCAGCATTACTGGAACCCTGTCAAATTCGGCCCTTTCCAGGACCATTGTCAATTTATAGTCCCCGGTCATGACATTGCGCTGACCGCGGACTAGGGAAACAGTTTCAACGTCCCCGTACTGGCTCATAATAGCCCCTAGCTGTTTGGCCTCCAAATGGCACGGGACATTGAGTATGGAGACGTTCGTCCGCCTTTTGTTGAGGTATTCTGGTTGCAGCTTGATGTTACGCCAGCCCAAGTTGGTCCTGGATAGACGGATTGCCTCTTCTTTGGAGGGCAGCAGGATGTCCCACATGGCGTAGCTCCTCCGACATATATAGCTGGCCGGGATGTTCAAGGCCATCAGCATCTCTACCATTATTTCTTTGTTGACACCGGCATGCCCCCTGGTCTTTAGATTGGAAGTGACCAGGGAGAGGACTCTATTCTGGAGCTCTTCCACTTGACCGGGCAGGGGTATGATGTTGATCCCCTCCGTGAATTCTTTATATGTGTTTTTGAATAGAGTCCTGTAGTCCTCCGGTGTCATTCTCTCTTCTTTTTTAGGGCCCCATGTCACTTCCTCGTTCGCCTGAGATTTTGATGGTCCCGGGCACTGAGTGTTTGGCATCGTCCCTTTGCCTTGCTGCTGCTGTTGCTGCTTTTTCTGCATTGGCTGAGCCTGCTGTTTGGTCGATGTGGTTGTTAAAGTCGGCCACTCCTCTGTCTTCTTATTAGTTAGGGAAGGCTTCCTCTTCTTGTTGGGCGTCTGCGGACTGGGTGACTTTGCTGCTGGCGCCTTATTCTTTGATTTGGAGTCAGGGGCTTTGCCGAGTGATGGTAGCTCAGCCCCACATACTCCTTCTGGGCTGTCCTCTGTGGGGGCGTTAGGATTATCTGGAACCCCTTCAGCCTGGAACAGCCTATTGAGGGACGCTATGGTGTTATCGATGAGCGCCTTCGTTCTCTGGTTGGCGTCATCTTCGTCCTCTTCTTCTTCTTTCCCCTGTGCCGAGGAGTTGTCTTCTTGGGGAGTTGGAGGACTTGGCGTCCCTCTTGGAGTCCCGGTGACACGTGTTTCCACTGGCTGTGGCTTCACTGTTGCTACCGTGGACACCTCTTCCTTAGCTACCCCTTTTGGGAGAGTTTTGCCCTTTAGGGGAGCCTCATCGTGGTAACCTGCAACGACCTGCGAGGATCGAGACATGATAGCCGCCGTCGGTTGTGGTTCGTTGGCCCCAAGTATCTTTCCCTCGCCTGCCGTCTCTTCAATGTTTTCTGGCGGGGAGTGCCCTTCTCGGGGAGCAGGATCCGGGGTCGCCGCGGGCTGCGGCCCTACCCCACCAATGGTTTCCAAGGTCGCCGCGGGCTGCGGCCCTACCTTGCCTTTCGTCACCTCAGCTTCTTCCTCGTTGGCCTGGGGCCCGGATTTAGCTCCCTTTTCCGGGGATTTTTCAGGGGGAGCGATGTTCCGCATTTAGGGTGCTTTACCCCGCTTGTGGAGGGGGCGTTGGTCGCTGACGCAGACCAGGCTTGGGAGGGAGGAAAAATAAAAATAGTGCAGGGGGACAAAGGGATGGAGGGGGTAGCCAGGGGCGAAGAGAGAAAGAGAGTTGACCTCTCCTCGCGGGGAAGTCGGGTTAGTCAGCTTGATCTCCCCTTTCGGAGAGAGAGCAGAGAAGTGAGACGCAGTGGTGGCTAGCGGGTCTGAGTGCCGCGTCGCAATTAAGGAAAGAGAGAGAAAGGCATCTCTGCTCAGAGAGAAGGCAAAAACGAAGGTATGAACCTCAAAACCCTTCCCTCAAACAATCCCAACAGGAAGCGACAAAGAGACCCGGTCTGCTCAATCCAACTGGAGAGCAGCGAAGGAAGACAAAGGCTAGCGGGTCAGAGTGCCGCTAGTTAATTAAGAGGGAGAAGTAGACATTCCTCCCAGAGAGAGGGAGAAAAGAAGAAACCTTAAAACTAAAAACCTTAATGCTAAAAACCTTAAAACTATGATCAAGGTCCTGACTCCCCAAAGGAGGGGGTCTGGTCCTTGCAGACGTAAGAAGCCTTGAACCTGGCTAAAGAGCCCGGTGGCCGATCCCTTCGCAGTCGATTAGCAAGAGCAGAAGTTTCGCACTGAGAACAGATACTACACTTTGATCTTAGCCAAAAGACCAAATAACCGTCTTATACAGCTTAATTTCCTACCGACCATTATCTTCTATTGAAAAAAGATGCATAATTCATATTTATCGAATACTAAATTGAGACAAGATGTCATATTCCAAAAATCACATCTGAACTAAAAACATTATTATTTAGAAGGTCATCCTTATTTTCGAGTGACGTTTGTTTCTCTAAAGATTGAAATGCAAAGCATGACCTCTTCCTTATTTTCGTAGTGGGAGGGGGCGAAAGATGAAACCGCTTTAATTCTAAGATCAGATATTACACCTTGATCTTAGCCAAAAGACCAAGTATAAAAAAGATGCGTATTATATATTTTTCGTATATTAAATTAAGACAAGATGTCATATTCCAAACAGCACAAATCGCTAAACTGTTAATTCCAAATTCTGAAATAAAAACATTATTATTCAGAAAGCCATTCTTAGTATTGGGAGGTTATGTTTTTAATATAATCTTCAGTTAAGGAGGAGCGGGTTTAAGGAATTCATATAAAAGTATTATGTACTGCTAGTTACCCGACGTAGGTGGAAATACATTGAATGTTTCCTAGCAGAATACCCAGCGATGCCTGGGATCGGATAAGATTGGTTGATATATGTACTAGCCTAATACTCGACATATGTACTAGCAGAATAACCGGCGTAGCCGGGGATTGGATAAAATTGGTATATATGTACTAGCAAAATACTCAGCGTTGCCCGGGATTGTATGACATAGCACTAGCATGGCATATATACTAGCTGATTACACGGCATGGCCTTGGATTGGATAAAATTCATGGAATTTTTCCTAGCAGAACACTCGACGTCGCCTGGAATTGGGAAAAATTGGTTGATATATGTACTAGCGAAATGCCCAGCATTGCCCGGGATGGATTATATAGGTGGATATCTGTACTAGCAAAATACCCGGCATAGCCCAGGATTGGATTAAGGTGTATATGCACTAGCAGAACAGCCGGCGTTGCCCGGGATTGTATGACATAGGTGGATGTGTACAAGCAGAATACCATGAGTCGCCCAGGATTGTATGACATAGGTGAAGTATAGGTCCGATTCAACAATTTTGAAGGTGCTTGTGCAGTATAGGTCTGATTTGAAAATTTTGAAAGTGCTTGTGCAGTATAGGTCCGCTTTGAAAAATTTTAAACAGCTTATGCATTATAGGTCCGATTTAAAATTTAGAAGGTGCTTGCACAGTATAGGTCCAAGTTGACAATTTTGAAGGTGCTTGTGCAGTATAGGTCCAATTTGAAAAATTTAGAAGGTGCTTGTACAATATAGGTCCGATTTTACAATTTTGACGGTGCTTGTGCAGTACAAGTACGATTTGAAAAAATTTTGAAGGTGCTTATGCAGTATATCTCCAATTTGAAAAATGTTAACGTGCTTGTGCAGTATAGGTCGGATTTGAAAAGTTTTAAGGTGCTTGTGCAGTATTGGCCCGATTAAAAAAAAATTTGGAAGTGCTTGGCAGTATAGGTCCAATTTGAAAAATTTTGAAGGTGCTTGTGTAGTATAGGTCCGATTTTACACTTTTGAATGTGCTTGTGAAGTATATGTCCGATTTGAAAAATTTAAGGTGCTTATGCAGTTTAGATCCGATTTGACAATTTTGAAGGTGTTTGTGCAGTATAGGTCCGATTTGACAATTTTGAAGGTGCTTGTGCAGTAAAGGTCCGATTTGAAAAATTTTGAAGGTGCTTGTGTAATATAGGTCGGATTTGAACAATTTTGAAGGTGCTTGTACAGTATAGGTCCGATTTTACAATTTTGAAGGTGTTTGTGAAATATATGTCCTATTTGACAAGTTTGAAAGTCATTGTGCAGTATAGGTCCGATTTGAAAATTTTGAAGGTGCTTGTGCAATATATGTCCGATTTGACAATTTTTAAGGTGCTTGTGCAGTATAGGTCCGATTTTAAAAATTTTGAAGCTACTTCTGTAGTATAGGTCCGATTTTACAATTTTGAAGGTCTTGTGCAGTATGGGTCTTACTTGACAATTTTGAAGGTGCTTCTGCACTACAGGTCCAATTTGACAATTTTGAAGATGGGTTAATACTTGAGAATACCAAGTGCTTCATGTAGATTAGCAAAGTTAAGCAACATTGTCTTGGTTATTATCAAATGGGTGACTACTTGGGAATACCAAATGCTTTGTGGAGATCATCAAAGTTAAGCAACATTGTCTTGGGCATTATCAGATGGGTGACTACTTGGTGATGCCAACTGCTTTATGTAGGTCAATAAAGTTAAGCAACATGAAATTTGGTCATAATCTCATGGGTAACTACTTGGGAATTCAACATGCTTCATGTAGATCAACAAAGTTAAGCAACATTGTCTTGGTTATTATCAGATGGGTGACTATTGGGAATACCAAATGCTTTATGTAGATCACCAAGTCTAGCAACATTGTCTTGGTCATATATATACTAGCAGAATATGCAGCGTCGCTTGGATTATATGAGGGTGGTAGAAAGTTTGTCCTGGAAATGACTTAAACAATTTTCAATCTCAAAATTACTTTATTTGTGAAGTCGATTCTGGATGGCTGAAACAGTTTACGGTCTCAAAATTAGATTAATTCATATATATTGTTGGTTTTCTATGAAAGATTATTAGGCCAATTTCTGTAGGGAATGATCCATATTTTTTAAATTTTTAATGTTATCGGAAATTATGTGATGGTTGTCGTGGTGGCTAGAAAGAAGAATGATTATGTTAATTTTAAACAAGCTCTTGAGTTCTCTTTTGGGGTTGTTTTGGAGAGAGTAATGTCTGTTTTGGGGTTACAAAGCAAAGTCCTACAATGTCATATAATATAGAATTTCTGTGGAATCATATTCCTGAAAATAAATAATGTCTCTTACTATTTTATGTTGTTGGTATGTGGGAGGGAATAACTACATTAATATTGAAATTCGTGGTAAAGTAAAAGTTACCAAATCACAATCCGTGTCAATGCATTTCTATACTTACTTGGAAAACCTGCTCAGTTATGTTCCAGAAATATCATTTCACTTAAAAATATGGCATCGTAGTCAGGAGGAATAGAACACAGTAATGTGGAATTTTGTAGTGAAGCAAGGGTTGCCTAATCACGAAACTTAACACATTTGTGTATTTGTTTGTAAAACCTACTAAGTAATCTTCAGCAAATGAAGTATTTTTCAAAAAAGATTTGGTGTCGTAAGTGCGGAATTAAACTGAAACACAGTAATGTGGAATTTGATAATGAAGCAAGGGTTGTCGAATCACTAACTCTGTCAATGTATTTATGCATTAATTTGAAAATCCTACTGAGACATTGTTAAAAAATGTTATAATTTTTCTTACAATTTTAGTGCCGATAGTGACGAAGAAAAAACCCAGTAATATTGAAATTTATGATGAAGCGATGGTTGCCTTATTCTTAACCAAGATGATGTATTTATGTACTAATTTGGAAAGTCTAATGATCTACTTTCTAAAAATTGTTTCAGTTTTCTTAAAATTATGGTAGCCTTGGTGGTAAGAGAAATTATTTAACATGTTGTACAATACCTGCCGATAGTATGTGAAATTGTTTCAGGTATGTTTTTTAATTACCCGTCCGAGGGTAGGTAAAATTATTTTAAATGCGTTGTATATAGCCCATCCCCACAAAGAAAACATTATTTCATATATATGGTATAAATTACTTATCCTAGATAAGGTACAATTATTTGATACGTGTAATACCCGTCCTAGGGTAGGTAAAATATTCATTTGCTCGAAAAAGCTAATGATACATAGACATTAAAAATTCCTCTATCCGAAGAATAACAAATATGTTAAAAATCAGCTTCAATTTTCTCATTGTTTATACGGTCCCGAGCAACGCCGGGTAGCCCCGCTAGTATATATGTATAAACATGTACATATATAAATATATATACATATATAACTATATATATATGGATACATATAAATATATATATATATATATACACAAATACATAAAAATATATATACGTATACATATAAATTAAATATACATATATAAATATATACACATATATACATATATAAATATAGACGTATATAAATACTTATATAAACATATACATGCATAAACATATATACATAGAAATATATATGCATTATTAGTACATAATTTTCGTATAAATATATATAATATATATATATATATATATATATATATACGTATACATATAATATATATATATATAAATATATGTATATATACATATATATTTACATACATACGAACTATAATAAGTATGTATATATATATATATATATGTATGTACTTATACATTTTATATCTCTGGTGCAACCAGATCAGGCTGTCGGAAAATGACTCGCTGACAAAAATGAACCTACATTAACACCTTTCTGTTTTTGTTTTTCTTTTTAGTTATTTGCTCAACTAAGCAATAGTCTGATTCCCTTCCCCCCTTTTTTCTACACCCCCACTTCTCTACTGGCTTCCTAACTTAAATGTCCTGGATATGACCTTAAACTATATCCGATGGTGAGGCCCCAGCTTGTGGGCTTTGAGAAATGTGGAGCCACCATTCAATTGCCATTGCTCCCAGGTCCACTCTAACCCGGACTGGTAGTACCTGTTAGGGACCCAACAATGGGTTAAATCCGACTTGAAAAAAAAACAAAACAAATATATTCTATTTAAAAATTGTTCTTCAAAATCACTGGATTCGGCATTAAATGACCTGAAAAGGGTTGATATGCCATAAAACAAAAAAAACTAAAACAACATTTTATATCTCATAGGATTAGTGAGTCTCTCGGAAACGGCTTTCTTTCTAGGGCAATTATTCTTGACATATCAAAGGCCTTCGATAAGGTATGGCATAAAGGCCTACTTCACAAGATTTCCAGCTACTGTATAACTGGAAATGTTTTCTCAATTATAAAATCGTTTTTCTCTAATAGGCTTATAAGTGTAGTGGTTGATGGGCAGAAATCAGAGGTCCACAGTAGTAATGCTGGAGTCCCTCAGGAGTCCATCCTGGGCCAAATTCTCTTCCTGCTCTACATGAATTGTCTCCCAAAACACGTACTTAAATCATTCGTTGACATCTATGCTAATGGCATGACCATTTATGGCAACACATCAAAGGCTGTAAATGACAAAGTTCTCTCTGATTCTCTCCTCTGATCTTGAGCGCCTGGTACAGTGAGGTAAGAGGTGGCTGGTTACTTATAATGCATCTAA
Organism: Euprymna scolopes; assembly: GCF_053919585.1. NCBI lineage: Eukaryota > Metazoa > Mollusca > Cephalopoda > Sepiida > Sepiolidae > Euprymna > Euprymna scolopes. The sequence continues at coordinate 67,701,413 of NC_136514.1, read as the reverse complement.
AACCAAGCTTCTATCTTTATATCATGAACGCCCTGATCCCCATCTGGCATCAATTGAAATGGATGGCTCTCGTCTTGGGGAGGCTCCATGTTTTGACAAGCTTCTGGGATTGACCTTTACTCCTGATCTGAAATGTTGCCAAGGTCGCTGGAAAGATGGTAGGATCCTTCTACCGCTCCAGAAGATATCTCACTGCTGATGCTTTGTTGATGGTCATTGCAAACGACAATAAAATTGGAAAGTGCAATTACCTAAAGTGTAATGATGTATCCGGTGGAATCATAGGAATGCATGGAATGAAGTTATATTCATCTGTAAAAAAGTCCTGTTATGATTGTTGTTTCTATGATATTGTTTGTTAATTTTTTTTACTGCAAGCCATGTGTCTTTGCAAAGCTTTGATCGGTTTATATTTCACAACATGATAATTAGTATGCCAAATTTCAGTTGCAATACATGCGGTGGCATCCTTGGCAAATATAGCTGTTAGATAATTAACCACTTTATCTGCTTTCACAACAGTGTCGATGGATTTGTATTTGACTACCTCACTTGGAATTTTACATTGAATAATAGCGTGGACGTCTTTGTATTGACCTGCAAGAATAGCTCATTCACTCAGTCAAGTGGAATTCTTATAATTTGAATATCTGCAAAAACCTTTTAAACTAACTCTTCTTTTGATGTAATAAAATTACAGAAGTTAAAAGTCAAAGAATTTTGCCCTTATCTCTGATCAGCTGGCACTTTTCCAGACCCACAAGTGATGCAAAAATTTATGTGCAGATTGAACAGTCTGCAACTGGATATGCATATTTTGAGTTAAGTTTAATGTCTTCACATGGCACAAAAAAAGTAGAGTATTTGAGGCAAGCATTTATTTCATCTGCTCGCATTAATTGAAGAATAACAGGTAACATTTGTCTGAAATCTCTTGCAAGTAATATTACTGCATTCCCAAATGGTCTGACATTGCCACGCAAATCTTGCAAGGATCGACCAAGAGCCTCAAGTGATTTTTTGAGTACCATTGTGCATTCATCCTAAACAATAAGTTTGCATTTCTGCAATATTTTTCCCCATATTGGATGTTTTGGAGATGTCGAACATGAGATTTTTGAAAAATTGAATGTTTCAAAGTAGAATAAATAATTCTTCTACTTGGCAGCAAGGTCGCAGGTATTCCTCATGCAGCAAGGGCTAAGGCTATGTCATTTTGTTACCGAATGGCTGCCAAAATCAATTTAGTTTGAAAGGTTTTACCAGTTACTTCTGGTGCTGTTAAAGGTAGCATTAATTTCCAAATAACTTCTATTCTCACAGTCAGTAAATTAGGTGACTAAAATAGGATTTATCCATGTTTTGACAATGCCTTATTCACTGTAATTAATTTAGGAGACTAAAATAGGATGAGGTATTAGAGAAGGACAGATAGAGAGAAAAATGTATAGATAGAAAAGAGAAAGTGAGAGGAAAATAGAGAAAGAGAAGGAGATAGAGAGAGATAAAGGGATTGATAGATAGACAGAGAGAGGGGGAGAGTTAGAAACAGAGAGGGTGAGACAGAGGAAAGGAGAGAGAGAGAGATAGAGGGAGTTAGAAAAGGAAAGAGGCTCGAACAGAGATGGAAGGGGTTATATAGAGAGAAAGATAGACTGAGAGAGGGAAAGGGAGAGATGAATAGAGAGAGATATTAAGAGAGGAAGAGAGAGGGGGAGAGAAACAGAAGGTGAACTACACTTCACCGTTTGTTTCCTCGTTCAGTAAAGAAGAAATCTTTCGAGACTGAGGCAATTTTAATTTTTTGTTACTATCCAGAGTACTTTTTTGGGGGGGTGGGGGAGCTAGATTTTCCACACATTAGAAACCGACTGGGTTATCTGTACTTTCACCAAACAAATTAATAAAAGAAAATGATATTGTAAAATTTGAATTTAGTGTGAAAATACTATTTTAAAAAATAGCACAATAACATAAGTGCATAAGTGCCACTTTAGGTACTCCTCAGAAGACATTGGAATGGAGTTTGGGATTAGTAAATGTGCGCTGCTGATGATGAAAGGAATAAATGTTCACTCGATGGAATAGTGCTGCCAAATTGAGAAATCATGAAAAAAAATAGAAGATACAGGATATAAGTATTTGTGAGTGTTGGTGTAGGCATCATGAACAGAGAAATGAAAGAGAAAGTCAGGAAGGAGTATCTTAGAAGAGTGAAACTACAAAGTCGAAACTGTATGGAGGAAACTTAATGAAAGCAGTGAATGCATAGGCAGTCAGTTTTTTGAGATTTGCATGCCATGGATATTAAAACAAGAAAAGTTTTAGCAATGTTTGGTATATTTCACATTCAAAATAGGGTAGCAAAAGACGGTGGGTTAGGATTGAAAAGTGTAAAAGATTGTGTTGGAACCGAGGAGATGTCGTTGAAGAAGCATTTGGTTAGAAGTGAGAAGTGGATGCTTAAGGTTTTGGCCAATGAAGTGAAGGTATGTGAGACCAAGGCTGATTATGTGAAACGTATGGATAGAGAAAGGGCAGAGGAACTGGCTAGGAAGAAAATGCATGGAAGGTTCTTCCAGGATATAGCAGAAGTGGTTGATGAAAGATCATGGCAATGGCTTAGAGCTGGGTATCTGGCTAAGAGTACTGAAGCTTTTGTTTGTGCAGCACAAGAGCAGGCATTAGGAACACGATTGTTCAAAAAAGTGGTCCTATGAGAGGAAGTTGTTGCAGAATGCCGGATTTGTGGTAAAACCTCAGATTCAATTGCGCACTTTGCAGCAGGGTGTAGTGGACTGGAAAATGGTTTGAGGAGGTGCCTAATGAAGTGAGAACAAGTGAGGATGGCAAAGTAGAGGTATGGTGGGACAAAAGTGTTGCAACAACCAAGCAATTGAGACATAATCGTCCGGATTTGGTCGTCATTGTCAAGGTCGCAAAAAACTGGCAGATTGCAGATTTTTCAGTACCCTGGGACAGGAATGTGAGAGAGAAGGAGAATGAGAAGTGGAGCAATTATGCTCCATTGGCCTTGGAGATAAGGCGTATACATGGGGTTAAAACACAAATAATCCCGGTCGTAGTTGGTACACTAGGAGTAGTATCAAGACGTCTGGAAGGACAATTGAAAAAAGACCCACAAATCCCCGATGTTTTAGGCGGCCTTCAGACCTGCAATTATAGGTACCATCAACATCCTTAGGAAAACCTTGATCTCTGAAGCTCCTGGTTTGAAGCCGGTATTAAGGGAAATCCTTTAGAAATGAATCCCATCCCTTTCCAGAGAGACGTTAATAAACGAAATCAGAATATTATTATTATTATTATTATTATTATTATTATTATTATTATTATTATTATTCATTGGACGATTTAAAAAGTTACAAATTTTTTTTTATTACATTTTCACCCCAAACAAAGCACATTGCCACTTTGTTGTAGGGGGCTTCTATCGGGGACATAAGCATCAGGGGTACTGTGTAGGAAATTGGGCAGCAAGATGTCGGTTCACGTTGCACTTGAACTTCTGCATGTCAGTGCAGTCGGGGAAGCAAGGACCCAGAAGGAAATTCCAAAGTCTAGCTGTTCTGGGGAAGAAACTACTGGAGTAGAAGGCTCTCTTGCATCTAGGGATCTCTACTGTGAAGGGGTGGGATTTAGCTGCTTGTCGGGTTTGTCGGGGGTATTTATGTCGTGGGGGCACAAGTGCTTGCAGTTCATCAGAGCATTCTCCGTTAAAGTACTTGTAGAACAGGCAGAGGGATGCAACATTTCGTCGATGGGACAGAGGCTGAAGTTTAGATGACAGTTCAGAACCTATCAGATTGGCGACTCTTTTGAACCTTGTCTAGGAGCGAGAGACTAGTGGGAGATGCTCCAGCACAAATATGACAACAATACTCCATAGATGGGCGAATAGTGGCCTTATAGAGGTATAGGATACTTTTGAGCGTTAGTAGCTTCCTAGCACGGTAGAGAGAACCCACCTTATTCGCAGCGGCCCTGTCAATGTTCTCAATGTAATTGTTCCAACTCATGTTTCCTGTAAACGTTAGGCCAAGGAGTTTAAAAGATGTACTTTCACATAAAGAGTCATTGGCCATTGGCCATTTCTATTGGCGGTAGGGAATGGTTCTTGCAATTATTGAAGGAAACAAGTTTAGTCTTGGCAGCATTGAAGGTGACCATCCATTTTTGTCCCCATTCCACTACGAATTGGAGGTCTTCCTCTAGTGTTTCTGCCATTTCTTTAGCTATGTGTTCATTTGTTTTCCTGTCGTGTCTGTTATAGAGCGTGGTGTCGTCAGCATACATACCCATTTCACAGACAATTTTGTCAGGGAGGTTATTTATGAATATTAGGTATAGCAGAGGTCCAAGGATAGACCCCCTGAGGCACTCCCACATTTATATCATAATGTTTAGATGGACGACCGTCAAGGGCAACCTGGATTTTTCTCTTATCTAAGAAGGATCTAATTATGTTATGCATTCTTCCAGTGATGCCGTATGATCTGATTTTCCTGAGAAGACCCTCATGCCATACCCTGTCAAAAGCCTTAGATATATCTAGAGCTACCACTCAACCCTCCCCCGCTTTGTCCAGTGACTGATATATACGTTCTGAGATTACAGTTAGGATGTCTGCTGTGGAACGGGCTTGCCTAAATCCATATTGTTGGTCAGTCAGAAGTTTAGCATCTGTAAGGTGATGGACTAGAGCATGGTTAATTATGGTCTCAAATATTTTGGCAAAAAGTGGGAGGAGGCTAATGGGGCGATAATTTACTGGGTCAGTTCTTTTGCCAGAATTCTTGAAAACTGGCACTACAGAAGCAGTTTTCCAGCAGGCAGGAAAACAAGATTCATTAAGGCATTTGTTGTAAAGTTTGGAGAGAACTGGAGCTACTTTGGCGGCGCACTTTTTAATAGCACAGCCGGGATGAGATCAGGTCCACATGCTTTTGCAGTGTCAAGCTTTCTTATGATAGAATGCACCTGAGTAGGGGTGATTTTCAGATCATCTAGTGTGGCGTCTGTCTGCAAAGAAAAGTCAGGGAGGAGGTGGTTAGCAGGGTCCAATGTGGAGTTGGAGGTAAACCATCTGGCAAGCATGTTAGCTTTCTCAGTTGTTGAGCAAACAACCTCATGATTGTTGGATAGTAGGGGAATTGTTGATTGCCCATTATTTACTACACTGTTGTAGATTTTCCAGAAGTCTCGGGTTCCTAATTTCTGTGCTTCGATGCGTTTTTGGGTGGTTTCAGTAAATTCCCTCTTAGCTGTCGCTATTTCTTTCTTACAGTTATTTTTGGCTTTTATGTACTTCTGTCTGTTTGAACTGGACTTATGTTGGTTAAATCTGCGGTACACATGCTGCCTTTGCACTATGACAGCTGCACAATTTGAAGTGAACCATTGGGGAGAGTGGGATTTGCTATAGAATTTGCGTGTGGGAACATGTGCTTCAATTTCCGCTTTGAACCATTCAGTGCTCGTATGCCTATAAAAGTGAAAGTGTCTGTCTGTGTGTCTGTCTGTGTACATTTCCCCATGCAATAACTCTGTCGATTGTAAGTCTACAGACTCGAAAATTGATACACAGGGGACTGAGATGTGGGAAAATCTTTGTAATCCATTTTCGGGCTGAAATTTGCCTGGTAAGGGGTCAAAGTTTAACGATTTGACCTTTGAGAACTCTACCAAACTTCCCCGACAATTTTGGGTATACACACTTGAAATTTTAGATATAGGTTTCTTGGGCATGGATCTAACTTAATAACTTGATTTTATCCCAAAACAATAGATGTTAAGGGGTCATAATAGGGCTCAAAGTTTACAAAAAATTGACATCTGCGGTCTCTACCAAATTACTCAAACAATTTCTGGTCCAAGCATTACAAATTTTACATAAAGGGTATTCAGAGATAGGGCAAGCTTTTTCATCGGTTTGTGTCGAAAATTTTTAGTTACCATGTTTAAATGTATGTATGTATGTCTGTTTGCATGTCTTCCTAAAACTTTCGACAGAGGCGACGGATTTTACCAAGATCAGTATCGTTTTAAAGTTCGACCTTTCAGACGACAAATATCGAAAAATTGGATAAAAAACATTAATACCACATTACTCAGACAATTTCTGAAGTTTTACATAAAGATTATTCAGAGATAGAGCTAGCTTTTTAATCGATTTGGGTCGAAAATTTGAGCTACCAATATATAAATGTATGTATGTATTTGTATGTCTGCCTAATACTTTCGACATAGGCGGCGGATTTTCACAAGATCAGTATCGTTTTGAAGCCCAATAGTTTAGAGGACAAATACCGAAAAATTGACTAAAAACATTAATTTCTTCACCTTCAACTGGGCACTTTTTTCACAGGGTGGGGTCGCTTTTTTCCTCGATATTTTCGAAAGTAATCCCCTTTTTTCGATTGTCTAGCCTTAATTTTAACATACGTCACTTCCGGTTTGGTGGTGGTCATAACAGCAAAGACGTCAGGTTTTTTCTCCATTCTTTTCCTCTTTTGCGGTACGGGTTCGAGCCTGCCTTCCTAATACCACTCCAAACACCCGGGCAACGCCAGGCACCCCTGCTAGTCTATATATTTATAAAAGTGAATGTGTGCATGTGTGTGTGTGTGTGTGTGTGCGTGTGTACATTTCCCTATGCAATTAGTCTGTCAATTTTCAGCCTACAGACTCGAAATTTGATATGCAGGGATTTGGGAAAATCTTTGTAATCCGTTTTCGGCCAGACATTTGATTGTTAAGGGGGTCAAAGTTCAACGATTTGACCAGAACTCTACCAAACTTCTCCACCACTTTTGGGTATAAACACTTGAATTTTAGATATAGGTTCCTTTGATATGGATCTAACTTAATAACTTGATTTGAGCCCAAAACAATAAATATTAAGGGGTCATAATAGGGGTCAAATTTTAAAAGATTGACTGCTTTTTTTTTTTTTTTTTTTGCTCAACATACACCTCCAAACACCTGGGCAACGCCGGGCTGAAATGCTAGTATATCTATAAAAGTGAAATTGTTTGTGTGTGTCTGTGTGTGTATATTTCTCTACCAAACTACTCTGTCAAATTTAAGTCTATAGATTTGAGATTTGATACAAAGGGTATTGAGATTTGGGAAAATCTTTTAAATATCTTTTTGGACAGAAATTTGGCTGTTAAGGGGTCAAAGTTCAACGATCTGACCTTCGAAAACTCTACCAAACTCCTTCGCCAATTTTGGGTATAAACACTTGAAATTTTAGATGTAGGTTACTTGGACATAGATCAAACTTTCTAATTTGATTTGAGCCCAAAACATAAATGTTAAGAGGTCAAAATCAAAAGTTTAAAAAGTTAGACCTCTGCAGTCTCTACCAAATTACTCAGCCACTTTTTGGTCTAAACATTTGAAATTTTACAAAAAATGTATTCAGACATAGGGAAAGTTTTTCAATCGTTTTTTTTTGGGGGGGAGGGCCGAAAATTTAGCTCCTAAAGGGTCAAAGTTCAAAATATTTTACCTTTGCACACTCTACCAATCTTCTCCGCTAATTTTGGTGTAAACACTTAAAATTTTAGATGTAGGTTACTTCCACCTGGACGGCATCATTTATGACGACAAATATAAAAAATTGGCCAACAATATTAATTCCTTCACTGGGCACTTTTCTACAGGGAGGGGTCGCTTTTTTCGCGAATATTTTCGAAAGTCATCCCCTTTTTTCGATTGTCTAGCCTTAATTTAAACCTACGTCATTTCCGGTTTGGCGATGGACGCAACAGCAAAGACGTTATGTTTTTTCACGTTCTTTGCCTCTTTCGCGGTATGGGGTCGAGCCTGCCTGCCTATTACCACTTTTGTTTCTCAACACACACCTCCAAACACCCGGACAACGGCGGCCACCAGGCTAGTATATATATATATATATATATATATATATTTACCAGAGTGCTCAATGTGTAGCCAGAGCAGTATATAGTGAATTTATTACTGTGAGTCCAGAATGAGTTTACATATTGTTTCAACTAGAGGAATATCATCAAAGAGAGGAAATATCCAACTAGCATCGTCACAATTCATAGATGGACTAAGTTATAATATCAAATAAGAATGGAAAAATCGTAGATGAAGGGGAGTTAGAAAAGAAGGGGTGTGGAAGGGAGAGGACGTTGGAATTTAAAGTAGTAGGAGTGTATATAATAAGAGGGGGGTTTATAATTAAATATTAATTATGTGTTAATTCTTATATACGTGTTTTTAGTTTATAACGGTTTAAAATTAAAAGACGCTATTCTTATTTATAATGACATAAGTAACAGTTAATTTAAAGGATCACCATTTAAAGGAAGTTTCACATGCTTTCCCAAAGTGAATTAGTCTACAATACATTAAAGTTAATATTGCACTGTAGAAAAGTGTATGTTGATTTTATAAAATTGTTTTTATGTAATGGCTTGAATTAAATTTTAAAATGCAAAAGTCAAGTATCATGTTTCAATTGTGATCTAAACAGAAACCTCCAATTTTAAATACGCCCCTGCTATATCAAAGAACTTACTGTTGATTTAATATGTCTGCCCTTACTGCTTGTGCGATGATAATTGCTTGAATTTAAGCTTAAAATGAAAAAGTCAAGTATAATGGCTCAATGTCGCTTCAAACATAAGCATTCATTTTGAACGCGTCCTTGTAACATCAAATATTCTTCTATCGGGCCTTTTTCAAATCACTTGTGATGTTAGGCTGTGTAAGGTGTTAACAATTGGTAAAATCGCCGAATTATTTCGATTATCGTTACATATCGAATAAATTCCGATACAAAACCTATCTAAGAACACTGACAGGCACATAAAGTGTGAAATTTTATAAAAATCAGTAGAGACGTTTTCGAGTCCATATCAAACGACAAAACTACAGTAATAAACGTATTATTCATATACTCATATACAATTCGCTAAAAAAAATAAAAAATAATAAAGATAATGTCGTGCATCAAATTATGTCTGTGTTTGTTTACAATATCACGTCAGCTGATATTTGGGCTTGAGGATAAATGCCCTGGGAAAGTCACTTCTGACTAATGTTTAGTTTTAAAATATGCAAATAAAGAAATAATTTTCGGGGATTTTAAATGGAACGTCTTCTTTTATCGCAAATTGAATTCATCTATATATATAAATCCCAAATGTCTGTGAGTTTGTATGTTTGTATGTAACGCTAAAACTTTTGAAAGACACAACCAGACTTGATAAATTTGGTATCATATCGAAGCCCCGTGTCCCGGATGACAAATATCGAAATTTCACGTCAAACGGACGAGGAGAAAGGGGTAAACGTATCAGTTATCTCCAAGGGGGTCCCAAAAAAAACTGTCATTGTAATGCTTTTTATTACGTAATTCTTGAATGATCCAATGTAATTAATACGTAAAAAAAAAAAAGCTTAGTCATGTCACGTGACGTGACGTCAACGTCCACTAATGGCGAACAATTGTTAATAAAAAAATCTTTCTCCGATACTTTTGCATTTTTCTCTTCGGCTCAGTTATATCTTTTTTTTTACTTTATGCCAATGTTTCCATCGTTATTACCTGGTTAAAAATATTATTTATACAAGAGTTTTAACGAAAAATGTCAGGAAAAAATGTACGGGAATAAAAAAATTCACCTTTCAAAATATTAGACGATAATAAAAATATCGTAATATTTATGTAATATAAAATAATTAGCCATTTTGTATATTACCACGTGACCTCATACCTCTTAAGCTGGAAGGGGGGGAGGAGTAAAACCAACACCGTCTCTCTCTCTCACACTTACTCTCTCTCTCTCTCTCTCTCTCACTTTCTCTATCACCCTCTTTCTATTTTTCTATTCGTTTAAAAACACTTAGTCATGTCACGTGACGTGACGTCAACGTCCACTAGTGGCGAATCTAATTCATAACTTCAGTGTGCACCGGTTTGGTTACTATGGAAACACTTAATTTTTGTGCTGCTTCGAAAAGGAACAAAATTCATTATACACCGCTTTCTCTTCCCTCCCTCTCTCTCTCTCTCTCTCTCTCTCTCTCTCTCTCTCTCTACACCCACTTTCTCTTTAAAACCAGTCGGTGTGTTTTTGATGTTACGTACGTATTTTTTATATTTTTATCTCAGTAATTTTTATTATATTTAATAGCATTTTCTTTTTTTTTTTTTCATGGGAAATTATTTTTCTATTCGTTTTAAGAAAATGCTATTAAAAAATAAAAATGCGATAAATTCTGGCAACAGTTATTTATTTATGCTATTCGCAGCCGGCCGGAAGAAACGCGCTTAGACATTTTGTAAACATTGTTTTTAAAAAATAAAAAATAATACTTCTATTATGTTTTAAACGACTGTAATAGTTTATTTTGGAAGTATATTATTATGTCTGTAACAGTTTGTTGAAAAAGTGTAGAATTCAATTAAAAAAACAACACCGTCTTTTTTTTTTTTTTTAAATAAAACTAATTTTAAAATTTCGATGTTCGAAAAAGAGTCCATAAAGAATAAAACAGTTAATAAATACAAAAAAAAGTCCATTAATTTGAACTTAAAGCCTGTTTGAATAAAACTTATATAAAAAAAAACCGTCACTTCCGGCAAATGGCTATGTAAACAACTGGTGGCATTTTTCGAATACATCGGTAAACACTGTATGTTTTTCGAGCTGAATAAATATGTTACATTGAATAAAAACACAAAAAATATATCCAGTTGGATAGAAAAGTAACTTATCTTGCCTTTCCTAACATTTATTTGTTATATATTTGTCTTTTGACCGTCCACTAATGGCGAGTTTTTTTTTTTTTTAAATAAAACTAATTTTAAAATTTCGATGTTAGAAAAACAGTCCATCACATGTCAATATAAAAATTCTCTTTTTGTTTGATAAAAAGAATAAACAGTTAATAGATACAACAAAAAAGTCCATTTATTTATAATAAAACTCTTCGACAGTTTAAATGCTTTCAAAATCCTATGTAAGTATATCGTTTTTACTGTACACAGATTCGAAAAAGTTGTCATCAAACAAATATATGACAGAGTTGAATAAATATGTTACATTGATTAAAAACACTTCTTATTAGCATTTTCTTTTTATATGACAACGTTAATGTTCATGAATCTCTCTTTTAATCATTTTTATCGACTATCAGCCAAATAACCGGGTTCTAAAATTTGGGAAATTATTTTTCTATTCATTTAAAGAATATGCTATTAAAAAAGAAAAAGTCGATAAAAGTTAGACATAAACAGTAAAAAAATAGAAGATATTATTATTAAATAACAATAATTATTAAAAATAAATATTAACATTTACAATAATAAAATGAGTTAGTATTAAAAATAATTATTAAAATAAAAATGAGTTTATTATTAAAAATACATATTAATATTCAAATAAAATTGTTTTTATTATTAAAAATAAATATTAATATTTAAAGTAGAATAAAATGTGTTTATTATTATAAATAAATATTAATATTTAAAATAATATGTGTTTATTATTAAAAATAAATATTAATATTTAAAATAATATAATGTGTTTATTATTACAAATAAATATTAATATTAAAATAAAATGTGTTTATTATTAAAAATAAATATTAAGGAAGGTCAACAGGTGGAGGAAAAATAGTCAATGCAGGTCATACCACCTGACCAGCTAAAATCGCCTTTTTATATAAGGCAGACAGTCAGACTATTTGCCTTGAGGGCGGGCTAAGCCCTCCTACCCCCCCCCCCCCAAGCTGAGAGCTGGGGAAACTTCTCTCAGAAGGGGTATGGGAGGACAGGGAGACCTTCCCTCTTTCAACTAAGAGATAGATATCCTTTTGTATGGTTGATTGACCCCCCCCCCTGTCGGTTCCGCTTACTCCATTCAGAAAGAGATCAACCTTACATAAAAAAAAAAAAAATATGGGGACAGGGAAGCCTTCCCGGGCCCCCTTTCTGGGAGGAGAAGTTCCCCGGCTCCTACCTTTTTGGGAGTGCTCAGCCCGCCCTCCAGTCAACAACAATATTTGAAGAATAAAGATATTTTTGTTTTTGTGTTTTAGGTGGTGAAGGTGATCTGGGGAGTGTTTTTTTTTTCACAAAAAAGGTACTTTTTGCGAATGGGTATCCAAGAAAATTACAGTATTTTGTCAGAAATTAAGATTTTCATTGACCACTCTCAATACTATCAGAAATGAACAAAGTTAATTAAACAGTCTACACAATATAAACTAACTGTTTTGTTGGCTTTTTATTCTAACTCCAAACTAACCCATAACTACATTTTTCTTTTATTTTGCAAATTTGATTTCCTTTAGTTTATATTGTGTAGCTGAATCAGAAATTGATTTATCTTTTGTCATTTGTAGTTAACATGCTATCAGCGCAATTACTACAGTGTAATCACACATGATCTACCAAAATAAAAACACTACAGATAAAGTCTTAAATAGAATTCAGTTCCTTACATGACATCTGATGAAGTCAGTACAAACGTTACAAACTAATACTTGAAAAACAATTTGACATTTACTGTACTACAATATCACATTTGTATAGAAGTAGAAATCTGGATACCTATTCTGATACCTAATAAAAGAAAGGACACTCTTTGGGGCGGATTTTGATGATAACAAGTCACTAATTAGAAATTATAATAAACATTGAAATAATTTAAGAATTTTACCAAAATAAAATTACTTGGTAATCACCCAATTTCTGCCACAAAATTTTAATGGGCAAAACTCATAAGCATAAAATATATATTTTCTAATTTCATCTTTTTTTTTTTACATAATCTGGTTTGATGTTTTCCTAAATATTCAAATCACTATATTTTGCTGCTTAATATTAAATACAGCAAATGAGTTATTTTTATGCATCAAACAATTACATTTTCTCATTCATCCAAACTAATCACTGAACATCAATTTCATATTTTCTTCACTAAAATATTACTATGCTTGATGTCATCAAGTAGAGCGGATCATTTTTTTTTACATTTGTTTACACATTTTTTACAAATGTTTTTGAGAGTCCATACAAAGTTATAAGTGTTCAACATTTTTTTTCATTTGAATATATTTTGTCTAAGATTCTTAGCCTATGTCATTGCATACCAATTTGTTTCTTGAAAGTTAAGTTCACTGTAAAAACATCTGATACACCAAAATCCCTGATACCTGTTTCTTATAAGCGCCAAATAACTATCACTATTTCGATTTGTGTTTCATGAGAACAATTCAATATTGATACATTATAAGAAACATTTCCAGTGCTTTTCTCTTTTTAGCAATAGTTGGTTGATAATTAGAGGACACAACTAACCCTATACTATGCTTTACTTTGTTTTGTATATATATTTTGTATTGTGTGGAATTAACAAAGATTCATATGCAGGAATCTGTTGATACATTCCAAGAATCCCAATGCGACCAACAAACTTGAAAGACTACAATTTCTTTTTACTATGACCAATAAGAAAGCTCAAGGACTAAGTTGTTGGACTCATCCTGATCACCATTTTAAATTATTGTTAACAGTAAGTTTAACATTTTAAGTACAGAATAATATTCCTTTTGATATTTATAAATTACTATTTTCTGTGACAGATGTTACTTTTTCAATATTGATTGTACCCTCTTTTGTGTTTTTAAATTTTGCATACAATAATATTAAGCACACCATACCAAGACCACTATTTGAGCATCTAATAAACTGCCTACCAAGACCAATGTTTTCAAGTGACAATGGAGAGTATTCATGTTATGTTTCACATTTTTATGTTTTGAAATATTTTGCTGCTTAATATCAAATTCAGCAGATGTTTACTTTGTTTTGTGTATATACTTTATATTAGGTAGAATAAACAAAACTTAATTTCGCTACCATCATTATTTGTAGTGACATGCACTGTTAACATAAATAAAATCACTGGTGACAATCCCTGATACCTGTTTCGTATAAGCACCAAATAACTATGATAATGTGTTATTGTTGATACATTATAATAAACATTTCCATTGACTGGTCGTTTGTTTAGCTTAGGTTTACATCATTTTTTCACAATGTTTCTCTACTTGCTTTCAGCATGAGAGCAGATCATATTCTGCACATGTTTCATGCATATCACAAAAACTTATAATATTTGATCAACATTTGACTAACAATTTTACAAAAAAGACCTACCACCTTAAGGGGGGTAAAGGTAAGGCTCCCCACATAACCATAAAAGAAAGCCGCCCCCCCCATACAGTGGGAAAGAGCTCCCTTCCCATTCTGGGGCAGAGAAGGGGCAAGGAAAACTCTTAAACATAAATGGTCAACGGAGGGTATACACCCTGGGAAACTAAAAGTCTATATGGAATCTGCATAAATTAAAATATCCTGTTTAAGCGTATTGTATGACAGGGAGGGAAGGTCAACAGGTGGAAGAAAAATGGTCTACGCAGAGCATACCGCCTGACAAGCTAAAATCGCCTTTTTATATACGGCAGACAATCAGACTCTGATTGCCTGGACGGCGGGCTGAGCAATGAATGTGGAAGCCGGGGAACTTCTCTCAGAAGGAGGATGGGAGGCCCAGGGAGCCTTCGGTCTCCTCCTAAGAGAGGGATATCCTCTTACTCCCTTTGGAAAGAGATCTACCTTACACAAAACAAAAAATATGGGAAGAGAAGCCTTCCCGGGCCCCCCTCCCCCTTCTGGGAGGAGAAGTTCCCTGGCTCCAACCCTTTTTTTTGGGGGGGGGGGGCGCCTAAGCCTGTCCTCCAGGCAACCAAATGAAAAAGAAATTTACCCATCCCACCTTTGTAGGAAGTGTGCTCAGCCCACCTTCTGAGCCACTGTGAAAGTTTCCGTCCACCAAAAGGGAAGGGAACGAGGAAGGAAAAGTCTCTGAGAATCTTCATGCAATTTCTTTGACAAAGAAACTGTTTTCACTTGATTCCACACAAAATTTTTATTGCTTTTTCATCTATTGTCTTATATTAGGATTTCTTTATGCATGTTATTTTATTTAAGAGTACTAAATAGCTTTTCAGTTTCTTGAGACTCTTTCAACTGTCTGGATTCTGCAGCAACGTTGTGGAGTGATATGTAAAACATAAATTGGTACTTTATAACAATAGGTATGTAGAATTCTAACTCGCCAGTGTTGATCGTTTCAATTATTTACAAATTCACCAGGTCCTGGATATGACCATAAACTGTATCCAAACATGGGGCTTTGTGAAGTGTGAAGCCACCATTTAATTGCTATTGCTACCAGGTCCACTCTGATCTGGAGTAGTAGTACCTGTTAGGGTCCCAATTATGAGTTAAATAGAAACCAACATTAAATAAACAAATATATTCTAGGAAAAAAAAATGTCACTAGATTGGGCATGAAATAACCTGATATAGTGTTGATATGTCATAAAACAAAATGAACCAACAAATTCACCAATCGACACAATATCAACAAATGTATCTTTCTTTTCCTTATTCTGTGCTTATTTCTTGGTACTAAGCTTATCATTAACTAACCCTGACATTTCTTTTACTTTGTTTTGTGTATATATTTTATTTTGTGTAGAATAACCAAAAAGACATTTAGCTACCACATTTGCAGCGAAATGTTAGCATACATAAAATCACTGGTGACAACCCATGATGTTTTTTCTTATGAACACGAAATAACCAACACGCTTTCCATTGGTTTTTCATGATAACAATTTAATATTGATAAATTATAATAAACATGTCCATTACTTTTCTTTTTTTATCAATAAATATACTTGGTTGATAATTAGAGAACACAATGTTTATTGTAATAAAACTTGTGATCTATAACATCCAATTCTAAAAATTAAACTTTCCTTTCTCAATTGAAACAAACAACATACCCCACACTATGTTCCTAAAAATGAGGATTTTACTATTGCGTTTACATAATTTTTTAGCTATGTTTCTCTTACTTTCAGCATGAGATCATTTTCTACACGTGTTTCATGCATACCACACAAACATTTTACCTCTGACATTTTTAATTTTTTTCCAATTTCCTTTCACCATGAACATTATCATTAGTACAGTTTTCATTTAAAATGAAGCTGTACATGGTTACTATTACTTGGAAAGCAGATCTAAAAAAAAAAAAAAAAAACTGTTTTCACTTTGAAAATTTACGATTTATAGATCTCGGATTTGGCCCTTCTTCACCTTTTATCTTACATTTGTAAATATTGTATATATAAACTTTTTTCTTATTTCTCCAATGTTATTTCATTCATGCAATTTCATAATCCACCAACATTGTATAAGATTCAATTCCATTTGACACTTGAAAACAACTTTTTATATAGTAAACAGCATTTATTTCTTTTCAGACATATTCTTATTTTATTTTATTTCCAGTAATATGTTTTATTTCATTTTGTGGACACTCATTTAACTCTCTGGGATGCTGCAGGGAACATGTAAAGTGATATATCAAACAAGAAGTGGTACTTTATGACAATAGGTATCTAGGATTTACACATACCAGTGTTGATAGTTTGAAATATTTACAGACTAACATTTTACACAATATAAACACATGTACCTTTTTTTTCTTTTCCTTTGCTTATTTCTCGAACCTAAACTTATCATTAACTAACCCGTAACTTTGTTTACTTTGTTTTGCGTATATATTTTATATTGGGTAGAATTAACAAAACTTAATTTCGCTACCATCATTATTTTTAGTGACATGCACTGTTAACATCAATAAAATCACTGGTGACAATACTTGATACCTGTTTCGTATAAGCACCAAATAACTATCACTATTTCGATTTGCTTTTTCATGATAATATGTTCATCTTGATACA
Source organism: Euprymna scolopes (assembly GCF_053919585.1). NCBI lineage: Eukaryota > Metazoa > Mollusca > Cephalopoda > Sepiida > Sepiolidae > Euprymna > Euprymna scolopes. The sequence continues at coordinate 67,684,520 of NC_136514.1, read as the reverse complement.
TTATAATAAACATTTCCATTCACTGGTCGTTTGCTTAGCTTAGCTTTACATCATTTTTTCACAATGTTTCTCTACTTGCTTTCAGCATGAGAGCAGATCATATTCTAAACGTTTCATGCATATCACACAAACTTATAATATTTGATCAACATTTGACTAACAATTTTTTGCCAATTTCCTTCAACATTCTCATTACCATTACTACAGTTTACATTTTGTTGTTAAAATGAAGCTGTACATGTTTCCTATTACTTGGAAACCAGATTTGTAAAAATCCCATTTTTTTTTCACTCTGAGAATTTTCATTATATTTCTTTGACAAACGATTTATTTTCAATGAACTTCAGCACATGATTGTTACTGCTTTTTCCCCTTTTGTCTTATATTTGTTTTTCTTCATGCCAAATATTTTATATATCAATTTTTTGCTAATTTCTTAAATTTTATTTCTTTAATTCTTAGTCCACCAATATAGTATAAGTTTCAATTGCATTGAACGCAATGTTTTAGATAGTAAACATCAGCATATTTCACTTTTCAAGCACTTTTTCATTTTATTTCAAATACTATGTTTTATTTCATTTTGTTGACACTCATTTACCCCTCTGGGGTGCTACAAGGAACATGTAGATTGATATACCAAACATGAATTGGTGCTTTATAACAATAGGTATCTATAATTTTGCTTAATTCTCTAACCTAAACTTATCATTAACTAACCGTAAATTATGTTTTAGTTTTGTGTATATATTTTATATTGTGAAGAATAAACAAAAATTCATTTCACCACCACATTTGCACTGTTAGCATACACAAATATCACTGGTTACAATCATTGGTAGCTGTTTTTTAAAAACACCAAATAACATTCACGCTTTCCATTGGTTTTTCATGATAACAATTTAATATTGATAAATTATAATAAACATGTCCATTACATTCTCTTTTTATCAATAAATATACTTGGTTGATAATTAAAGAACACAATGTTTATTGTAATAAAACTTGTGATCTATAACATCAAATTGTATAAATTAAAGTTTCCTTTCTCAATTGAAACAAACAACATATCCCACACTAAAAATGAGGATTTTACTATTGCCTTTTAGATCATTTTTTAACAATGTTTCTCTTCTTACTTTCAGCATCAGAAAATATAATTTTCTACACGTGTTTCATGCATACCACACAAACGTATATGTGACCAACATTTTACCTCTGATACATTTTTTTCCAATTTCCTTTCACCATTGTCATTATCATTAGTACAGTTTTCGTTTTGTCTTTAATATGAAGTTGTACATGTTTCTTAATACTTCGAAACCAAATATATCAATAAATAATTTTTTTCACTTACAAAATTTTCATGATATTTCTTTGACAATCATATTTGTTTTTAATTGAATTCAGCATATGATTCTTACTGCTTTATCACCTTTTATCTTATATTTCTTTTTCTTCATGCCAAATATTTTAAATATCAAATTTTTGCTCATTTCTTAAATTGAATTAAAAAAATGGATTTTTTTATTCCACCAATATTGTATAAGGCTCAATTCCATTGAACACAGTGTTTTATATAGTAAACATCAGCATTTGTTTCTATTTTATTTCAAATACTGTTTCATTTCACTTTCTCGATAATCATTTACATCTTTGGGGTGCAACAGGGAACATGTAGAGTGATATATCAAACATGAATTGGAACTTTATAACAATAGGTATCTAGAATTTCCACATACCAGTGTGGATAGTTTGAAATATTTACAAACTTACAATTTACACACTATAAACAAATGTATCTTCTTTTCTTTTCTTTGCTTATTTCTCGAACCTAAACTTATCATTAACTAAACCTAAACTTTGTTTACTGCATTTTGTGTATATATTTTATAATGGGTGAAATAAACAAAACTTAATTTGGCTAATATCATTTGTAGTGGCATGCACTATTGACATATATAAAATCACAGGTGACAATCCTTGATTCCAGTTTCGTATAAGCACAAAATATCTATCATTATTTCGATTTGTTGTTCATGATAAAAATTTAATATTGATACATTGTAATAAACATTTCCATTGCTTTTATCTTTTTATCAATACATATACTTGGTTGATAATTAGAGGACACAACTAACCCTATACTTTGCTTTACTTTGTTTTGTATATATATTTTGTATTGTGTGGAATTAACAAAGATTCATATGCAGGAATCTGTTGATACATTCCAAGAATCCCAATGCGACCAACAAACTTGAAAGACTACAATTTCTTTTTACTATGACCAATAAGAAAGCTCAAGGACTAAGTTGTTGGACTCATCCTGATCACCATTTTAAATTATTGTTAACAGTAAGTTTAACATTTTAAGTACAGAATAATATTTCTTTTGATATTTATAAATTACTATTTTCTGTGACAGATGTTACTTTTTCAATATTGATTGTACCCTCTTTTGTGTTTTTACATTTTGCATACAATAATATTAAGCACACCATACCAAGACCACTATTTGAGCATCTAATAAACTGCCTACCAAGACCAATGTTTTCAAGTGACAATGGAGAGTATTCATGTTATTTTTCACACTTTTATGTTTTGAAATATTTTGCTGCTTAATATCAAATTCAGCAGATGAGTTCTTTCTTATGCATCAAACAATTACATTTTCTGATATTCATTCAAACTAATTATTGAAAATCAATTTCATATTTTCTTTACTAAAATATTACTATGCTTGATTTCATCAAGTGGTGCGAATCTGTTTTTTACACTAACAATGTGCACATTTTTTGAAGAATAAAGTTGTTTTTTTTTAAGGTGGTGAAGGTGATCCGGGGAGTGTTTTTTTTTTTTTTTTTTTTCCAAAAAAGGTACTTTTTACGAAGGGGTATCCAAGAAACATTCAGTATTTTGTATGAAATTAAGATTTTCATTGACGACTCTCAATACTATCAGAAATGACCAATCTACACAATACAAACTAACTGTTTTGTTGGCTTTTTATTCTAACTCCAAACTAACCCATAACTACATATTGCTTTTATTTTGCAAATTTGATTTCCTTTAGTTTATATTGTGTAGCTGAATCAGAAATTGATTTAACTTTTGTCATTTGTAATTAACATGCTTTCAGCGCAATTACTACAGTGTAATCACACATGATATACCAAAATAAAAACACTTCAGATAAAGTCTTCTTACATAGAATTCAGTTTCTTACATGACATCTGATGAAGTCAGTACAAACGTTACAAACTAATACTTGAAAAACAATTTGACATTTACTGTACTACAATATCATATTTGTATAGAAGTAGAAATCTGGATACCTATTCTGATACCTAATAAAAGAAAGGACACTCTTTGGGGCGGATTTTGATGATAACAAGTCACTAATAAGAAATTATAATAAACATTGAAATAATTTAAGAATTTTACCAAAATAAAATTGCATGGTAATCACCCAATTTCTGCCACAAAATTTTAATTGGCAAAACTCATAAACAGAAAATATATATTTTCTAATTTCATCTTTTTTTTTTACATAATCTGATTTGATGTTTTCCTAAATATTCAAATCACTATTTTTTTGCTGCTTAATATCAAATACAGCAAATGAGTTATTTTTTATACATCAAACAATTACATTTTCTCATTCATCCAAACTAATCACTGAACATCAATTTCATATTTTCTTCACTAAAATATTACTGTGCTTGATGTCATCAAGTAGAGCGGATCATTTTTTTTTCATTTGTTCACACATTTTTCCAATTTATATATATTTTGTCTAAGATTCCTAGCCTATGTCATTGCATACCAATCTGTTTATTAAAAGTTAAGGTTCACTGTAAACACATACGTTACACCAAAATAAAAACGCTTCAGATAATGTCTTGATATTCAATTAAGTTTCTCACATGACATCTTATGAAGTTAGTAGAAATGTTACAGACTTTTGAATCTCAAACACTTTCAATACTGTGCACTGATATTTTCTTTTTTGGAATATAAGCACATTCATGATTTTTTTTACAAACGCCAACAAATGTCACATTTTGTAGCAATGTACTGAAACAATTATAAAAATAGGTATCTAGGAAAAGGCCACTACATATGTTATAAATTCCAAATTTCCACAACCTGGCAAATACTGGTACACGCTAGCAAATTTAGATTTGTAATTACAGAATATGATTCTAATTTTTTCCTTTGCTCTTTATTCTAACACTACACTAAGTTTACTGTTTTATTTCGCTACAGTTGATATTGTGTAGAACAATAAGATAATCATAGTGAACAATGCATTCAACAAAATTTCACACACATTTCTAGATACCTATATCTAATAAGTTCAAAAGAAAGGACACACTTAGGGAGGTATTTTGGTGGTCAAGTCACTAAATAGAGATTAGCTGGTTTCCCGGCATAGCCCAAGATGTAATAAAGATTGACTGAAATACATGTTCTAGCTGGTTTCTAGGCGTTGCCAGGGATGTAATATAGACACATTATGTTGTATATTACCTGTTCTCTTCTCCCTAAGGTAAAACAATTTCATATACATGCTGTAAATTACCTACACTAGGGATAAAACATGAACAATACCAGTCCTAGGGTAGATAAAACAAATAATACATAGAGATGAAAGATTCCTCTCCCCTAAGAATAAAACATATATTCAATATCTGCTTTTGTTTTTTCATTGTTTATACGGTCCCGAGCAACGCCGGGTAGCCCTGCTAGTCTATATATATAAAAGACAAAAATCTGTGAGTTTGTATGTTTGTATGTAACGCTAAAACTTTTGAAAGACACAACCAGACTTGATAAATTTGGTATCATATCGAAGCCCCGTGTCCCGGATGACAAATATCGAAATTTCACGTCAAACGGACGAGGAGAAAGGGGTAAACGTATCAGTTATCTCCAAGGGGGTCCCAAAAAAAACTGTCATTGTAATGCTTTTTATTACGTAATTCTTGAATGATCCAATGTAATTAATACGTAAAAAAAAAAAAGCTTAGTCATGTCACGTGACGTGACGTCAACGTCCACTAATGGCGAACAATTGTTAATAAAAAAATCTTTCTCCGATACTTTTGCATTTTTCTCTTCGGCTCAGTTATATCTTTTTTTTTACTTTATGCCAATGTTTCCATCGTTATTACCTGGTTAAAAATATTATTTATACAAGAGTTTAAACGAAAAATGTCAGGAAAAAAAGTACGGGAATAAAAAAATTCACCTTTCAAAATATTAGACGATTATAAAAATATCGTAATATTTATGTAATGTAAAATAATTAGCCATTTTTTATGTTACCACGTGACCTCATACCTCTTAAGCTGGAAGTGGGGGGGGAGTAAAACCAACACCGTCTCTCTCTCTCACACTTACTCTCTCAATCTCTCACTTTCTCTATCACCCTCTTTCTATTTTTCTATTCGTTTAAAAACGCTTAGTCATGTCACGTGACGTGACGTCACGGTTTGGTTACTATGGAAACACTTACTTTTTGTGCTGCTTCGAAAAGGAACAAAATTCAACATACACCGCTTCCTCTTCCCTCCCTCCCTCTCTCTCTCTCTCTCTCTCTCTCTCTCTCACACACACACACACACACTTTCTTCGGTGTGTTTTTGTTGTTACGTACGTATTTTTTTATATTTTTATCTCAGTAATTTTTATTATATTTAATAGCATTTTCTTTTTTTTTTTTTCATGGGAAATTATTTTTCTATTCGTTTTAAGAAAATGCTATTAAAAAATAAAAATGCGATAAATTCTGGCAACAGTTATTTATTTATGCTATTCGCAGCCGGCCGGAAGAAACGCGCATAGACATTTTGTAAACATTGTTTTTAAAAAATAAAAAATAATACTTCTATTATGTTTTAAACGACTGTAATAGTTTATTTTGGAAGTATAAAAAAAAGTCCATTAATTTGAACTTAAAGCCTGTTTGAATAAAACTTATATAAAAAAAAACCGTCACTTCCGGCAAATGGCTATGTAAACAACTGGTGGCATTTTTCGAATACATCGGTAAACACTGTATGTTTTTCGAGCTGAATAAATATGTTACATTGAATAAAAACACAAAAAATATATCCAGTTGGATAGAAAAGTAACTTATCTTGCCTTTCCTAACATTTATTTGTTATATATTTGTCTTTTGACCGTCCACTAATGGCGAGTTTTTTTTTTTTTTTAAATAAAACTAATTTTAAAATTTCGATGTTAGAAAAACAGTCCATCACATGTCAATATAAAAATTCTCTTTTTGTTTGATAAAAAGAATAAACAGTTAATAGATACAACAAAAAAGTCCATTAAGTTCAACAAACTAAACTCTTTTATTTATAATAAAACTCTTCGACAGTTTAAATGCTTTCAAAATCCTATGTAAGTATATCGTTTTTACTGTACACAGATTCGAAAAAGTTGTCATCAAACAAATATATGACAGAGTTGAATAAATATGTTACATTGATTAAAAACACTTCTTATTAGCATTTTCTTTTTATATGACAACGTTAATGTTCATGAATCTCTCTTTTAATCATTTTTATCGACTATCAGCCAAATAACCGGGGTCTAAAATTTGGGAAATTATTTTTCTATATTTTTCTATTCATTTAAAGAATATGCTATTAAAAAAGAAAAAGTCGATAAAAGTTAGACATAAACAGTAAAAAAATAGAAGATATTATTATTAAATAACAATAATTATTAAAAATAAATATTAACATTTACAATAATAAAATGAGTTAGTATTAAAAATAATTATTAAAATAAAAATGAGTTTAGTATTAAAAATACATATTAATATTCAAATAAAATTGTTTTTATTATTAAAAATAAATATTAATATTTAAAGTAGAATAAAATGTGTTTATTATTATAAATAAATATTAATATTTAAAATAATATGTGTTTATTATTAAAAATAAATATTAATATTTAAAATAATATAATGTGTTTATTATTACAAATAAATATTAATATTAAAATAAAATGTGTTTATTATTAAAAATAAATATTAAGGAAGGTCAACAGGTGGAGGAAAAATAGTCAATGCAGGTCATACCACCTGACCAGCTAAAATCGCCTTTTTATATAAGGCAGACAGTCAGACTATTTGCCTTGAGGGCGGGCTAAGCCCTCGTACCCCCCCCCACCCCAAAGCTGAGAGCTGGGGAAACTTCTCTCAGAAGGGGTATGGGAGGACAGGGAGACCTTCCCTCTTTCAACTAAGAGATAGATATCCTTTTGTATGGTTGATTGACCCCCCCCCCCTGTCGGTTCTGCTTACTCCATTCCGAAAGAGATCAACCTTACACAAAAAAAAAAAAAATATGGGGACAGGGAAGCCTTCCCGGGCCCCCTTTCTGGGAGGAGAAGTTCCTCGGCTCCTACCTTTTTGGGAGTGCTCAGCCCGTCCTCCAGTCAACCACAATATTTGAAGAATAAAGATATTTTTGTTTTTGTGTTTTAGGTGGTGAAGGTGATCTGGGGAGTGTTTTTTTTTTTCACAAAAAAGGTACTTTTTACGAATGGGTATCCAAGAAAATTACAGTATTTTGTCAGAAATTAAGATTTTCATTGACCACTCTCAATACTATCAGAAATGAACAAAGTTAATTAAACAGTCTACACAATATAAACTAACTGTTTTGTTGGCTTTTTATTCTAACTCCAAACTAACCCATAACTACATTTTTCTTTTATTTTGCAAATTTGATTTCCTTTAGTTTATATTGTGTAGCTGAATCAGAAATTGATTTATCTTTTGTCATTTGTAGTTAACATGCTATCAGCGCAATTACTACAGTGTAATCACACATGATCTACCAAATTAAAAACACTTCAGATAAAGTCTTAAATAGAATTCAGTTCCTTACATGACATCTGATGAAGTCAGTACAAACGTTACAAACTAATACTTGAAAAACAATTTGACATTTACTGTACTACAATATCACATTTGTATAGAAGTAGAAATCTGGATACCTATTCTGATACCTAATAAAAGAAAGGACACTCTTTGGGGCGGATTTTGATGATAACAAGTCACTAATTAGAAATTATAATAAACATTGAAATAATTTAAGAATTTTACCAAAATAAAATTACTTGGTAATCACCCAATTTCTGCCACAAAATTTTATTTGGCAAAACTCATAAGCATAAAATATATATTTTCTAATTTCATCTTTTTTTTTTTACATAATCTGGTTTGATGTTTTCCTAAATATTCAAATCACTATATTTTGCTGCTTAATATTAAATACAGCAAATGAGTTATTTTTATGCATCAAACAATTACATTTTCTCATTCATCCAAACTAATCACTGAACATCAATTTCATATTTTCTTCACTAAAATATTACTATGCTTGATGTCATCAAGTAGAGCGGATCATTTTTTTTTACATTTGTTTACACATTTTTTACAAATGTTTTTGAGAGTCCATACAAAGTTATAAGTGTTCAACATTTTTTTTCATTTGAATATATTTTGTCTAAGATTCTTAGCCTATGTCATTGCATACCAATTTGTTTCTTGAAAGTTAAGTTCACTGTAAAAACATCTGATACACCAAAATCCCTGATACCTGTTTCTTATAAGCGCCAAATAACTATCACTATTTCGATTTGTGTTTCATGAGAACAATTCAATATTGATACATTATAAGAAACATTTCCAGTGCTTTTCTCTTTTTAGCAATAGTTGGTTGATAATTAGAGGACACAACTAACCCTATACTATGCTTTACTTTGTTTTGTATATATATTTTGTATTGTGTGAAATTAACAAAGATTCATATGCAGGAATCTGTTGATACATTCCAAGAATCCCAATGCGACCAACAAACTTGAAAGACTACAATTTCTTTTTACTATGACCAATAAGAAAGCTCAAGGACTAAGTTGTTGGACTCATCCTGATCACCATTTTAAATTATTGTTAACAGTAAGTTTAACATTTTAAGTACAGAATAATATTCCTTTTGATATTTATAAATTACTATTTTCTGTGACAGATGTTACTTTTTCAATATTGATTGTACCCTCTTTTGTGTTTTTAAATTTTGCATACAATAATATTAAGCACACCATACCAAGACCACTATTTGAGCATCTAATAAACTGCCTACCAAGACCAATGTTTTCAAGTGACAATGGAGAGTATTCATGTTATGTTTCACATTTTTATGTTTTGAAATATTTTGCTGCTTAATATCAAATTCAGCAGATGTTTACTTTGTTTTGTGTATATACTTTATATTAGGTAGAATAAACAAAACTTAATTTCGCTACCATCATTATTTGTAGTGACATGCACTGTTAACATAAATAAAATCACTGGTGACAATCCCTGATACCTGTTTCGTATAAGCACCAAATAACTATGATAATGTGTTATTGTTGATACATTATAATAAACATTTCCATTGACTGGTCGTTTGCTTAGCTTAGGTTTACATCATTTTTTCACAATGTTTCTCTACTTGCTTTCAGCATGAGAGCAGATCATATTCTGCACATGTTTCATGCATATCACAAAAACTTATAATATTTGATCAACATTTGACTAACAATTTTACAAAAAAGACCTACCACCTTAAGGGGGGTAAAGGTAAGGCTCCCCACATAACCATAAAAGAAAGCCGCCCCCCCATACAGTGGGAAAGAGCTCCCTTCCCATTCTGGGGCAGAGAAGGGGCAAGGAAAACTCTTAAACATAAATGGTCAACGGACGGTATACACCCTGGGAAACTAAAAGTCTATATGGAATCTGCATAAATTAAAATATCCTGTTTAAGCGTATTGTATGACAGGGAGGGAAGGTCAACAGGTGGAAGAAAAATGGTCTAGGCAGAGCATACCGCCTGACAAGCTAAAATCGCCTTTTTATATACGGCAGACAATCAGACTCTGATTGCCTGGACGGCGGGCTGAGCAATGAATGTGGAAGCCAGGGAACTTCTCTCAGAAGGAGGATGGGAGGCCCAGGGAGCCTTCGGTCTCCTCCTAAGAGAGGGATATCCTCTTACTCCCTTTGGAAAGAGATCAACCTTACACAAAACAAAAAATATGGGAAGAGAAGCCTTCCCGGGCCCCCCCTCCCCCTTCTGGGAGGAGAAGTTCCCTGGCTCCAACCTTTTTTTTTTGGGGGGGGGCCTAAGCCTGTCCTCCAGGCAACCAAATGAAAAAGAAATTTACCCATCCCACCTTTGTAGGAAGTGTGCTCAGCCCACCTTCTGAGCCACTGTGAAAGTTTCCTTCCACCAAAAGGGAAGGGAACGAGGAAGGAAAAGTCTCTGAGAATCTTCATGCAATTTCTTTGACAAAGAAACTGTTTTCACTTGATTCCACACAAAATTTTTATTGCTTTTTCATCTATTGTCTTATATTAGGATTTCTTTATGCATGTTATTTTATTTAAGAGTACTAAATAGCTTTTCAGTTTCTTGAGACTCTTTCAACTGTCTGGATTCTGCAGCAACGTTGTGGAGTGATATGTAAAACATAAATTGGTACTATATAACAATAGGTATGTAGAATTCTAACTCGCCAGTGTTGATCGTTTCAATTATTTACAAATTCACCAGGTCCTGGATATGACCATAAACTGTATCCAAACATGGGGCTTTGTGAAGTGTGAAGCCACCATTTAATTGCTATTGCTACCAGGTCCACTCTGATCTGGAGTAGTAGTACCTGTTAGGGTCCCAATTATGAGTTAAATAGAAACCAACATTAAATAAACAAATATATTCTAGGAAAAAAAAATGTCACTAGATTGGGCATGATATAGTGTTGATATGTCATAAAACAAAATGAACCAACAAATTCACCAATCGACACAATATCAACAAATGTATCTTTCTTTTCCTTATTCTGTGCTTATTTCTTGGTACTAAGCTTATCATTAACTAACCCTGACATTTCTTTTACTTTGTTTTGTGTATATATTTTATTTTGTGTAGAATAACCAAAAAGACATTTAGCTACCACATTTGCAGCGAAATGTTAGCATACATAAAATCACTGGTGACAACCCATGATGTTTTTTCTTATGAACACGAAATAACCAACACGCTTTCCATTGGTTTTTCATGATAACAATTTAATATTGATAAATTATAATAAACATGTCCATTACTTTTCTTTTTTTATCAATAAATATACTTGGTTGATAATTAGAGAACACAATGTTTATTGTAATAAAACTTGTGATCTATAACATCCAATTCTAAAAATTAAACTTTCCTTTCTCAATTGAAACAAACAACGTACCCCACACTATGTTCCTAAAAATGAGGATTTTACTATTGCGTTTACATAATTTTTTAGCTATGTTTCTCTTACTTTCAGCATGAGATCATTTTCTACACGTGTTTCATGCATACCACACAAACATTTTACCTCTGACATTTTTAATTTTTTTCCAATTTCCTTTCACCATGAACATTATCATTAGTACAGTTTTCATTTAAAATGAAGCTGTACATGGTTACTATTACTTGGAAAGCAGATCTAAAAAAAAAAAAAAATAACTGTTTTCACTTTGAAAATTTACGATTTATAGATCTCGGATTTGGCCCTTCTTCACCTTTTATCTTACATTTGTAAATATTGTATATATAAACTTTTTTCTTATTTCTCCAATGTTATTTCATTCATGCAATTTCATAATCCACCAACATTGTATAAGATTCAATTCCATTTGACACTTGAAAACAACTTTTTATATAGTAAACAGCATTTATTTCTTTTCAGACATATTCTTATTTTATTTTATTTCCAGTACTATGTTTTATTTCATTTTGTGGACACTCATTTACCTCTCTGGGATGCTGCAGGGAACATGTAGAGTGATATATCAAACAAGAAGTGGTACTTTATGACAATAGGTATCTAGGATTTACACATACCAGTGTTGATAGTTTGAAATATTTACAGACTAACATTTTACACAATATAAACACATGTACTTTTTTTTTTCTTTTCCTTTGCTTATTTCTCGAACCTAAACTTATCATTAACTAACCCGTAACTTTGTTTACTTTGTTTTGCGTATATATTTTATATTGGGTAGAATTAACAAAACTTAATTTCGCTACCATCATTATTTTTTAGTGACATGCACTGTTAACATCAATAAAATCACTGGTGACAATACTTGATACCTGTTTCGTATAAGCACCAAATAACTATCACTATTTCGATTTGCTTTTTCATGATAATATGTTCATCTTGATACATTATAATAAACATTTCCATTCACTGGTCGTTTGCTTAGCTTAGCTTTACATCATTTTTTCACAATGTTTCTCTACTTGCTTTCAGCATGAGAGCAGATCATATTCTAAACGTTTCATGCATATCACACAAACTTATAATATTTGATCAACATTTGACTAACAATTTTTTGCCAATTTCCTTCAACATTCTCATTACAATTAGTACAGTTTACATTTTGTCGTTAAAATGAAGCTGTACATGTTTCCTATTACTTGGAAACCAGATTTGTAAAAATCCCATTTTTTTTTTCACTCTGAGAATTTTCATTATATTTCTTTGACCAACGATTTGTTTTCAATGGACTTGATAAGTGCTAATATAGAGAGAAGAGAAACAGGGTGAGAGAGAGGCAGAAGAGAAAGTTGTTCCATCCTCTTTCCCAAATTTGACTACTGTGCGCGTTTGAACTCTCATCCTCGAGTTGCCTATTAGCCTTGATAAGTGCTAATATAGATAGAAATACCTATTCTGATACCTAATAAAAGAAAGGACACTCTTTGGGGCGGATTTTGATGATAACAAGTCACTAATTAGAAATTATAATAAACATTCAAATAATTTAAGAATTTTAACAAAAATAAAATTACATGGTAATCACCCAATTTCTGCCACAAAATTTTGATTGGCAAAACTCATAAACAGAAAATATATATTTTCTAATTTCATCTTTTTCTTTTTTTTTTTTTTTTTTTTTTTTTTTTTTACATAATCTGGTTTGATGTTTTCCTAAATATTCAAATCACTATATTTTGCTGCTTAATATCAAATACAGCAAATGAGTTATTTTTTATGCATCAAACAATTACATTTTCTCATTCATCCAAACTAATCACTGAACATCAATTTCATAGTTTCTTCGCTAAAATATTACTGTGCTTGATGTCATCAAGTGGAGCAGATCATTTTTTTTTTCATTTGTTCACACATTTTTCCAATTTATATATATTTTGTCTAAGATTCTTAGCCTATGTCATTGCATACCAAGCTGTTTATTAAAAGTTAAGGTTCACTGTAAACACATATGTTACACCAAAATAAAAACGCTTCAGATAATGTCTTGATATTCAATTCAGTTTCTCACATGACATCTTATGAAGTTAGTAGAAATGTTACAGACTTTTGAATCTCAAACATTTTCAATACTGAGCACTGATATTTTCTTTTTTGGAATATAAGCACATTCATGATTTTTTTTTATACAAACGTCAACAAATTTCACATTGTGTAGCAATGTACTGAAACAATTATAAAAATATTTGTTTTTATTTTGGATGATGCAGGGCATCCGGAGAGAGATGTTTCTAACAAAATGAAAGTATAATTTTTAGCAATAGGTATCTAAGAAAAGGCCACTACATATGTTATAAATTCCAAATTTCCACAACCTGGCAAATACTGGTACACGCTAGCAAATTTAGATTTGCAATTACAGAATATGATTCTAATTTTTTCCTTTGCTCTTTATTCTAACACTACACTAAGTTTACTGTTTTATTTCGCTACAGTTGATATTGTGTAGAACAATAAGAAAATCATAGTGAACAATGCATTCAACAAAATTTCATACACATTTCTAGATACCTATATCTAATAAGTTCAAAAGAAAGGACACACTTAGGGAGGTATTTTGGTGGTCAAGTCACTAAATAGAGATTAGCTGGTTTCCCGGCATAGCCCAGGATGTAATAAAGATTGACTGAAATACATGTTCTAGCTGGTTTCTAGGCGTTGCCAGGGATGTAATATAGACACATTATGTTGTATATTACCTGTTCTCTTCTCCCTAAGGTAAAACAATTTCATATACATGCTGTAAATTACCTACGCTAGGGATAAAACATGAACAATACCAGTCCTAGGGTAGATAAAACAAATAATACATAGAGATGAAAGATTCCTCTCCCCTAAGAATAAAACATATATTCAATATCTGCTTTTGTTTTTTCATTGTTTATACGGTCCCGAGCAACGCCGGGTAGCCCTGCTAGTCTATATATATAAAAGGCAAAAATCGGTGTGTATGTATGTATGTATGTATGTTTGTTTGTAACGCTAAAACTTTTGAAAGACGGAACCAGAGTTGACAAATTTGGTATCATATTGCACCTTGATCACCCGGATGACAAATATCGAAATTTCACGTCAAACGGACCAGTAGAAAGGGGTCAACTGATCGTTTTTCTCCTAGGGGGGCCCCCCAAAAAACCTGTCATTTTAACGTTATTCAATACGTGTCACGTGACGTGACGTCAGCTCAAACTTTTGACAGACACAACCAAAGTTGACAAATTATGTATCATATTGAACCTTGATCACCCGCATGACAAATATCGAAATTCCACACCAAACGGACCATTAAAAGGGGGTGAACTGATCATTTCTCTCCTAGAGGGGCCCCCCAAAAAACCTGTCATTTTAATGTTAATATTACATAATCCAAAAACGCTTAGTCATGTCACGTGATGTGACGTCAACATCCAGTAATGGCGAACAAATGTAAACAAACACTTTGTTTTACCGATACTTTTGTAATTTCTCTTCTGCTTTGTTCTAGAGATTATTAAACTCCATGACAATGTCTCCAACGTATTTAACTGGTTAAAAATAGTATTTATACAAGAGTTTTAACGAAAAATATCAGGAAAAAATGTACAGGAATAAAAAAAAATTCAGCTTTCAAAATATTCGTCGATAAAAAAACCGATCTTTATATTTACGCTAGCCATTTTGTATATTACCACGTGACCTGCTATCTCTTAAACTGGAGGGGGGGGATCCACTTGAATCCAACAAAACCAGTAATTTTTTTTTTCTATTATATATACAGCATTTTCTATAAAATTAAGTGTAGACTTTATAATTAAAACAAAAAATGTTATTCATACTAAAAAAAAAAAACGCTTAGTCATGTCACGTGACGTGACGTCAACATCCACTAATGGCGAACAATTGTACCTATTTACTATGCCTCCCCACGGGACAGAGTTAGACACCAGGGTCGTTTTTTAACGTGGAGAAAAGGTACAAAAATAAAAATTGTCTCAGTCGTGGAGGATTTCTTCTCCACCGAAAGAGAACAAGAAATAGAAGTGCAGCATCTGAAGAACAGATACTACACTTTGATCTTGACCAAAAGGCCAAGAATGCGAACAATTGTAAATAACAACTTTTTTCACAAAACCAACACCGTCTTTCTTTTTTTTTTCTCTCTTTCTCTCTCTCACCCACTTACTCTTCCCTCTCTCTCACCCTCTTTCTCTTGACGTCACACCACTGTTAAACTGTGTGGGGGGGGAACACATTCCCAGGCATTATCTCCTATAGATGCACATTTTATTAGAAATTCAGCTTTCAAAATATTAGACGATAATAAAAATATAAAACCAACACCCTCTTTCTCTTTTCTCTCTCTCTCACCAACTTACTCTTCTCTCTCTCTCACCCTCTTTCTCTTGACCTCCTACTACTGTTAAACTGTGTGTGTGGGGGGGGGAAGAGGCAGCTTGAAAACCAACAAAAACAGTGCACAGTTTCCAAAGCATTTGGGGTGGGAAGGGGGGGAAGAAGCCGAGCGCACAGTTTCGTGTGAGAGAGAGAGAACAATTCTCAACCTATATACTCAACAAATTTTTTATCTACAGATTTGAAAGTTTGTATATAGGGTATTCAGACATATGGAAATATATCTAGCATAATCTATCTATTATATCTATAAAAGTGAAAATGTGTGTGTGTGTGAGGTAGCCAGAGAGAGAGAGAGAGAGAGAGAGAGAGAGAGAGAGACAACAATTCTCAACCTATATATTCAATACATTTTTTATCTACAGATTTGAAAATTTGTATATAGGGTATTCAGACATATGGAAATATATCTAGCATAATCTATCTATTATATCTATAAAAGTGAAAATGTGTGTGTGTGTGTGTGTGCGTAAGAGAGAGAGAGAACAATTCTCAACCTATATACTCAACGTATTTTTATCTACGGATTTTAAACTTTGTATATAGGGTATTCAGACATATAGAAATATATCTAGCATAATCTATACATTATATCTATAAAAGTGAGAATGTGAGTGTGTGAGAGAGAGAGAACAATTCTCAACCTATATATTCAACAAATTTTTTACCTACAGATTTGAAAATTTGTATATTGGGTATTCAGACATATGGAAATATATCTAGCATAATCGATCTATTATATCTATAAAAGTCAGAATGTTTGCGTGTGGTTGTGTGTGTAAGGTTGCGAGAGAGAGAGAGAGAACAATTCTCAACCTATCTATTCAATAAATTTGTTATCTACAGATTTGACCATTTGTATATAGGGTATTCAGACATATGGAAATATATCCAGCATAATCTATCTATTATATCCATAAAAGTGAGAATGTGTGCGTGAGAGAGAGAGAGAGAGAGAGAGAGAGTAAGTACAATTCTCACCCTATATATTCAACATATTTTTTATCTACCGATTAGAAAATTTGTATATAGGGTATTCAGACATATGGAAATATATCTAGCATAATCTATCTATTATATCTAGAAAAGTGAGAATGTGTGTGAAAGAGAGAGAGAGAAGAGAGAGAGAGAGAACAATTCTCAACCTATATATTCAACTAATTTTTATGTACAGATCTGAAAATTTGTATACAGGGTATTCAGACATATGGAAATATATCTAGCATAATCTATTATATCTATAAAAGGTAGAATGTGTGTGTGTGTGTGTGAGTGAGTGAGTGAGTGAGTGAGTGAGAGAGAGAGAGAGAGAACAATTCTCAACCTATATACTCAACAAATTTTGTATCTACAGATTTGATAATTTGTATATAGGGTATTCAGACATAAGGAAATATATCTAGCATAATCTATCTATTATATCTATAAAAGTGAGAATGTGTGTGAAAGAGAGAGAGAGAGAACAATTCTCAACCTATATATTCAACAAATTCTATCTTTACAGATTTGAAAATTTGTATATAGGGTATTCAGACATTTGGAAATATATCTAGCATAATCTATTATATCTATAAAAGTGAGAATGTGTGTGTGAGAGAGAGAGAAAGAACAATTCTCAACCTATATACTCAACAAATTTTTTATCTACAGATTTAAAAATTTGTATATAGGGTATTCAGACATATAGAAATATATCTAGCATAACCTATCTATTATATCTATAAAATGACCATGTGTGTGTGTGTGAGAGAGAGAGAGAGAGTCAGAGAGAGAGAGAGAACAATTTTCAGCTTGTGTGTGTGTGAGAAAGAGAGAGAGAGAAAGAGAGGAAGGAAAATTCTCACCCTATATATTCAACAAATTTTTTATCTACATATTAGAAAATTTGGATATAGGGTATTCAGACGTATGGAAATATATCTAGCATAATCTATCTATTATATCTATAAAAGTGAGAATGTGTGTGTGAGAGAGAGAGAAAGAGAGAGAGAGAGAACAATTCTCAACCTATATATTCAACTAATTTTTTATCTACAGATTTGAAAATGTGTATATTGGGTATTCAGACATATGTAAATATATCTGGCATAATCTATGTATTATATCTATAAAAGTGTGAATGTGAGTGATGGAAAGAGCAAAAAATTCTCAACCTATATAACCTATAAAAGTGAGAATATGTGTGAGAGAGAGAGAGAGAGAGAACAATTCTCAACCTATATATTCCACACATTTTTGGGCACAGATTTGGAAATTTGTATATAGGGTAGGCAGACATATAGAAATATATCTAGCATAATCTATCTATTATATCTATAAAAGTGAGAACTTGTGTGTGTGTGTGTGTGTGAGAGAGAGAGAGAACAATTCTTAACCTACATACTCAACAAATTTTTTACCTACAGTTTAGAAAATTTGTATATAGGGTATTCAGACATATGGAAATATATCTAGCATAATCTATCTATTATAACTACAAAAGTTAGAATGTGTGTGTGAGAGAGAGAGAGAGAACAATTCTAAACCTATATATTCAACAAATTTTTTATCTACAGATTTGAAACTTTGTATATAGGGTATTCAGACATATGGAAATATATCTAGCATAATCTATCTATTTTATCTATAAAAGTGAGAATGCGTGTGTGTGAGATAGCGAGAGAGAGAGAGAGAAAAAGAGAGAGATAAAAATTCTCAACCTATACATTCAACAAATTTTTTATCCACAGATTTGAACATTTGTATATAGGGTGTTCAGACATATAGAAATATATCTAGCATAATCTATCTATTATATGTATAAAAGTGAGAATGTGTGTGTGTGTGAGAGAGAGGACAATTGTCAACCTATGTATACAACAAATTTTTTATCTACAGATTTCAAAATTTGTATATTGGGCATTCAGACATATTTCAATATATCTGGCATAATCTGTCTATTATATCTATAAAAGTGAGAATGTGTGTGATAGAGAGAGAGAACAATTCTCAACCTATATACTCAACAAATTTTTTATCTACAGATTTGAAAATTTGTATATAGGGTATTCAGACATATGGAAATATATCTAGCATAATCTATTATATCTATAAAAGTGAGAATGTGTGTGTGTGTGTGAGAGAGAGAGAGAGAGAGAACAATTCTCAACCCATATACTCAACAAATTCTTTATCTACAGATTTTAAAATTTGTATATAGAGTATTCATACAAATAGAAATATATCTAGGATAATCTTTCTATTATATCTATAAAAGTGAGAATGTGTGTGTGTGTGAGCGAGAGAGAGAGAGAGAGAGAGAGAACAGTTCTCAACCTATACATTCAACAAATTTTTATATATAGGGTATTCAGAAATATCGAAATATATCTAGCATAATCTATTATATCTTTAAAAGTTAGAATGTGTGTGTGTGAGAGATAGAGAGAACAATTCTCAACCTATGCACTCTACAAATTTTTTATCTACAAATTAGAAAATTTGTATATAGGGTATTCACACATATGGAAATATATCTAGCATAATCTATCTATTATATCTATAAAAGTTAGAATGTGTGTGTGAGGTAGCCAGAGAGAGAGAGAGAGAGAGAGTAAGAACAATTTTCAACCTATATATTCAACAAATAGTTGATCTACAGATTAGAAAATTTGTATATAGGGTATTCAGACATATGGAAATATATCTAGCATAATCTATCTATTATATCTCTAAAATTGAGAATGTGTGTGTGAGAGAGAGAGAGAGAGAACAATTTTCAACCTATATACTCAACAAATTTTTTTATCTACAGATTTGAAAATTTGTATATAGGGTATTCAGACATATGGAAATATATCTAGAGTAATCTATCTATTATATCTATAAAAGTGAGAATGCGTGTGTGTGTGAGAGAGAGCGACACAGAACAATTCTCAACCTATATATTCAACAAATTTTTTATGTACAGATCTGAAATATCACATTTGTATAGAAGTAGAAATCTTGATACCTACTCTGATACCTAATAAAAGAAAGGACACTCTTTAGGGCGGATTTTGATTATAACAAGTCACTAATTAGAAATTATAATAAACATTCTAATAATTTAAGAATTTTACCAAAATAAAATTGCATGGTAATCACCCAATTTCTGCCACAAAATTTTGATTGGCAGAACTCATAAACATAAAATATATATTTTCTAATTTCATCTTTTTTTTTTCTTTTTACATAATCTGGTTTGATGTTTTCCCAAATATTCAAATCACTATATTTTGCTGCTTAATATCAAATACAGCAACTGAGTTATTTTTATGCATCAAACAATTACATTTTCTCATTCATCCAAACTAATCACTGAACATCAATTTCATATTTTCTTCACTAAAATATTACTGTGCTTGATGTCATCAAGTGGAGCGGATCATTTTTTTTCATTTGTTCACACATTTTTCCAATTTATATATATTTTAAAGATTCTTAGCCTATGTCATTGCATACCAATCTGTTTATTAAAAGTTAAGGTTCACTGTAAACACATATGTTACACCAAAATAAAAACGCTTCAGATAATGTCTTGATATTCAATTCAGTTTCTCACATGACATCTTATGAAGTTAGTAGAAATGTTACAGACTTTTGAATCTCAAACACTTTCAATACTGTGCACTGATATTTTCTTTTTTGCAATATAAGCACATTCATGATTTTTTTTACAAACGTTAAAAACTTTCACATTGTGTAGCAATATACTGAAACAATTATAAAAATATTTGTTTTTATTTTGAATGATGCAGGGCATCTGAAGAGAGATTTTTCTAACAAAATGAAAGTATAATTTTTAGCAATAGGTATCTAGGAAAAGGCCACTACATATGTTATAAGTTCCAAATTTCCACAACCTGGCCAATACTGGTACATGCTAGCAAATTTAGATTTGCAATTACAAAATATGATTCTAATTTTTTCCTTTACTCTTTATTCTAACACTACACTAAGTTTACTGTGTTATTTCGCTACAGTTGATATTGTGTAGAACAATAAGAAAATCATAGTGAACAATGCATTCAACAAAATTTCACACACATTTCTAGATACCTATATCTAATAAGTTCAAAAGAAAGGACACACTTAGGGAGGTATTTTGGTGGTCAAGTCACTAAAAAGAGATTAGCTGGTTTCCCGGCATAGCCCAGGATATAATAAAGATTGACTGAAATACATGTTCTAGCTGGTTTCTAGGCGTTGCCAGGGATGTAATATAGACACATTATGTTGTATATTACCTGTTCTCTTCTCCCTAAGGTAAAACAATTTCATATACATGCTGTAAATTACCTATGCTAGGGATAAAACATGAACAATACCAGTCCTAGGGTAGATAAAACAAATAATACATAGAGATGAAAGATTCCTCTCCCCTAAGAATCAAACATATGTTCAATATCTGCTTTTGTTTTTTCATTGTTTATACGGTCCCGAGCAACGCCGGGTAGCCCTGCTAGTATAATATATAAAAGCGAAACGTCTGTGTGTATGTATGTATGTTTGTTTGTAACGCTAAAACTTTTGAAAGACGGAACCAGAGTTGACAAATTTGGTATCATATTGCACCTTGATCACCCGGATGACAAATATCGAAATTTCACGTCAAACACACCAGTAGAAAGGGGTCAACTGATCGTTTTTCTCCCAGGGGGGCCCCCCAAAAAACCTGTCATTTTAATGTTATTATTACGTAATCCAAAAACGCTTAGTCATGTCACGTGACGTGACGTCAACATCCAGTAATGGCGAACAAATGTAAATACCAACTTTCTTTTACCGATACTTTTGTAATTTCTCTTCTCCTTCGTTCTATATATTATTAAACTTCATGACAATGTATCCAAAGTAATTAACTGGTTAAAAATAGTATTTATACAAAAGTTTTAACGAAAAATGTCAGGAAAAAATGTACAGGAATAAAAAAATTCAGCTTTCAAAATATTCGTCGATAATAAAACCGATCTTTATATTTACGCTAGCCATTTTGTATATTACCACGTGACCTCCTATCTCTTAAACTGGAGGGGGGGATCCACTTGAATCCAACAAAACCAGTAAATTTTTTTTTCTATTATATATACATTATTTTCTATAAAATTAAGTGTAGACTTTATAATTAAAACAAAAAATGTTATTCATACGTAAAAAAAACGCTTAGTCATGTCACGTGACGTGACGTCAACATCCACTAATGGCGAACAATTGTAAATAACAACTTTTTTCACAAAACCAACACCGTCTTTCTCTTTTTTCTCTCTCTTTCTCTCTCTCTCTCTCACCCACTTACTCTTCCCTCTCTCTCACCCTCTTTCTCTTGACGTCACACCACTGTTAAACTGTGGGGGGGGGAAGAGGCAGCTTCAAACCAACAAAAACAGTGCACACATTCCCAGCCATTATCTCCTATAGATGCACATTTTATTAGAACCGCTTGTGTCCTATTTCCTAACTCTCTCTCTATCACCATATTTCTCTCTCTCTCTAACTCTCTTCTCTCTCTCTCTCTCTAGACCTCTTTCTCTTCTCTTTCTCTCTCTCACCCTCTTTATCTACTCTCTCTCTCACCCTCTTTCCCTTCTATCTATATTAGCACTTATCAAGGCCTATAAGCGACTCGAGGATGAGAGTTAAAACGTGCACAGTAGTGCTCTTCTGCCTCTCTCTCACACTATTTATCTTCTCTCTCTCTACCCCTGTTTCTCTTCTCTCTATATTAGCACTTATCAAGGCCAATAGGCAACTAGAGGATAAACTCGACGATGAGAGTTCAAACGTGCACAGTATTCAAATTTGGGAAAGAGGATAGAACAACTTTCTCTTCTGCCTCTCTCTCACACTCTTTATCTACTCTCTCTCTCACCCTGTTTCTCTTCTCTCTATATTAGCACTTATCAAGGCCAATAGGCAACTCGAGCATCAACTCGACGATGAGAGTTCAAACGTGCACAGTATTCAAATTTGGGAAAGAGGATGGAACAACTTTCTCTTCTGCCTCTCTCTCACACTCTTTATCTTCTCTCTCTCACCCTGTTTCTCTTCTCTCTATATAAGCACTTATCAAGGCCAATAGGCAACTCGAGCATAAACTCGACGATGAGAGTTCAAACGTGCATAGTATTCAAATTTGGGAAAGAGGATGGAACAACTTTCTCTTCTGCCTCTCTCTCACACTCTTTATCTTCTCTCTCTCTCTCTCTCTCACCCTGTTTCTCTTCTCTCTATATTAGCACTTATCAAGGCCAATAGGCAACTCGAGCATCAACTCGACCATGAGAGTTCAAACGTGCACAGTATTCAAATTTGGGAAAGAGGATGGAACAACTTTCTCTTCTGCCTCTCTCTCACACTCTTTATCTTCTCTCTCTCTCTCACCCTGTTTCTCTTCTCTCTATATTATCACTTATCAAGGCCAATAGGCAACTCGAGCATCAACTCGACCATGAGAGTTCAAACGTGCACAGTATTCAAATTTGGGAAAGAGGATTGAAAAACTTTCTCTTCTGCCTCTCTCTTACACACTTTATCTTCTCTCTCTCTAACCCTGTTTCTTTTCTCTCTTTATTAGCACTTATCAAGGCCAATAGGCAACTCGAGCATCAACTCGACGATGAGAGTTCAAACATTGACAGTATTCAAATTTGGGAAAGAGGATGGAACAACTTTCTCTTCTGCCTCTCTCTCACACTCTTTATCTTCTCTCTCTCTCTCTCTCTCTACCCCTGTTTCTCTTCTCTCTATATTAGCACTAATCAAGGCCAATAGGCAACTCGAGGATCAACTCGACGATGAGAGTTCAAACGTGCACAGTATTCAAATTTGGGAAAGAAGATGGAACAACATTCTCTTCTGCCTCTCTCTCACACTCTTTATCTTCTCTCTCTCTCTACCCCTGTTTCTCTTCTCTCTATATAAGCACTGATCAAGGCCAATAAGCAACTCGAGGATAAACTCGACGATGAGAGTTCAAATGTGCACAGTATTCAAATTTCGGAAAGAGGATGGAACAACTTTCTCTTCTGCCTCTCTCTCACACTCTTTATCTTCTCTCTCTCTCTACCCCTGTTTCTCTTCTCTCTATATTAGCACTTATCAAGGCCAATAGGCAACTCGAGGATCAACTCGACGATGAGAGTTCAAACGTGCACAGTATTCAAATTTGGGAAAGAGGATGGAACAACTTTCTCTTCTGCCTCTCTCTCACACTCTTTATCTTCTCTCTCTCTCACCCTGTTTCTCTTTTCTCTATATTAGCACTTATCAAGGCCAATAGGCAACTCGAGGATCAACTCGACCATGAGAGTTCAAACGTGCACAGTATTCAAATTTGGGAAAGAGGATGGAACAACTTTCTCTTCTGCCTCTCTCTCACACTCTTTATCTTCTCTCTCTCTCTCTCTCTCACCCTGTTTCTCTTCTCTCTATATTAGCACTTATAAAGGCCAATAGGCAACTCGAGCATCAACTCGACGATGAGAGTTCAAACGTGCACAGTATTCAAATTTGGGAAAGAGGATGGAACAACTTTCTCTTCTGCCTCTCTCTAACACTCTTTATCTTCTCTCTCTCTCTCTACCCCTGTTTCTCTTCTCTCTATATTAGCACTTATCAAGGCCAATAGGCAACTCGAGCATCAACTCGACCATGAGAGTTCAAACGTGCACAGTATTCAAATTTGGGAAAGAGGATGGAACAACTTTCTCTTCTGCCTCTTTCTCACACTCTTTATCTCTTCTCTCTCTCTCTCGCACCCTGATTCTCTTCTCTCTATACTAGCACTTATCAAGGCCAATAGGCAACTCGAGCATCAACTCGACGATGAGAGTTTAAACGTGCACAGTATTCAAATTTGGGAAAGAGGATGGAACAACTTTCTCTTCTGCCTCTCTCTCACACTCTTTATCTTCTCTCTCTCTCACCCTGTTTCTCTTCTCTCTATATTAGAACTTATCAAGGCCAATAGGCAACTCGAGCATCAACTCGACGATGAGAGTTCAAACGTGCACAGTATTCAAATTTGGGAAAGAGGATGGAACAACTTTCCCTTCTGCCTCTCTCTCACACTCTTTATCTTCTCTCTCTCTCTCACCCTGTTTCTCTTCTCTCTATATTAGCACTTATCAAGGCCAATAGGCAACTCGAGGATCAACTCGACGATGAGAGTTCAAACGTGCACAGTATTCAAATTTGGGAAAGAGGATGGAACAACTTTCTCTTCTGCCTCTCTCTCACACTCTTTATCTTCTCTCTCTCTCACACCCTGTTTCTCTTCTCTCTATATTAGCACTTATCAAGGCCAATAGGCAACTCGAGCATCAACTCGACCATGAGAGTTCAAACGTGCACAGTATTCAAATTTGGGAAAGAGGATTGAAAAACTTTCTCTTCTGCCTCTCTCTCACACTATTTATCTTCTCTCTCTCTCTCACCCTGTTTCTCTTCTCTCTTTATTAGCACTTATCAAGGCCAATAGGCAACTCGAGGATCAACTCGACGATGAGAGTTCAAACGTTCACAGTATTCAAATTTGGAAAAGAGGATGGAACAACTTTCTCTTCTGCCTCTCTCTCACACTCTTTATCTTCTCTCTCTCTCTCTCTCTCTACCCCTGTTTCTCTTCTCTCTATATTAGCACTTATCAAGGCCAATAGGCAACTCGAGGATCAACTCGACGATGGGAGTTTAAACGTGAACAGTAGTCAAATTTGGGAAAGAGGATGGAACAACTTTCTCTTCTGCCTCTCTCTCACACTCTTTATCTTCTCTCTCTCTCTCACCCTGAAAGATTCCTCTCCCCTAAGAATAAAACATATGTTCAATATCTGCTTTTGTTTTTTCATTGTTTATACGGTCCCGGGCAACGCCGGGTAGCCCTGCTTGTATAATATATAAAAGCCAAACGTCTGTGTGTATGTTTGTATGTTTGTTTGTAACGCTAAAACTTTTGAAAAACGGAACCAGACTTGACAAATTTGGTATCATATCGGAGCCCATATCCCGGATTACAAATATCGAAATTTCACGTCAAACGGACCAGTAGAAAGGGGTGAACTTATCGTTTTTCTCCCAGGGGGGCCCCAAAAAAACCTGTCATTTTAAAAACGCTTAGTCATGTCACGTGACGTGACGTCAACATCCAGTAATGGCGAACAAATGTAAATAACAAATTTCTTTTACCGATTCTTTTGTAATTTCTCTTCTGCTTCGTTCTATATATTATTAATCTTCATGACAATGTCTCCAACGTGATTAACTGGTTAAAAAAAGTATTTATACAAGAGTTTTAACGAAAAATGTAAGGAAAAAATGTACAGGAATAAAAAAATTCAGCTTTCAATATATTCGTCGATAATAAAACCGATCTTTATATTTACGCTAGCCATTTTGTATATTACCACGTGACCTCCTATCTCTTAAACTGGAGGGGGGGATCCACTTGAATCCAACAAAACCAGTAAATTTTTTTTCGATTATATATACATTATTTTCTATAAAATTAAGTGTAGACTTTATAATTAAAACAAAATATGTTATTCATACGTAAAAAAAAACACTTACTCATGTCACGTGACGTGACGTCAACATCCACTAATGGCGAACAATTGTAAATAACAACTTTTTTCACAAAACCAACACCGTCTTTCTCTTTTTTCTCTCTCTCTCTCTCTCACCCACTTACTCTTCCCTCTCTCTCACCCTCTTTCTCTTGACGTCACACCACTGTCAAACTGTGGGGGGAGAAGAGGCAGCTTCAAAACCAACAAAAACAGTGCACCCATTCCCAGTCATTATCTCCTATAGATGCACATTTTATTAGAACCGCTTGTGTCTTCTTTCCTAACTCTCTCTCTATCACCATATTTCTCTCTCTCTCTCACTCTCTCCTCTCTCTCTCACCCTGTTTCTCTTCTCTCTATATTACACTTATCAAGGCCAATCCCAGGCATTATCTCCTATAAATGCACATTTTATTAGAACCGCTTGTGTCCTCTTTCCTAACTCTATCTCTATCACCATATTTCTCTCTCTCTCTCACTCTCTTCTCTCTCTCTCTCTCTCACCCTGTTTCTCTTCTCTCTATATTAGCACTTATCAAGGCCAATAGGCAACTCGAGGATCAACTCGACGATGAGAGTTCAAACGTGCACAGTATTCAAATTTGGGAAAGAGGATGGAACAACTTTCTCTTCTGCCTCTCTCTCACAATCTTTATCTTCGCTCTCTCTCACCCTGTTTCTCTTCTCTCTATATTATCACTTATCAAGGCCAATAGGCAACTCGAGCATCAACTCGACCATGAGAGTTCAAACGTGCACAGTATTCAAATTTGGGAAAGAGGATGGAACAACTTTCTCTTCTGCCTCTCTCTCACACTCTTTATCTTCTCTCTCTCTCTCACCCTGTTTCTCTCTATATATATTAGCACTAATCAAGGCCAATAGGCAACTCGAGGATCAACTCGACCATGAGAGTTCAAACGTGCACAGTATTCAAATTTGGGAAAGAGGATGGAACAACTTTCTCTTCTGCCTCTCTCTCACACTCTTTATCTTCTCTCTCTCTCTCTCTCTCTCTCTCTCTCTCTCTCTCTCACCCTGTTTCTCTTCTCTCTATATTAGCACTTATCAAGGCCAATAGGCAACTCGAGCATCAACTCGACGATGATAGTTCAAACGTGCACAGTATTCAAATTTGGGAAAGAGGATGGAACAACTTTCTCTCCTGCCTCTCTCTCACACTCTTTATCTTCTCTCTCTCTCTCACCCTGTTTCTCTTATCAAGGCCAATAGGCAACTCGAGCATCAACTCGACCATGAGAGTTCAAACGTGCACAGTATTCAAATTTGAGAAAGAGGATGGAACAACTTTCTCTTCTGCCTCTCTCTCACACTCTTTATGTTCTCTCTCTCTCACCCTGTCTCTTCTCTCTATATTAGCACTTATCAAGGCCAATAGGCAACTCGAGCATCAACTCGACCATGAGAGTTCAAACGTGCACAGTATTCAAATTTGGGAAAGAGGATGGAACAACTTTCTCTTCTGCCTCTCTCTCACACTCTTTATCTTCTCTCTCTCTCTCACCCTGTTTCTCTTCTCTCTATATTAGCACTTATCAAGGCCAATAGGCAACTCGAGCATCAACTCGACGATGAGAGTTCAAACGTGCACAGTATTCAAATTTGGGAATAAGGATGGAACAACTTTCTCTTCTGCCTCTCTCTCACACTCTTTATCTTCTCTCTATCTCTCACCCTGTTTCTCTTCTCTCTATATAAGCACTTATCAAGGCCAATAGGCAACTCGAGCATCAACTCGACGATGAGAGTTCAAACGTGCACAGTATTCAAATTTGGGAAAGAGGATGGAACAACTTTCTCTTCTGCCTCTCTCACACTCTTTATCTTCTCTCTCTCTCTCTCTCTCTCACCCTGTTTCTCTTCTCTCTATATTAGCACTTATCAAGGCCAATAGGCAACTCGAGCATCAACTCGACGATGAGAGTTCAAACGTGCACAGTATTCAAATTTGGGAAAGAGGATGGAACAACTTTCTCTTCTGCCTCTCTCTCACACTCTTTATCTTCTCTCTCTCTCTCACCCTGTTTCTCTTCTCTCTATATTAGCACTTATCAAGGCCAATAGGCAACTCGAGCATCAACTCGACCATGAGAGTTCAAACGTGCACAGTATTCAAATTTGGGAAAGAGGATGGAACAACTTTCTCTTCTGCCTCTCTCTCACACTCTTTATCTTCTCTCTCTTTCTCACCCTGTTTCTCTTCTCTCTATATTAGCACTTATCAAGGCCAATAGGCAACTCGAGCATCAAGTCGACCATGAGAGTTCAAACGTGCACAGTATTCAAATTTGGGAAAGAGGATGTAACAACTTTCTCTTCTGCCTCTCTCTCACACTCTTTATCTTCTCTCTCTCTTCGTCACCCTGTTTCTCTTCTCTCTATATTAGCACTTATCAAGGCCAATAGGCAACTCGAGCATCAACTCGACGATGAGAGTTCACACGTTCACAGTATTCAAATTTGGGAAAGAGGATGGAACAACTTTCTCTACTGCCTCTCTCTCACACACTTTATCTTCTCTCTCTCTCACCCTGTTTCTCTTCTCTCTATATTAGCACTTATCAAGGCCAATAGGCAACTCGAGCATCAACTCGACGATGAGAGTTCAAACGTGCACAGTATTCAAATTTGGGAAAGAGGATGGAACAACTTTCTCTTCTGCCTCTCTCTAACACACTTTATCTTCTCTCTCTCTCACCCTGTTTCTCTTCTCTCTATATTAGCACTTATCAAGGCCAATAGGCAACTCGAGGATCAACTCGACCATGAGAGTTTAAACGTGAACAGTAGTCAAATTTGGGAAAGAGGATGGAACAACTTTCTCTTCTGCCTCTCTCTCTCACACTCTTTATCTTCTCTCTCTCTCACACTGAAAGATTCCTCTCCCCTAAGAATAAAACATATGTTCAATATCTGCTTTTGTTGTTTTCATTGTTTATACGGTCCCGGGCAACGCCGGGTAGCCCTGCTAGTTAATAAGAAAAAATAAAAGAGTGAGGTACACCCGGGCTTGAACAGGGGATTATTCGATCTGTAGGTGAATGCTCTGCCACTCAGCTATAATATCTCCTTGATAACAATATGTTTTTTAAGAAGAAATTATTTGCTGATGCTGTTATATTTCCATTGGCCGGTGTAATATAAAATATTCCCCGTATAAAAATTCTTCTATATATATAAATCTCAAACGTCTGTGTGCATGTATGTTTGTTTGTAACGCTAAAACTTTTGAAAGACGGAACTAGAGTTGACAAATTTGGTATCATATCGAAGCCCCATATCCCGGATGACAAATATCGAAATTTCACGTCAAACGGACCAGTAGAAAGGGGTGAACTTATCGTTTTTCTCCCAGGGGGCCCCCCCAAAAACCTGTCATTTTAACGTTATTCATTACGTGTCACGTGACGTGACGTCAGCTCAGTAAAATGTCGGCTGCGGCTGAGGTACGTTAAAACTGCCTTCGGAGGAGAAATTGATACTATAACACAGTTAAATATTAGTTTTCGACTCTAACCGTTATTACCAACGGAATTACCGCATTCCAAAAATCAAAATACCAAAATTACACGAAAATTGACGTAGGGAAAATGTTTTTATTTTTTGCCGGCGAAGATGACTCTGCTCTTTGTAAAAAATGTAAACAAAGATTTAGCCAAAAGATTTAGCCATTTTGTTTATACATTCTAACTCTGTTAACTTGAAGGGGGAGGGGTGGGTATCAGTATCAGGCCGCTTATGTAAAGGAAAATTAGGTCGCGTGCACATTTTCCAAAGAACACATTCTCTCTCTCTCGCCGTCTTTCTCTCTCTCTCTCTCTCTCGTCGTCTTTCTCTCTCTCTCTCTCTCTCTCTCTCTCTCTCTCGCCGTCTTTCTCTCTCTCTCTCTCTCGCCGTCTTTCTCTCTCTCTCTCTCACTCGCCGTCTTTCTCTCTCTCTCTCTCACTCTCTTCTATTTCTACACCTTTCCTAACTCTCTCTATCACCATATTTCTCTCTCTCTCACTCTCTTCTCTCTCTCTCTCTCTAGACCTCTTTCTCTTCTCTTTCTCTCTCTCACCCTCTTTATCTACTCTCTCTCTCTCTCACCCTCTTTCCCTTCTATCTATATTAGCACTTATCAAGGCCAATAGGCAACTCGAGATTGAGAGTTCAAACGTGCACAGTAGTGAAATTTGGGAAAGAGGATGGAACAACTTTCTCTTCTGCCTCTCTCTCACACTATTTATCTTCTCTCTCTCTCTCGCTCTCTCCCTCACCCTGTTTCTCTTCTCTCTATATTAGCACTTATCATGGCCAATAGGCAAATCGAGGATAGACTCGACGATGAGAGTTCAAACGTGCACAGTATTACAATTTGGAAAAGAGGATGGAAAAACTTTCTCTTCTGCCTCTCTCTAACACTCTTTATCTTCTCTCTCTCTCTCACCCTGTTTCTCTTCTCTCTATATTAGCACTTATCAAGGCAAATAGGCAACTCGAGGATCAACTCGACTCACCATATTTCTCTCTCTCTCACTCTCTTCTCTCTCTCTCTCTCTCTCTCTAGACCTCTTTCTCTTCTCTTTCTCTCTCTCACCCTCTTTATCTACTCTCTCTCTCACCCTCTTTCCCTTCTATCTATATTAGCACTTATCAAGGCCAATAGGCAACTCGAGATTGAGAGTTCAAACGTGCACAGTAGTGAAATTTGGGAAAGAGGATGGAACAACTTTCTCTTCTGCCTCTCTCTCACACTATTTATCTTCTCTCTCTCTCTCGCTCTCTCTCTCTCTCACTCTGTTTCTCTTCTCTCTATATTAGAACTTATCAAGGCCAATAGGCAAATCGAGGATAGACTCGACGATGAGAGTTCAAACGTGCACAGTATTACAATTTGGAAAAGAGGATGGAACAACTTTCTCTTCTGCCTCTCTCTAACACTCTTTATCTTCTCTCTCTCTCTCACCCTGTTTCTCTTCTCTCTATATTAGCACTTATCAAGGCAAATAGGCAACTCGAGGATCAACTCGACTCACCATATTTCTCTCTCTCTCACTCTCTTCTCTCTCTCTCTCTCTCTAGACCTCTTTCTCTTCTCTTTCTCTCTCTAACCCTCTTTATCTACTCTCTCTCTCTTACCCTCTTTCCCTTCTATCTATATTAGCACTTATCAAGGCCAATAGGCAACTCGAGATTGAGAGTTCAAACGTGCACAGTAGTGAAATTTGGGAAAGAGGATGGAACAACTTTCTCTTCTGCCTCTCTCTCACGAAAGAGGATGGAACAACTTTCTCTTCTGCCTCTCTCTCACACTCTTTATCTTCTCTCTCTCTCTACCCCTGTTTCTCTTCTCTCTATATTAGCACTTATCAAGGCCAATAGGCAACTCAAGGATAAACTCGACGGTGAGAGTTCAAACGTGCACAGTATTCAAATTTGGGAAAGAGGATGGAACAACTTTCTCTTCTGCCTCTCTTTCAAACTCTTTATCTTCTCTCTCTCTCTCACCCTGTTTCTC
This sequence comes from Euprymna scolopes, assembly GCF_053919585.1. Taxonomy (NCBI): domain Eukaryota; kingdom Metazoa; phylum Mollusca; class Cephalopoda; order Sepiida; family Sepiolidae; genus Euprymna; species Euprymna scolopes. The sequence goes on along the minus strand of NC_136514.1, from coordinate 67,652,630 downwards.
TTTTTTCTATATTAGCACTTATCTAGGCCAATAGGCAACTCGAGGATCAACTCGACGATGAGAGTTCAAACGTGCACAGTATTCAAATTTGGGAAAGAGGATGGAACAACTTTCTCTTCTGCCTCTCTCTCACACTCTTTATCTTCTCTCTCTCTCTCACACCCTGTTTCTCTTCTCTCTATATTAGCACTTATCAAGGCCAATAGGCAACTCGAGGATCAACTCGACGATGAGAGTTCAAACGTGCACAGTATTACAATTTGGGAAAGAGGATGGAACAACTTTCTCTACTGCCTCTCTCTCACACTCTTTATCTTCTCTCTCTCACCCTGTTTCTCTTCTCTCTATATTAGCACTTATCAAGGCCAATAGGCAACTCGAGGATCAACTCGACTATGAGAGTTCAAACGTGCACAGTATTCAAATTTGGGAAAGAGGATGGAACAACTTTCTCTTCTGCCTCTCTCTCACACTCTTTATCTTCTCTCTCTCACCCTGTTTCTCTTCTCTCTATATTAGCACTTATCAAGGCCAATAGGCAACTCGAGGATCAACTCGACGATGAGAGTTCAAACGTGCACAGTATTCAAATTTGGGAAAGAGGATGGAACAACTTTCTCTTCTGCCCCTCTCTCACACTCTTTATCTTCTCTCTCTCTCACCCTGTTTCTCTTCTCTCTATATTAGCACTTATCAAGGCCAATAGGCAACTCGAGGATCAACTCGACGATGAGAGTTCAAACGTGAACAGTATTCAAATTTGGGAAAGAGGATGGAACAACTTTCTCTTCTGCCTCTCTCTCACACTCTTTATCTTCTCTCTCTCACCCAATTTCTCTTCTCTCTATATTAGCACTTATCAAGGCCAATAGGCAACTCGAGGATCAACTCGACGATGAGAGTTCAAACGTGCACAGTATTCAAATTTGGGAAAGAGGATGGAACAACTTTCTCTTCTGCCCCTCTCTCACACTCTTTATCTTCTCTCTCTCTCACCCTGTTTCTCTTCTCTCTATATTAGCACTTATCAAGGCCAATAGGCAACTCGAGGATCAACTCGACGATGAGAGTTCAAACGTGAACAGTAGTCAAATTTGGGAAAGAGGATGGAACAACTTTCTCTTCTGCCTCTCTATCACACTCTTTATCTTCTCTCTCTCTCACCCTGAAAGATTCCTCTCCCCTAAGAATAAAACATATGTTCAATATTTGCTTTTGTTTTTACATTGTTGTTACGGTCCCGGGCAACGCCGGGTAGCCCTGCTAGTCTTATATAAATCTCAAACGTCTGTGAGTTTGTATGTTTGTAGTTAACGCTAAAACTTTTGAAAGACACAACCAGACTTGATAAATTTGGTATCATATCGAAGCCCCATATCCCGGATGACAAATATCGAAATTTCACGTCAAACGGACGAGGAGAAAGAGGTAAACCTATCAGTTATCTCCAAGGGGGGCCCAAAAAAACCTGTCATTGTAATGCTTTTTATTACGTAATTCTTGAATGATCCAATGTAATTCATACGTAAAAAAAAACGCTTAGTCATGTCACGTGACGTGACGTCAACGTCCACTAATGGCGAACAATTGTAAATAACAAGTTCTGTCTCCGATACTTTTGCATTTTCTCTTCTCCTTCGTTATATATATTATTAAACTTTATGACAATGTTTCCATCGTGATTAACTGGTTAAAAATATTATTTATACAAGAGTTTTAACGAAAAATGTCAGGAAAAAATGTACAGGAATAAAAAAATTCAGCTTTCAAAATATTAGACGATAATAAAAATATCATAATATTTATGTAATAAAATAATTAGCCATTTTGTATATTACCACGTGACCTCATACCTCTTAAGCTGGAAGGGGGGAGTAAAACCAACACCGTCTCTCTCTCTCTCACACTTACTCTCTCTCTCTCTCTCTCTCTCTCTCTCTCTCTCTCTCTCTCACTTTCTCTATCACCCTCTTTCTATTTTTCTATTCGTTTAATAACGCTTAGTCATGTCACGTGACGTGACGTCAACGTCCACTAATGGCGAATCTAAAAGGAACTAACTTCACTATGCACCGCTTTTGGTTACTATGGAAACACTTAATTTTTGTGCTGATTCGATTTTTCATTAATAAACAAATTTTATTATTCTAAAAGGAACTAACTTCACTATACACCGCTTTCTCTTTTCCCCCTCTCTCTCTCTCTCTCTCTCTCACACAAACTTTCTCTATCACCCTCTTTAAAACCAGTCGGTGTGTTTTTAATTTTACGTACGTATTTTTATATTTTTATCTCACTGCTTTCTTTTTATTTCTTATTAAAATTTATTTATTTATTTTATATGCTAATATTTTTCGGATTATACAATACACTTTATTGCAAATACTTCTGGCAACAGTTATTTATTTAACTTATATGCTCATACTTTTTGGGTACAAATATTTTTTTTTCCATGTTTACAGAATTTTTTTTTTTTAATTTTTTTTATACTTTTTAATAGCATTTTCTTTTTTTTTCATGGGAAATTATTTTTCTATTCGTTTTAAGAAAATGCTATTAAAAAATAAAAATTCGATAAATTCTGGCAACAGTTATTTATTTAACTCAATGCTACTATTTTTTTGTAAAAATATTTTGTTTCCATGAGGACGCTTATGTACACGCAAATTTCAGTATACTAAAAATCATATTCGACATTTTAAAGGCTTCCACATTATTATTATTAAAAGCCATTCTTAATCTAGCACGGATCACTCTCTGCACTAGCATATAAAAAAATAGACTTTATAGATTCGATAACTCTAGAAGGGTCATAAAACTTTATTTTTAAAATTTTGATGTTTGACAAACAGTCCATTATGTCTGTAAAAGTTTGTTGAAAAATTCAAATAAAGTTTAGAATTCAATTAAAAAAACAACACCGTCTTTTTTTTTTAAATAAAACTAATTTTAAAATTTCGATGTTCGAAAAACAGTCCATAATATGTCAATATAAAAATTCTATTTTTGTTTGATAAAAAGAATAAAACAGGTAATAAATACAAAAAAAAGTCCATTAAGTTCAAATAAAGCCTGTTTGAATAAAACTTATATAAAAAAAGGTTCATTCTATACGGTTTTGATCATCCTTAGATAAAACGTCACTTCCGGCAAATGGCTTTGTAAACAACGGGTGGCATTTTTCGAATACATCGGTAAACACTGTATGTTTTTCGAGCTGAATAAATATGTTACATTGAATAAAAACACAAAAAATGTATCCAGTTGGATAGAAAAGTAACTTATCTTGCCTTTGCTAACATTTATTTGTTATATATTTGTCTTTTGACAACTTTTTGGAATCTATGTGTACAGTCATACAAACCCAAATATTTTTTTTTAACAGTAATGAATTTTCCGAACTCAATATTTTTCAATTTTTTAATTTTTAAAATCTATCAAAATTTTTCTATTGATTCTATTTTTACTATATTTACAGGGTCAATGTGAAATTTTATGTTCTTTCCAATAAATCGAATATAATATTTTAGACTATCGTTTTTTTTTTTAATTCACTAACCCCCCCCCCCCATCCCAATTTTTAAGTGTCTATTAAAAAGTAAATACTTAATTTAGTAACCCGATAGTAAATAATTAATGAAGTTTAAAACCTTTTTTTTAAACCACGTTATTTGTTTTTTTTGTTTTTTTTTATGGAACCTTGGTCCTTGCTCCTTTATTTGAAAAAAAAAATTAGGGCTTGAATGTTGAAAAATTCAAATAAAGTTTAGAATTCAATTAAAAAAACAACACCGTCTTTTTTTTTTTTAAATAAAACTAATTTTAAAATTTCGATGTAAAAGTTTGTTGAAAAATTCAAATAAAGTTTAGAATTCAATTAAAAAAACAACACCGTCTTTTTTTTTTTTTTAATAAAACTAATTTTAAAATTTCGATGTTCGAAAAACAGTCCATAATATGTCAATATAAAAATTCTATTTTTGTTTGATAAAAAGAATAAAACAGTTAATAAATACAAAAAAAGTCCATTAAGTTCAAATAAAGCCTGTTTGAATAAAACTTATATAAAAAAAAAAAAAAAGGTTCATTCTATACGGTTTTGATCATCCTTAGATAAAACGTCACTTCCGGCAAATGGCTTTGTAAACAACGGGTGGCATTTTTCGAATACATCGGTAAACACTGTATGTTTTTCGAGCTGAATAAATATGTTACATTGAATAAAAACACAAAAAAATATATCCAGTTGGATAGAAAAGTAACTTATCTTGCCTTTGCTAACATTTATTTGTTATATATTTGTCTTTTGACAATTTTTTGGAATCTATGTGTACAGTCATACAAACCCAAATATATTTTTTTTAAACAGTAATGAATTTTCCGAACTCAATATTTTTCAATTTTTTAATTTTTAAAATCTATCAAAATTTTTCTATTGATTCTATTTTTACTATATTTACAGGGTCAATGTGAAATTTTATGTTCTTTCCAATAAATCGAATATAATATTTTAGACTATCGTTTTTTTTTTAAATTCACGAAACCCCCCCCATCCCAATTTTTAAGTGTCTATTAAAAAGTAAATACTTAATTTAGTAACCCGATAGTAAATAATTAATGAAGTTTAAAACCTTTTTTTTAAACCACGTTATTTGTTTTTTCTTTTTTTTTATGGAACCTTGGTCATTGTTCCTTTATTTGAAAAAAAAATTAGGGCTTGAATTACATTTTTCGAGGAGTTATATTGACTGCTTTCTTTTTATTTATAGAACTTAATAACATTTATTTATTTATTTCATATGCTAATATTTTTGGAATTTTACAATACACTTTATTACAAATACTTCTGGCAACAGTTATTTATTTAACTCATATGCTAATACTTTTTGGGTAAAAAGATGGCGTCTTATTCTATCTTTAACACGGTAAGTGTGGGAAAAGATGTTATAAATAAAAAACCGGATAAATTCTGTTAAAAACTCGCTCAAGATATATTACCGTGACATAGGTTGACATATATTCGGCGGGTTTTTAATAGTATTTTGTATAGTTTTTTATTTATAACACTTTTTTCCATACTTACGGTGTTAAAGAGGGTGTGAGACGCTATCTTGATTTTTCGAATACATCGGTAAACACTGTATGTTTTTCGAGCTGAATAAATATGTTACATTGAATAAAAACACAAAAAATATATCCAGTTTGATAGAAAAGTAACTTATCTTGCCTTTGATAACATTTATTTGTTATATATTTGTCTTTTGACAACTTTTTTGAATCTATGTGTACAGTAATACTAACCCAAATATTTTTTTTTAAACCGTAATGAATTTAAAATAATAATATGTGTTCATTAATAAAAATAAATATTAATATTTAATATAAAATAAAATGTGTTTATTAATGAATATAAATATTAATATTTAAAATAATAAAATGTGTTGATTATTAAAAATATATATTAATATTTAAAATAATAAAATGTGTTGATTATTAAAAATATATATTAATATTTAAAATAATAAAATGTGTTTATTATTAAAAATATATATTAATACTTAAAATAATAAAATGTGTTTATTATTAAAAATAAATATTAATATTTAAAATAAAATAACATGTGTTTATTATTAAAAATAAATATTAATATTTAAAATAAAATAATAAGTGTTTATTATTAAAAATAAATATTAACATTTAAAATAATAAAAGGTGTTTATTATTAAAAATAAATATTAATATTAAAAATAAAATAAAATGTGTTCATTATTAAAAATAAATAATAGTATTTAAAATAATAAAATGTGTTCATTATTAAAAATAAATATTAATATTAAAATAAAAATGTGTTTATTATTAAAAATATTTATTAATATTCAAATAAAAATGTTTTTATTATTAAAAATAAATATTAATATTTAAAGTAGAATAAAATGTGTTTATTATTATAAATAAATATTAATATTTAAAATGAAATGTGTTTATTATTACAAATAAATATTTATATTTAAAATAATAAAATGTGTTTATTATTAAAAATAAATATTAATATTTAAAATAATAAAATGTGTTTATTATTAAAACGGGCACACTTAAAAAGAAAAGAACCCCCTCCCTAATGCAGGAGAGAGAATGCTCCCTGCTTGATCCCCTTCTTTGGTTGGACGACTTACAGGGAGGGAAGGTCAACAGGTGGAGGAAAAATTGTCAACGCAGGTCATACCGCCTGACCAGCTAAAATCGCCTTTTTATATAAGGCAGACAGTCAGACTATTTGCCTTGAGGGCGGGCTAAGCCCTCCTACACCCCCCCCCCCAAGCTGAGAGCTGGGGATACTTCTCTCAGACGGGGTATGGGAGGACAGGGAGACCTTCCCTCTTTCAACTAAGAGATAGATATCCTTTTGTATGGTTGACTGACCCCCCCCCCTGTCGGTTCCGCTTACTCCATTCGGAAAGAGATCAACCTTACACAAAAAAACAAAAAAAAATATGGGGAGAGGGAAGCCTTCCCGGGCCCCCTTTCTGGGAGGAGAAGTTCCCCGGCTCCTACCTTTTGGGGAGTGCTCAGCCCGCCCTCCACTCAACCAAATAAAAAAAAAATTTACCCATCCCACCTTTGTGGGAAGAGTGCTCAGCAAACCTTCTGAGCCACCATAAAAAAAAAAGTTTCCTTCCCCAAGATGGGAAGGGAACGAGAAAGGAAAATTCTTAAAAATACAGGGTCCACACACGGTCTAACCCCTGGGGATCTAAAATAAACTTCTCATATACACCGACACACACAGACAGTCTGATTGATTCTTTGTTCAACAGATTATAAGAATAAAACACTGAGCCAACATTAACAATTCTGACTTATCATTCAGACATGATTACGAAACTTTTCCCAGAAGGAAAAGAATGCGAAATGCGCCATGGAAAAACCCTTTGTGTTACATACATGTTGGAGAGAGTCTTAAAAATAACTGTACAACGCAGGGTATACCACCCGCCTCCTTCAGATTGGATTGGACAAAAATGAAATTAAAGGGAAACGAAATTAGAAACAGTCAGTTCTTTCTTATGCATCAAACAATTACATTTTCTGATATTCATTCAAACTAATTACTGAAAATCAATTATATATTTTCTTTACTAAAATATTACTGTTCTTGAATTCACCAAGTGGTGCGGATCTGTTTTATACATTAACAATGTGCACAATATTTGAAGAATAAAGATATTTTTGTTTTTGTGTTTTAGGTGGTGAAGGTGATCTGGGGAGTGTTCTTTTTTTTCATAAAAAAGGTACTTTTTACGAATGGGTATCCAAGAAAATTACAGTATTTTGTCAGAAATTAAGGTTTTCATTGACCACTCTCAATACTATCAGAAATGAACAAAGTTAATTAAACAATCTACACAATACAAACTAACTGTTTTGTTGGCTTTTTATTCTAACTCCAAACTAACCCATAACTACATTTTTCTTTTATTTTGCAAATTTGATTTCCTTTAGTTTATATTGTGTAGCTGAATCAGAAATTGATTTCACTTTTGTAATTTGGAGTTAACATGCTATCAGCGCAATTACTACAGTGTAATCACACATGATCTACCAAAATAAAAACACTTCAGATAAAGTCTTAAATAGAATTCAGTTCCTTACATGACATCTGATGAAGTCAGTACAAACGTTACAAACTAATAATTGAAAAACAATTTGACATTTACTGTACTACAATATCACATTTGTATAGAAGTAGAAATCTGGATACCTATTCTGATACCTAATAAAAGAAAGGACACTTTTTGGGGCGGATTTTGATGATAACAAGTCACTAATTAGAAATTATAATAAACATTCAAATAATTTAAGAATTTTACCAAACAATTCAATATTGATACATTATAAGAAACATTTCCAGTGCTTTTCTCTTTTTAGCAATAGTTGGTTGATAATTAGAGGTCTTAACGAACCCTATACTATGCTTTACTTTGTTTTGTATATATATTTTGTATTGTGTGGAATTAACAAAGATTCATATGCAGGAATCTGTTGATACATTCCAAGAATCCCAATGCGACCAACAAACTTGAAAGACTACAATTTCTTTTTACTATGACCAATAAGAAAGCTCACGGACTAAGTTGTTGGACTCATCCTGATCACCATTTTAAATTATTGTTAACAGTAAGTTTAACATTTTAAGTACAGAATAATATTTCTTTTGATATTTATAAATTACTATTTTCTGTGACAGATGTTACTTTTTCAATATTGATTGTACCCTCTTTTGTGTTTTTACATTTTGCATACAATAATATTAAGCACACCATACCAAGACCACAATTTCAGCATCTAATAAACTGCCTACCAAGACCAATGTTTTCAAGTGACAATGGAGAGTATTCATGTTATGTTTCACACTTTTATGTTTTGAAATATTTTGCTGCTTAATATCAAATTCAGCAGATGTTTACTTTGTTTTGTGTATATACTTTATATTAGGTAGAATAAACAAAACTTAATTTCGCTACCATCATTATTTGTAGTGACATGCACTGTTAACATAAATAAAATCACTGGTGACAATCCCTGATACCTGTTTCGTATAAGCACCAAATAACTATGATAATGTGTTGATACACTATAATAAACATTTCCATTGACTGGTCGTTTGCTTAGCTTAGCTTTACATCATTTTTTCACAATGTTTCTCTACTTGCTTTCAGCATGAGAGCAGATCATATTCTACACATGTTTCATGCATATCACACACACTTGACTAACAATTTTACAAAAAACACCTACCACCTTAAGGGGGCTAAAGGTAAGGCTCCCCACATAACCATAAAAGAAAGCCGCCCCCCATACAGTGGGAAAGAGCTCCCTTCCCATTCTGGAGCAGAGAAGGGGCAAGGAAAACTCTTAAACATAAATGGTCAACGGAGGGTATACACCCTGGGAAACTAAAGGAGCCTTTTTATACACATCATAAGATGGCAAAACTTAAAAAGATAAAGAGAGCTATAGCAAGCTGGTCTAATAAACAGGTTTACACTACACTCAAGTTTACTTCAGACCCCTATTTCCTCCGTGCGAATAAGGTCATGACCCCCCATCCCCAAGTGCAGGGAGGTTGCCCATCTCCCCTCCGGGCAAACTTAAAAAAAAAAAAATACTCCCTCCCTAAGGCAGGAGAGGGTAGACTTCCTGCCCCATCCCCTTAGTTGGTTGGATGATCAGTCACCTCCCTATACCGAGGGGTAAAAAATAAAAGCAAATCATCCCTTCAGCCCTTCCCTAATCTGCGTAGCAGGGAGGGAAGGTCAACAGGTGGAAGAAAAATAGTCAACGCAGAGCATACCGCCTGACAAGCTAAAATCGCCTTTTTATATACGACAGACAATCAGACTCTGATTGCCTGGAGGGCGGGCTGAGCAATGAATGTGGAAGCCGGTGAACTTCTCTCAGAAGGAGGATGGGAGGCCCAGGGAGCCTTCGCTCTCCTCCTAAGAGAGGGATATCCTCTTACTCCCTTCGGAAAGAGATCAACCTTACACAAAACAAAAAATATGGGAAGAGAAGCCTTCCCGGGCCCCCCTCCCCCTTCTGGGAGGAGAAGTTCCCCGGCTCCAACCTTTTTTTTGGGGGGGGGGGGGAGCTAAGCCTGTCCTCCAGGCAACCAAATGAAAAAGAAATTTACCCATCCCACCTTTGTAGGAAGTGTGCTCAGCCCACCTTCTGAGCCACTGTGAAAGTTTCCTTCCACCAAAAGGGAAGGGAACGAGGAAGGAAAAGTCTCTGAGAATCTTCATGCAATTTCTTTGACAAAGAAACTGTTTTCACTTGATTCCACACAAAATTTTTATTGCTTTTTCATCTATTGTCTTATATTAGGATTTCTTTATGCATGTTATTTTATTTAAGAGTACTAAATAGCTTTTCAGTTTCTTGAGACTCTTTCAACTGTCTGGATTCTGCAGCAACGTTGTGGAGTGATATGTAAAACATAAATTGGTACTTTATAACAATAGGTATGCAGAATTCTAACTCGCCAGTGTTGATCGTTTCAATTATTTACAAATTCACCAGGTCCTGGATATGACCATAAACTGTATCCAAACGTGGGGTTTTGTGAAGTGTGAAGCCACCATTTAATTGCTATTGCTACCAGGTCCACTCTGATCTGGAGTGGTAGTACCTGTTAGGGTCCCAATTATGAGTTAAATAGAAACCAACATTAAATAAACAAATATATTCTAGGAAAAAAAATGTCACTAGATTTGGCATGAAATAACCTGATATAGTGTTGATATGTCATAAAACAAAATGAACCAACAAATTCACCAATCGACACAATATCAACAAATGTATCTTTCTTTTCCTTTTTCTGTGCTTATTTCTTGGTACTAAGCTTATCATTAACTAACCCTGACATTTCTTTTACTTTGTTTAGTGTATATATTTTATTTTGTGTAGAATAACCAAAAAGACATTTCGCTACCACATTTGCAGCGAAATGTTAGCATACATAAAATCACTGGTGACAACCCATGATGTTTTTTCTTATGAACACAAAATAACCAACACGCTTTCCATTGGTTTTTCATGATAACAATTTAATATTGATAAATTATAATAAACATGTCCATTACTTTTCTTTTTTTATCAATAAATATACTTGGTTGATAATTAGAGAACACAATGTTTATTGTAATAAAACTTGTGATCTATAACATCCAATTCTAAAAATTAAACTTTCCTTTCTCAATTGAAACAAACAACATACCCCACACTATGTTCCTAAAAATGAGGATTTTACTATTGCGTTTACATAATTTTTTAGCTATGTTTCTCTTACTTTCAGCATGAGATCATTTTCTACACGTGTTTCATGCATACCACACAAACATTTTACCTCTGACATTTTTAATTTTTTTCCAATTTCCTTTCACCATGAACATTATCATTAGTACAGTTTTCATTTAAAATGAAGCTGTACATGGTTACTATTACTTGGAAAGCAGATCTAAAAAAAAAAATAAATGCTTTCACTTTGAAAATTTACGATTTATAGATCTCGGATTTGGCCCTTCTTCACCTTTTATCTTATATTTGTAAATATTGTATATATAAACTTTTTTCTTATTTCTCCAATGTTATTTCATTAATGCAATTTCATAATCCATCAACATTGTATAAGATTCAATTCCATTTGACACTTGAAAACAACTTTTTATATAGTAAACAGCATTTATTTCTTTTCAGACATATTCTTATTTTATTTTATTTCCAGTACTATGTTTTATTTCATTTTGTGGACACTCATTTACCTCTCTGGGATGCTGCAGGGAACATGTAGAGTGATATATCAAACAAGAAGTGGTACTTTATGACAATAGGTATCTAGGATTTACACATACCAGTGTTGATAGTTTGAAATATTTACAGACTAACATTTTACACAATATAAACACATGTACCTTTTTTTTTTCTTTTCCTTTGCTTATTTCTCGAACCTAAACTTATCATTAACTAACCCGTAACTTTGTTTACTTTGTTTTGCGTATATATTTTATATTGGGTAGAATTAACAAAACTTAATTTCGCTACCATCATTATTTTTAGTGACATGCACTGTTAACATAAATAAAATCACTGGTGACAATCTTTGATACCTGTTTCGTATAAGCACCAAATAACTATCACTATTTCGATTTGCTGTACATGTTTCCTATTACTTGGAAACCAGATTTTTTAAAAATCCCATTTTTTTTTCACTCTGAGAATGTTCATTATATTTCTTTGACAAACGATTTGTTTTCAATGAACTTCAGCACATGATTGTTACTGCTTTTTCCCCTTTTGTCTTATATTTGTTTTTCTTCATGCCAAATATTTTATATATCAATTTTTTGCTAATTTCTTAAATTTTATTCCACCAATATAGTATAAGTTTCAATTGCATTGAACGCAATGTTTTAGATAGTAAACATCAGCATATTTCACTTTTCAAGCATCTTTTCATTTTATTTCAAATACTATGTTTTATTTCATTTTGTTGACACTCATTTACCTCTCTGGGGTGCTACAAGGGACATGTAGATTGATATACCAAACATGAATTGGTGCTTTATAACAATAGGTATCTATAATTTTGCTTAATTCTCTAACCTAAACTTATCATTAACTAACCGTAAATTATGTTTTAGTTTTGTGTATATATTTTATATTGTGAAGAATAAACAAAAATTCATTTCACCACCACATTTGCACTGTTGGCATACACAAAAATCACTGGTTACAATCATTGCTAGCTGTTTTTCAAAAACACCAAATGACATTCACACTTTCCATTGGTTTCTCATGATAACAATTTAATATTGATAAATTATAATAAACATGTCCATTACTTTTCTCTTTTTATCAATAAATATACTTGGTTGATAATTAAAGAACACAATGTTTATTGTAATAAAACTTGTGATCTATAACATCGAATTGTATAAATTAAAGTTTCCTTTCTCAATTGAAACAAACAACATATCCCTCACTAAAAATGAGGATTTTACTATTGCCTTTTAGATCATTTTTTAACAATGTTTCTCTTCTTACTTTCAGCATCAGAAAATATAATTTTCTACACGTGTTTCATGCATACCACACAAACGTATATGTGACCAACATTTTACCTCTGATATATTTTTTTCCAATTTCCTTTCACCATTGTCATTATCATTAGTACAGTTTTCGTTTTGTCTTTAAAATGAAGTTGTACATGTTTCTTAATACTTCGAAACCAAATATATCAAAAAAAAATTTTTTCACTTACAAAATTTTCATGATATTTGACAATCATATTTGTTTTTAATTGAATTCAGCACATGATTCTTACTGCTTTATCACCTTTTATCTTATATTTCTTTTTCTTCATGCCAAATATTTTAAATATCAAATTTTTGCTCATTTCTTAAATTGAATTAAAAAAATGAACTTTTTTATTCCACCAATATTGTATAAGGCTCAATTCCATTGAACACAGTGTTTTATATAGTAAACATCAGCATTTGTTTCTATTTTATTTTATTTCAAATACTGTTTCATTTCACTTTCTCGATAATCATTTACATCTTTGGGGTGCAACAGGGAACATGTAGAGTGATATATCAAACATGAATTGAAACTTTATAACAATAGGTATCTAGAATTTCCACATACCAGTGTGGATAGTTTTAAATATTTACAAACTTACAATTTACACACTATAAACAAATGTATCTTTTTTTCTTTTCTTTGCTTATTTCTCGAACCTAAACTTATCATTAACTAAACCTAAACTTTGTTTACTGCATTTTGTGTATATATTTTATATTGGGTAAAATAAACAAAACTTAATTTGGCTAATATCATTTGTAGTGGCATGCACTATTGACATATATAAAATCACAGGTGACAATCCTTGATTCCAGTTTCGTATAAGCACAAAATATCTATCATAATTTCGATTTGTTGTTCATGATAAAAATTTAATATTGATACATTGTAATAAACATTTCCATTGCTTTTATCTTTTTATCAATACATATACTTGGTTGATAATTAGAGGACACAACTAACCCTATACTTTGCTTTACTTTGTTTTGTATATATATTTTGTATTGTGTGGAATTAACAAAAATTCATATGCAGGAATCTGTTGATACATTCCAAGAATCCCAATGCGACCAACAAACTTGAAAGACTACAATTTCTTTTTACTATGACCAATAAGAAAGCTCAAGGACTAAGTTGTTGGACTCATCCTGATCACCATTTTAAATTATTGTTAACAGTAAGTTTAACATTTTAAGTACAGAATAATATTTCTTTTGATATTTATAAATTACTATTTTCTGTGACAGATGTTACTTTTTCAATATTGATTGTACCCTCTTTTGTGTTTTTAAATTTTGCATACAATAATATTAAGCACACCATACCAAGACCACAATTTCAGTATCTAATAAACTTCCTACCAAGATCAATGTTTTCAAGTGACAACGGAGAGTATTCATGTTATGTTTCACATTTTTATGTTTTGAAATATTTTGCTGCTTAATATCAAATTCAGCAGATGAGTCCTTTCTTAGGCATCAAACAATTACATTTTCTGATATTCATTCAAACTAATTTCTGAAAATCAATTTCATATTTTCTTTACTAAAATATTACTATGCTTGATTTCATCAAGTGGTGCGAATCTGTTTTTTACACTAACAATGTGCACATTTTTTGAAGAATATAGTTTTTTTTTTTTTTAAGGTGGTGAAGGTGATCCGGGGAGTGGTTTTTTTTTTTTTTTCAAAAAAGGTACTTTTTACGAATGGGTATCCGAGAAACATTCAGTATTTTGTCAGAAATTAAGATTTTCATTGACGACTCTCAATACTATCAGAAATGAACAATCTACACAATACAAACTAACTGTTTTGTTGGCTTTTTATTCTAACTCCAAACTAACCCATAACTACATATTTCTTTTATTTTGCAAATTTGATTTCCTTTAGTTTATATTGTGTAGCTGAATAAGAAATTGATTTAACTTTTGTCATTTGTAATTAACATGATTTCAGCGCAATTACTACAGTGTAATCACACATGATATACCAAAATAAAAACACTTCAGATAAAGTCTTCTTACATAGAATTCAGTTTCTTACATGACATCTGATGAAGTCAGTACAAACGTTACAAACTAATACTTGAAAAACAATTTGACATTTACTGTACTACAATATCATATTTGTATAGAAGTAGAAATCTGGATACCTATTCTGATACATAATAAAACAAAGGACACTCTTTGGGGCGGATTTTGATGATAACAAGTCACTAATTAGAAATTATAATAAACATTCAAATAATTTAAGAATTTTACCAAAATAAAATTGCATGGTAATCACCCAATTTCTGCCACAAAATTTTGATTGGCAAAACTCATAAACAGAAAATATATATTTTCTAATTTCATCTTTTTTTTTTTACATAATCTGATTTGATGTTTTCCTTAATATTCAAATCACTATTTTTTTGCTGCTTAATATCAAATACAGCAAATGAGTTATTTTTTATGCATCAAACAATTACATTTTCTCATTCATCCAAACTAATCACTGAACATCAATTTCATATTTTCTTCACTAAAATATTACTGTGCTTGATGTCATCAAGTGGAGCGGATCATTTTTTTTCATTTGTTCACACATTTTTCCAATTTATATATATTTTGTCTAAGATTCCTAGCCTATGTCATTGCATACCAATCTGTTTATTAAAAGTTAAGGTTCACTGTAAACACATATGTTACACCAAAATAAAAACGCTTCAGATAATGTCTTGATATTCAATTCAGTTTCTCACATGACATCTTATGAAGTTAGTAGAAATGTTACAGACTTTTAAATCTCAAGCACTTTCAATACTGTGCACTGATATTTTCTTTTTTGGAATCTAAGCAAATTCATGCTTTTTTTTACAAACGCCAACAAATGTCACATTTTGTAGCAATGTACTGAAACAATTATAAAAATAGGTATCTAGGAAAAGGCCACTACATATGTTATAAATTACAAATTTCCGCAACCTGGCAAATACTGGTACACGCTAGCAAATTTAGATTTGCAATTACAGAATATGATTCTAATTTTTTCCTTTGCTCTTTATTCTAACATTACACTAAGTTTACTGTGTTATTTCGCTACACTTGATATTGTGTAGAACAATAAGAAAATCATAGTGAACAATGCATTCAACAAAATTTCACACAAATTTCTAGATACCTATATCTAATAAGTTCAAAACAAAGGACACACTTAGGGAGGTATTTTGGTGGTCAAGTCACTAAATAGAGATTAGCTGGTTTCCCGGCATAGCCCAGGATGTAATAAAGATTGACTGAAATACATGTTCTAGCTGGTTTCTAGGCGTTGCCAGGGATGTAATATAGACACATTATGTTGTATATTACCTGTTCTCTTCTCCCTAAGGTAAAACAATTTCATATACATGCTGTAAATTACCTACGCTAGGGATAAAACATGAACAATACCAGTCCTAGGGTAGATAAAACAAATAATACATAGAGATGAAAGATTCCTCTCCCCTAAGAATAAAACATATATTCAATATCTGCTTTTGTTTTTTCATTGTTTATACGGTCCCGAGCAACGCCGGGTAGCCCTGCTAGTCTATATATATAAAAGCCAAACGTCTGTGTGTATGTATGTATGTTTGTTTCTAACGCTAAAACTTTTGACCGACACAACCAAACTTAGCAAATTTGGTATCATATTGAACCTCTATCCTCCGGACGAAAAATATCGAAATTTCACGTCAAACGGACCACTAAAAGTGGGTGAACTGATCAGTTTTCTTCCAGGGGGGCCTCCAAAAACCTGTCATTTTAACGTTATTCATTACGTGTCACGTGACGTGACGGCAGCTCAGTTTAATGTCTGCTGCCATGAGGAACATTTAAGCTGCCTTCGAGGAGTAATTGATACACAGTTAAATATTAGTTTTCGAGTCGAACCGTTATTACCAACGGATTTATCGCATTTCAAAACGCAGAATCCCAAAATTACACGAAAATTGACGTAGGGAAAATGTTTTTATTTTTGCTTGAAGTTTTTTACCGGCGAAGATGACTTTGCCCTTTGCTATAGTTTAACATGTAAACAAGGCTTTAGCCATTTTTTTTCCTCCTACCACTGTTAAACTGTAAGGGGGAGGGGGTAGCAGTATGAGGCCGCTTGAATACACGAAAATATATATCAATATTTTGTTAAATACAAATTATCACTTATCAAAGCCCACAGGCCACTCGAGGATAAGGATTTAAAAGTGCACAGTAGTAATCGGTTGCAATGGAAATGCGGGATATGTGTAATATACCTATTTTTTTGTTACTTAGGCATTACCACTTATCAAGGCCCAGAGGCCACTCGATGGTATTACAACTTATCAAGGCCCAGAGGCCACTCGAGGATAAGAGTTTAAAAGTGCAGTAGTCAATTGGACAATATAGCAATCGTTAGTAATGGAAATTCAGTAAATCTGTTATATATATATGTATATTTTGTTACATACGCATTACCATTTATCTAGGCCCACAGGCCACTCGAAGATAAGGATTGAAAAGTGCACAGTAGTAATCGTTAGTAATGGAAATTCGGGTAATAGTTTATATACCTATTTTTTTGTTACTTAGGCATTACCACTGATCAAGGCCCAGAGGCAACTCGAGGATATTACCACTTATCAAGGCCCAGAGGCCACTCGAGGATAAGGGTTGAAAAGTGCACATTAGTCAAATTCAGGAAAGAGGATGGAACCGCTTTAAGGGAGGATGAGTTATTCAGCGACTCCAACCTATTTATTATATATATATAAATATTTTGTAAAACATATATATTACTACTTATCTAGGCCCATAGGCCACTCGAGGATGAGAGTTGAAACGTGCACAGTAGTCAAATTCTGGAAGGAGGATGGAACCGCTTTAACGGGAGAATGAGTTCTTCAGCGACTCCAACCTATTTTGTTATATACATATATATATACTTTGTACAAACTATATATTACGACTTATCAAGGCCCATAGGACACTCGAGGATGAGAGTTTAAAAGTGCACAGTAGTCAAATTCGGGAAAGATGATGGAACCGCTTTAACGGGAGGATGAGTTATTCAGTAACTCCAACCTATTTTGTTATATATATATATATATATATATATATTGTACAAAGTATATATTACCACTTATCAAGGCCCATAGGAAACTTGAGGATGAGAGATTAAAAGTGCACAGTAGTCAAATTCGGGAAAGAGGATGGAACCGCTTTAACGGGAGGATGAGTTATTCAGCAACTCCAACATATTTTGTGATATATATATATATATATATATATATATATATTTATTAAAAAATATAAATTACCACCTATCAAGGCCCATAGGCCACTCGAGGATGAGAGTTGAAAAGTGCACAGTAGTCAAATTCGGGAAAGAGGATGGAACCGCTTTAACGGGAGGATGAGTTATTCAGCAACTCCAACCTATTTTGTTATATATATATTTATATCAATATTTATTAAAAAATATATATTACCACTTATCAAGGCCCATAGGCTACTCGAGGATGAGAGTTGAAAAGTGCACAGTAGTCAAATTCGGGAAAGAGGATGGAACCGCTTTAACGGGAGGATGAGTTATTTAGCAACTCCAACCTATTTTGTTATATATATATATATATATCTATATTTATTAAAAAATATATATTACCATTATCAAGGCCCATAGGCTACTCGATGATGAGAGTTGAAAAATGCACAGTAGTCAAATTCGGGAAAGAGGATAGAACCGCTTTAACGGGAGGATGAGTTATTCAGCGACTCCAACCTATTTTGTTATATATATGTATATATATATATATATATATATATTTTGTAAAAAATATATATTACCACTTATCAAGGCCCAGAGGCCACTCAAGGATGAGAGTTGAAAAGTGCACAGTAGTCAAATTCGGGAAATTTGTTATATACCTATTTTTTGTTACTTAGGCATTTCCAGTTATCAAGGCCCAGATGCAACTCGAGGATAAGAGTTAAAATGTGCACAGTAGTCAATTGGACAATAAGGCCCAGAGGCCACCCGAGGATAAGGGTTGAAAATTGCAGTAGTCAATTGGACAATATAGTAATCGTTAGTAATGGAAAGTCGGTAAATATGTTATATATATATTTATATCTTGTTATATAGGCATTACCACTTATCAAGGCCCAGAGGCCACTAGAGGATAAGGACTTAAAAGTGCACAGTAGTAATCGGTTGTAATGGAAATGCGGGATATGTGTAATATACCTATTTTTTTGTTACTTGGGCATTACCACTTATCAAGGCCCAGAGGCAAATCGAGGATAAATGTTTAAAAGTGCAGTAGTCAATTGGCAATATAGTAATCGTTAGTAATGGAAATTCAGTACATTTTCTTACATACGCATTACCATTTATCAAGGCCCACAGGCCACTCGAGGATAAGGATTGGAAAGTGCACAGTAGTAATCGTTAGTAATGGAAATTCGGGAAATTTGTTATATACCTATTTTTTTGTTACTTAGGCATTACCACTTATCAAGGCCCAGAGGCCACTCGAGGATATTACCACTTATCAAGGCCCAGAGGCCACTCGAGGATAAGGGTTGAAAACTGCAGTAGTCAATTTGACAATACAGTAATCGTTAGTAATGGAAATTCAGGCAATTTGTTATATATATATTTATATTTTGTAAAATACACATTACCACTTATCAAGGCCCAGAGGCCACTCGAGGATAAGGATTGAAAAATGCACAGTAGTCAATTGGACAATATAGTAAAATGTTAGTAATGGAAATTCGGGAAATTTGTTATGTACCTATTTTTTTGTTACTTAGGAATTTCCACTTATCAAGGCCCAGAGGCCACCCGAGGATAAGGGTTAAAAAGTGCAGTAGTCAATTGGACAATATAGTAATCGTTAGTAATTACCACTTCTAACGGCCCAGAGGCCACTCGAGAATAAGGGTTGAAAAGTGCAGTAATCAATTGGACAATATAGTAATCGTTAGTAATGGAAATTCAGTAAATTTGCTAGATATATATTTATATATTGTGTTAAATACGCATTACCACTTATCAAGGCCCAGACGCCACTGGAGGATAAGGATTGAAAATATTCGACAAATTTTTTATCTACAGATTAGAAAATTTGTATATAGGGTAATCAGAGATATTGAATATATCTAGCATAATCTATCTATTATATCTATAAAAGTCAGAATGTGTGTGTGTGTGTGTGAGGAAGCGAGAGAGAGAGAGAGAGAGACAGTACAATTCTGAACCTATATATTCAACAAATTTTTTATCTACAGATTTGAATTTTTTTATAAAGGGTATTCAGACATATGGAAATTTATCTAGCATAATCTATCTATTATATCTACAAAAGTGAAAATGTGTGTGTGTGAGAGAAAGAGAACAATTCGTACCTATATACCCAACAAATTTTTTATCTACAGATTTGAAAATTTGTATATAGGGTATTCAGACATATGGAAATATATCTAGCATAATCTATCTCTTATATCTATAAAAGTGAGAATGTTTGTGTGTTTGTGTGTGAGGTAGCGAGAGAGAGACAGAGCGAGAGAACAATTCTCAACCTATATATTCAACAAATTTTTTATCTACAGATTTGAAAATTTGTATATAGGGTATTCAGACATATGGAAATATATCTAGCATAATCTATCTATTATGTCTATAAAAGTGAGAATGTGTCTGTGTGTGAGAGAGAGAGAGAGAGTAAGAACAATTCTCAACCTATATATTCAACAATTTTTTTATCTACAGATTAGAAAATTTTTATATAGGGTATTCAGACATATGGAAATATATCTAGCATAATCTATCTATTATATCTATAAAAGTGAGAATGTGTGAAAGAAGAGAGAGAGAACAATTCTCAACTTACATACTCAACAAATGTTTTATCTACAGATTTGAAAATTTGTATGTAGCGTATTCAGACATATAGAAATATATCTAGCATAATGTATCTATTATATTTATAAAAGTGAGAATGTGTGTGTGTGAGAGAGAGAGAGAGAACAATTATCAACATATATATTCAACAAATTTTTTATCTACAAATTTGAACATTTGTATATAGGGTATTCAGACATATAGAAATATATCTAGCATAATCTATCTATTATATCTATAAAAGTGAAAATGTGTGTGTGTGTGAGAGAGAGAGAGAGAAAACACTTCTCAACCTATATACTAAACAAATTTTTTATCTACAGTTTTGAAAATTTGTATATAGGGTATTCAGACATATGGAAATATATCTAGCATAATCTATCTATTATATCTATAAAAGTGAAAATGTCTGTGTGTGTGTGTGTGTGTGAGAGAGAGAGAGAGAGAGAGAGAACAATTCTCAACCTATATACTCAACAAATTTTTTATCTACAGATTTGAAAATTTGTATATAGGGTATTCAGACATATAGAAATATATCTAGCATAATCTATCTATTATATCTATAAAAGTGAGAATGTGTGTGAGAGAGAGAGAGAGAGAGAGTACAATTCTCAACTTCTATATTCAGCAAATTTTTTATCTACAGATTTGAAAATTAGTATATAGGGTATTCAGACATATAGAAATATATCTAGCATAATCTATCTATTATATTTATAAAAGTTATAATGTGTGTGTGAGAGAGAGAGAGAGAGAACAATTCTCAACCTATATACTCAACAAATTTTTTATCTACAGATTTGAAAATTTGTATATAGGGTATTCATACATATAGAAATATATCTAGCATAATCTATCTATTACATCTATAAAAGTGCGAATGTGTGTGTGAGAGAGAGAGATAGAGAACAATTCTCAACCTATATATTCAACAATTTTTGATGTACAGATTTGAAATATCACAATATGTATAGAAGTAGAAATCTGGATACCTATTCTGATACATAATAAAACAAAGGACACTCTTTGGGGCGGATTTTGATGATAACAAGTCACTAATTAGAAATTATAATAAACATTCAAATAATTTAAGAATTTTACCAAAATAAAATTGCATGGTAATCACCCAATTTCTGCCACAAAATTTTGATTGGCAAAACTCATAAACATAAAATATATATTTTCTAATTTCATCTTTTTTTTTACATAATCTGGTTTGATGTTTTCCTAAATATTCGAATCACTATATTTTGCTGCTTAATATCAAATACAGCAAATGAGTTATTTTTTATGCATCAAACAATTACATTTTCTCATTCATCCAAACTAATCACTGAACATCAACTTCATATTTTCTTCACTAAAATATTACTGTGCTTGATGTCATCAAGTGGAGCGGATCATTTGTTTTTTTTCATTTGTTCACACATTTTTCCAATTTATATATATTTTGTCTAAGATTCTTAGCCTATGTCATTGCATACCAAGCTGTTTATTAAAAGTTAAAGTTCACTGTAAACACATATGTTACACCAAAATAAAAACGCTTCAGATAATGTCTTGATATTCAATTCAGTTTCTCACATGGCATCTTATGAAGTTAGTAGAAATGTTACAGACTTTTGAATCTCAAACACTTTCAATACTGTGCACTGATATTTTCTTTCTTGGAATATAAACACATTCATGATTTTTTTTTACAAACGCCAACAAATGTCACATTGTGTAGCAATGTACTGAAACAATTATAAAAATATTTGTTTTTATTTTGGATGATGCAGGGCATCCGAAGAGAGATTTTTCTAACAAAATGAAAGTATAATTTTTAGCAATAGGTATCTAGGAAAAGGCCACTAAATTTCCACAACCTGGCAAATACTGGTACACGCTAGCAAATTTAGATTTGCAATTACAGAATAATATTCTAATTTTTTCCTTTGCTCTTTATTCTAACACTACACTAAGTTTACTGTGTTATTTCGCTACAGTTGATATTGTGTAGAACAATAAGAAAATCATAGTGAACAATGCATTCAACAAAATTTCACACACATTTCTAGATACCTATATCTAATAAGTTCAAAACAAAGGACACACTTAGGGAGGTATTTTGGTGGTCAAGTCACTAATAAGAGATTAGCTGGTTTCCCGGCATAGCCCAGGATGTAATAAAGATTGACTGAAATACATGTTCTAGCTGGTTTCTAGGCGTTGCTAGGGATGTAATATAGACACATTATGTTGTATATTACCTGTTCTCTTCTCCCTAAGGTAAAACAATTTCATATACATGCTGTAAATTACCTATGCTAGGGATAAAACATGAACAATACCAGTCCTAGGGTAGATAAAACAAATAATACATAGAGATGAAAGATTCCTCTACCCTAAGAATGAAACATATGTTCAATATCTTCTTTTGTTTTTTCATTGTTTATATGGTCCCGAGCAACGCCGGGTAGATCTGCTAGTCTATATATATAAATCTCAAACGTCTGTGTGTATGTTTGTATGTTTGTATGTAACGCTAAAACTTTTGAAAGACGGAACCAAACTTGACAAATTTGATATCATATTGAACCCCCGTGACCCGGATGACAAATATCGAAATTTCACGTCAAACGGACCACTATGACTGGGTCAACTGATCAGTTTTCTTCAAGGGGGGCCCCAAAAAAACCTGTCATTTTAACGTTATTTATTACGTAATTATTGAATGATCCAATGATATTTATACGTAAAAAAACGCTTAGTCATGTCACGTGACGTGACGTCAACATCCAGTAATGGCGACGTTTGTACATAACAACTTTTTTACCGATAGTTTTGCAATTATTCTTCTCCTTCGTTATATATAATATTACACTTCATGACAATGTTTCCAACGTGATTAATTGGTTAAACATAGTATTTATACGAGAGTTGTTACGAAAAATGTCAAGGAAAAATGTAAAGGAATAAAAAATTTCAGCTTAAAAATATTCATCGATAAAAAAACGATCGTTCTATTTATGCTAGAAAATAAATAGCCAATTTCTTTATTACCAAGTGACCTCCTACCTCTTAACTTGGAAGGGAGGGGAAGAGGCCGCTTCAAAACCAACAAAAACAGTAATTTTCCATCCCTCTTTCTCTTCTCTCTCTCTCTATCCCTCTTCCTCTTCTCTCTCTCTCTCCATCCCTATTTCTCTTCTCTCTCTCTCCATGGTTCTTTCTCTTCTCTCTCTCCATCCCTCTTTCTCTTCTCTCTCTCACCCTCTTTCTCTTCTCTCTCTCACCCTCTTTCTCTTCTCTCTCTCTCACCCTTTTTCTCTTCTCTTCTCTCCCTCTCTCCCTCTTTCTCTTCTCTTCTCTCTCTCACTCTCATTCTCTTCTCTCTCTCACCCTCTTTCTCTTCTCTCTCTAAGGCCCAGAGACCACTCGAGGATAAGAGTTGAAAAGTGCACAGTAGTCAAATTCGGGAAATTCGTTATATACCTATTTTTTGGTTACTTAGGAATTTCCACTTATCAAGGCCCAGAGGCCACTCGAGGAAAAGAGTTGCAAAGTGCACAGTAGTCAATTGGACAATAAGGCCCAGAGGCCACCCGAGGATAAGGGTTGAAAAGTGCAGTAGTCAATTGGACAATATAGTAATCGTAAGTAATTACCACTTATCAAGGCCCAGAGGCCACTCGAGGATAAACGGTTAAAAGTGCAGTAGTCAATTGGACAATATAGTAATCGTTAGTAATGGAAATTCAGTAAATATTTTATGTATATATATATTTATATTTTGTTAAATACACATTACCATTTATCAAGGCCCAGACGCCACTCGAGGATAAGGATTGAAACTATTCAACAAATTTTTCTCTACAGATTAGAAAATTTGTATATAGGGTATTCAGACATATGGAAATATATCTAGCATAATCTATCTATTATATCTATGAAAGTGAAAATGCGTGTGTGTGTGTGTGAGAGAGAGAGAGAGAACAATTCTCAACCTATATACTCAACAAATATTTTATCAACAGAGTTGAAAATTTGTATAAAGGGTACTCAGATACATAGAAATATATCTAGCATAATCTATATATTATATCTATAAAAGTGAGAATGTGTGTGTGAGAGAGAGAGTAAGAGAGAGAGAGACCAATTCTCAACCAATATACTCAACAAATTTTTATCTACAGACTTGAAATTTGGTATATAGATATTACGACATATAGAAATCTATCTATTATATCTATAAAAGTGAAAACGTGTGTGTGTGTGTGTGTGTGTGTGTTCGTGTGAGAGAGAGAGAGAGAACAATTCTCAACCTATATACTCAACAAATTTTTTATCTACAGATTTGAAATTTGGTATATAGGGTATTCAGACATATAGAAATATATCTAGCATAATCATTCTATTAAATCTATAAAAGTGAGAATGTGTGTGTGTGTGAGAGAGAGAGAGAGAGAAAACAATTCTCAACCTATATAATCAAAAAATTTTTAATCTGCAGATTTGAAAATTTGTATATAGGCTATTCAGATATAGAAATATATCTAGCATAATCTATCTATTATATCAATAAAGGTGAAAATGTGTGTGTGTGAGAGAGAGAGAGAGAGAAACATTCTCAACCTATATACTCAATAAATTTTCTATCTACAGATTTGAAATTTGTTATATAGGGTATTCAGACATATGGAAATATATCTAGCATAATCTATATATTATATCTATAAAAGTGAGAATGTGTGTGTGTGTGTGTGAGGGAGAGAGAGAGAGAAATTCTCCACCTATATACTCAACAAATTTTTTATCTACATATTTGAAAATTTGTATATAGGGTATTCAGACATATGGGAATATATCTAGAATAATCTATCTATTATATCTATAAAAGTGAGAATGTGTGAGAGATAGAGAGAAAGAGAGAACAATTCGCAACCAATATATTCAACAATTTTTTTATCTACAGATTTGAAAATTTGTATATAGGGTATTCAGACATATGTAAATATATCTGGCATAATCTATCTATATTATCTGTAAAAGTGAGAATGTGTGTGATAGAGAGGGAGAACAATTCTCAACCTATATATCTAGCAAATTTTTTATCTACAGATTTTTAAATTTGTATATAGGGTATTCAGACATATAGAAATATATCTAGCATAATCTATTATATCTATAAAAGCTAGAATGTGTGTGTGTGTGAGAGAGAGAGAGAACAATTCTCAACCTATATACTCAACAAATTTTTTATCTACAGATTTGAAATTTTGTATATAGTGTATTCAGACATATAGAAATATATCTAGCATAATCTTTCTATTATATCTATAAAAGTGAGAATGTGTGTGTGTGTGTGTGTGTGTGAGAGAGGGAGAGAGTGACAGAAAGAACAATTCTCAACCTATATATTCAACAAATTTTTTGTCTACAGATTGTAAAATTTGTATATAGGGTATTCAGACATATAGAAATATATCTAGCATAATTTATCTATTATATCAATAAAAGAAAGAATGTGTGTGAGTGAGAGAGAGTACAATTCTCAACCTATATATTCAACAAATTTTTTATCTACAGATTTGAAAATTTGTATATAGGGTATTAAGACATATGGAAATATATTTAGCATAATCTATTATATCTATTAAAGTAAGAATGTGTGTGTGTGTGTGTGAGAGAGAGAGACAGAACACTTCTCAACCTAAATACTAAACAAATTTTTCATCTACATATTTAAAATTTGTATATAGCGTAGTCAGACATATATAAATATATCTAGCATAATCTTCCTATTATATCTATAAAAGTGAGTATGTGTGTGTTTTTGTGTGTGTGTGTGAGAAAGAGAGAGAGAGAGAGATTAATTGAACACATTTTTATGTACAGATTTTAAAATTTGTATACAGGGTATTCAGACTTATAGTAATATATCTAGCATAATGTATCTATTATATCTATAAAAGTGAGAATGTGTGTGAGAGAGAGGGAGAACAATTCTCACCCTATATATTCAACAAATTTTAAAGCTACAGATTTGAAAATTTGTATATAGGGTATGCAGACATATGGAAATATATCTAGCATAATCTATTATATCTATAAAAGTTAGAATGTGTGTGTATGTGTGTGTGTGTGAGAAAGAGAGAACAATTCTCAACCTATATACTAAACAAATTTTTTATCTACAGATTTGAAATTTGGTATATAGGGTATTCAGACATATGGAAATATATCTAGCATAATCTATCTATTTTATCTATAGATTTGAGAATGTGTGTGTGAGGTATCGAGAGAGAGAGAGAGAGAGAGAGAGAGAGAGAGAGAGAACAATTCTCAACCTATACATTCAACAAATCTTTTATCTATAGATTTGAACATTTGTATATAGGGTATTCAGACATATGGAAATATATCTAGCATAATCTATCTATTATATCTATAGAGGTGAGAATGTGTGTGTGTGTGTATGAGAGAGAGAGAGAACCATTCTCAACCTATATATTCAAAAAAAATTTTATCTACAGATTTGAAAATATGTATATAGGGTATTCAGACATATCGAAATATATCTAGCATAATCTATTATATCTTTAAAAGTGAGAATGTGTGTGTGTGTGAGAGAGAGAGAGAACAATTCTCAACCTATATACTCAACAAATTTTTTATCTACAGATTTGAAATTTGGTATATAGGGTAGTCAGACTTATAGAAATATATCTAGCATAATCTATCTATTATATCTATAAACGTGAGAATTTGTGTGTGTGTGAGAGAGAGAGAGAACAATTGTCAACCTATATATTCAACACATTTTTTATGCACAGATTTTAAAATTTTTATATAGGGTATTCAGACACATGGAAATATATCTAGCATTATCTATTATATCTATAGAAGTAAGAATGTGTGCGAGAGAGAGAGAACAATTCTCAACCTATATATTTAACAAATTTTTTATCTTCAGATTTGAAATTTTGTATATAGGGTAATTAGACATATAGAAATATATCTAGCATAATCTATCTATTATATCAATGAAAGTTAAAATGTGTGTGTGTGAGAGAGAGAGAGGGCAATTATCAACCTATATATTCAACAAATTTTTTATCTACAGATTTGAAATTTGTTATATAGGGTATTCAGACATATGGAAATATATCTAGCATAATCAAACTATTATATCTATAAAAGTGAAAATTCAGATTTGAAAATGTGTATATAGGGTATTCATACATATGGAAATATATCTAGCATAATCTATCTATTATATCTATAAAAGTGAGAATATGTGTGTGTGAGAGAGAGAGATAGAGAACAGTTCTCAACCTATATATTCAACAATTTTTTATGTACAGATCTGAAATATCACATTTGTATAGAAGTAGAAATCTGGATACCTATTCTGATACATAATAAAACAAAGGACACTCTTTGGGGCGGATTTTGATGATAACAAGTCACTAATTAGAAATTATAATAAACATTCAAATAATTTAAGAATTTTACCAAAATAAAATTGCATGGTAATCACCCAATTTCTGCCACAAAATTTTGATTGGCAAAACTCATAAACATAAAATATATATTTTCTAATTTCATCTTTTTTTTTTTTTTTACATAATCTGGTTTGATGTTTTCCTAAATATTCAAATCACTATATTTTGCTGCGTAATATCAAATACAGCAAATGAGTTATTTTTTATGCATCAAAATATTACATTTTCTCATTCATCCAAACTAATCACTGAACATCAACTTCATATTTTCTTCACTAAAATATTACTGTGCTTGATGTCATCAAGTGGAGCGGATCATTTGTTTTTTTCATTTGTTCACACATTTTTCCAATTTATATATATTTTGTCTAAGATTCTTAGCCTATGTCATTGCATACCAATCTGTTTATTAAAAGTTAAGGTTCACTGTAAACACATATGTTACACCAAAATAAAAACGCTTCAGATAATGTCTTGATATTCAATTCAGTTTCTCACATGACATCTTATGAAGTCAGTAGAAATGTTACAGACTTTTAAATCTCAAACACTTTCAATACTGTGCACTGATATTTTCTTTTTTGGAATATAAGGACATTCATGATTTTTTTTTTACAAACGTTAAAAAATTTCACATTGTGTAGCAATGTACTGAAACAATTATAAAAATATTTGTTTTTATTTTGGATGATGCAGGGCATCCGAAGAGAGATGTTTTATTTACGGTTGATATTGTGTAGAACAATAAAAAAAATGCATTCAACAAAATTTCAACAAAATGAAAGTATAATTTTTAGCAATAGGTATCTAGGAAAAGGCCACTACATATGTTATAAATTACAAATTTCCACAACCTGGCAAATACTGGTACACGCTAGCAAATTTAGATTAGCAATTACAGAATAATATTCTAATTTTTTCCTTTGCTCTTTATTCTAACACTACACTAAGTTTACTGTTTTATTTCGCTACAGTTGATATTGTGTGTAACAATAAGAAAATCATAGTGAACAATGCATTCAACAAAATTTCACACACATTTCTAGATACCTATATCTAATAAGTTCAAAAGAAAGGACACACTTAGGGAGGTATTTTGGTGGTCAAGTCACTAAATAGAGATTAGATGGTTTCCCGGCATAGCCCAGGATGTAATATAGATTGACTGAAATACATGTTCTAGCTGGTTTCTAGGCGTTGCCATGGATGTAATATAGACACATTATGTTGTATATTACCTGTTCTCTTCTCCCTAAGGTAAAACAATTTCATATACATGCTGTAAATTACCTATGCTAGGGATAAAACATGAACAATACCAGTCCTAGGGTAGATAAAACAAATAATACATAGAGATGAAAGATTACTCTCCCCTAAGAATAAAACATATGTTCAATATCTGTTTTTGTTTTTTCATTGTTTATTATACGGTCCCGAGCAACGCCGGGTAGCCCTGCTAGTATTATATAAGAGAGAAAAACTATCTTAAGATAGAATTTTTTTCGATTTTCGATATTTTCGAATGACTTTCTGTACAAAACATATTTAAGAACACTGCCAGAAATATAAATTACCTTTGTGTGAAATTGGCAAAATTCAGAACTTATGAAGAAGGAGCCCACACGCATACACACACAATATGTCTTTTATATAATTGTAGAGATAGTAAATACGAGGAATGTAAAGCTGGCTAAAGATAAGAATAGTGTTTGAAAGTTTTAAAATCATTTATGAAAGTGAAACAAAAATAGCAAACAGCCAATTAAAATGTTGATGTCATACAAGCCGGTTTAGTGCGATGGAAGTGTCGATGTCAGAGAGTTCTCGCGAAGGAATTGAGTATTATTTCATTTAGGTTCCAATGGGTGAAATGCATCAGGAAATAGAGAGCATCCTGTTGGGCAAGGGGGTGAAAAGAGGTTATTAACATGGGTCAATTGTAACCACAGGGGACGCATAAATACAGATGTCGAAATGGAGTGTTGGAAAACTTCCGGCGATACTGGAATTAATTTCAATCATTTAAAAAAAAACTTCGCTTACAAACTCTCTCTTCACGACACACACACACACACTCACACACACACACATTTATATATATATATATATATATATATATATATATATATATATATGAAGGAAAAAGATGGAAATAGAGAATAGCGCAAAATTTTTACGAGGACAACAAATATTCACGGTTTTCATGATATTTTCCACAATCTATTAACTTTTATACAGTCTTAGTTAAACAATATTTTACTAATAATTTAATTTATCTAATATATAAATCTCACTATGTCTGTCTGTCTGTGTGTCTCCGTTTTTCAAATTGTAACTCCTCCTGGACAGATGGTCGTTTGACGGCGTGCAGTAGCTCCAAAGTATTCATTTTGAGTGCAGAATTTTATTAGAGGCATTTACTCTGTTAAACAATTTCTAAAGGATCGAAAAAGGGGTTCAGACTTGAAAGAAATGACAAGTTGATGAGCGTTGCGCCATGGTGTCGTTCTGCGCATGCGCACGATCTGTAACACGGACTTATTTAGTAAATTTACAAGTGTTTGAAAGCAGTCGTCTCTTTGTTGCAGTGGATAGCGTCATCGATTTTTAACACCTGTGTTACGGTATCGAGCTCCACAATTTCTTCTTTTTTTTTACATTCCGATATTCTTGACGTTTAAATGTTATGTAATAATTATACAAGAACATTTTATTTAAAAAATACAGCAAATGCTTTTGCCGAACATAACGAAAATGTCATATTCCAAATATAGGATACATTATATACCGGCTTATTTGCTACATTCCAAAAATAGGCTTATTATATACCGGCTCATTATATACCGGCTCATTATATACCGGCTTATTATATAATGGCTTATTATATAGGCTCATTATATACCGGCTTATTTGCTACATTCCAAAAATAGGATACATTATATACCGGCTTATTTGCTACATTCCAAAAATCACGTAAATAGATCAAGTAATGGCATTTTGTATTGAATTCACTCCTAAACTAATTAACCGATCATTATGACTTTTATTTATATGCATATCATTATATATTTGTATGTATTGGATTGACTCCTAAACTAATTAACCGACCATTATGAATTTTTATTATGTGTATATGATTGTATATTTGTATGTATTGGATTTTCTCCTAAACTAATTAACCGATTATTATAAATTTTAATTACGTGTATATGTTTATATATTTCTTTTTTTACATAGGCATAAACACTTATCAAGGCCCAGAGACCACTCGAGGATAAGGGTTTAGAGTGTACAAAGTCAGTTGGACAATAATGTAATCGCTAGTAATGGAAATTCGGTAAATTTGTTAACAAGTGAAATGGCTCACCAAGAACTTGTTTATGTTGGACTTGAAGACAACCATATTGTAGAAAGGAGGAAAACGGAAGACAATTCCACAGGCGTGCAGTTCTAAAAAAGAAGCTTTGTTCATGGAATCTTCGTTTAGGTTTAGGCACAGATAAAGAGTGGGGGGGAATTATTGATAGTGTTATCTATCGAGTGTTCTTGTGAAAATTTGGCGAGGGGGAGACAATAGATTGAAGCTCAGTCGAACACTTTCCATGAAAATAACGATAAAGCAGAGACAAACTCGCAACATCTCTTCTGTGAGATAGAGGTTGCAGCGAAGAGAAAATGACATCTCCTACAAAGCTACGAAGTCTATTTTGAACTCTATCAAGGCAGGATAAGTCCTTTCTAGCAATTTCTGCCCAGATGTGGCAACGTACCTGGCTCTTATATAGATAGAGAATTGCATCAGCTGTGGATTGATAGAAGGATTCTACCATTTTTCCAGCGGCATTGGCAGCAGACTTGATGTACATGTTCCATTTAAGATCAGGAGCCAAGCCCAGAAGCTTGTCAAAACTAGAGGCCTCCACAAGACGAGAGCCATTCATATTAATTGATTCCAGATGGGGATCAGAACGTTGATGATGTAAAGATAAAAGCTTGGTTTTAGATGCATTTAAAGTAACAAGCCACTCCCTTCCCAATTGTACAACATGATCAAGATCAGAGGAGAGAGAATCGGAGAGAACTTGGTCGTTTACTGCCTTAGATGTGCTATGATAGATGGTAGTGTTATCAGCAAAAATGTCTACGAATGATGTAAGGATGTGATTTGGAAGATCGTTAATATAGATCAGGAAAAGAGTTGGGCCCAGGATGGACCCCTGATGGACTCCAGCATTAATACTGTGAGCTTCTGATTTCTGCCCATCAACTGCTACTCTTATGAACCTATCAGAGAGAAATGATTTAATAATTGCAAAGATATTTCCAGCTATACCATAGCTGGAGATCTTGTGAAGCAAACCATTATGCCATACTCTACCAAAGGCCTTTGATATGTCAAGAGCAATTGCCCTAGAAAGGTTGCCTCTGTCAAGAGATTCGCTAATCCTATGAGATATCACTGTAAGCACATCTGCTGTAGATCTAGCAGACCGGAAACCATATTGTGTGTCACTAAGAAGGTTATTTTTGCTGAGATGATTGATTAATTCTTTATTTAACACAGATTCCGGCAACTTACTCATGACGCACAGGAGAGTCTGTACTGAGAGGGGGATGAGCGATTACCTGAATTCTTAAATGCAGGGCATACTGATGAGATTTTCCAGGGTGATGGGAAGCAATTCTCCTTAAGACAACGTTTAAACAGTTTTGTAAGTATGGGCACTAGTTCAGGTTGAAGTTTTTTGAGTACTATAATTTTCCGCCAGGGCCGGTTGCTTTACTGGAATCAAGGTTTTTGATTAGCTTGGCAACACCACGTACAGATATTTGTATATCATATAGCGTGTTTTCTGATACAGGAGGAAATATTGGGGGTTAGCGTCCTTGTTCGCAAAGGGTAGAATTAGCTGCAAAGTTCTTGGCAAAGAGTTTGGCTTTGTCTGATGCTGACGAGATTACCTCAGGTCCATTGATGATAGTTGGGATGGAGCACACGCTTCTATTCAGGATTCTGTTTGCAATTTGCGAAAACTGGTGGGAAACAAGCCACTGCTCAGCTACTTTGGACTTGACGGACTGAGCATACAACTCTGTTGCGTTCTTTATTACTTTCTTACAATAGTTGCTGGCAGTCCTGAAAGCGGTTTTAGTTTCCATACATCTGTGCGTAAAAAGTGATTTCTGTGCGTAATGGCAGCAGCACATTCTGGAGAGAACCATGGCTGGCTGTTAGGTTTTTGCTGGAACTTTTTCGAGGGTATGAAACGGTCTATACCTACAATTAACCATTCTGTCAGGTCTGATCCTTTTAAACATGGAATGCAGAAGTAGATCCAATATAAATGTACGGAAACTATCCCAGTCAGCCATAGTGTATTGATATACTGTAGGATAGAGAGGTACGTCTGAGGACTTCTTAACTGATACAACTGAGTGGTCGGAAGATCCAAGAGGAGACAGAATGGAAACTGAACATAGTTCAGGGCAAGTTGTGAGAAAAAGGTCTAGAAGATTCGCATACTGACCGTCATTGTCGGGTACACATGAACAATCTGAGTGAGGTCATAAGCAATGGAGAAATCGTGACAGAACCTCCCTCTGTCTTGTTCGAGTGGGTCCGCCATTGTGAACATTGAAGTCTCCACAGACATGAATATTAGCTGAAGGATAAGCAGATAGGACTTGGTCAATTTTCTCAGATATGCTTTTAAAGATAGTAACTCCCCTATTGTGAGGGCGATAGAGAGTAAATATAAATGCAGTAGTGTGAGCTAGTGCAACCCGGAAGCACATATAAGATAAGTTAGGATCTTCTCTGGAGATGTCCCTACCCCATGGAAAGCCATCTTTAATATAGGCACATATTCCATGCCCATGGCGATCTTGGGGGTCAGATTTGGAAGTTAAGTTAGAGTATCCTTTAATTACAAATTCATTTAGGGAAATAGTCTGCCCAATGCCAGTTTTGCTTAAAAATAAATGGTTTATTCTCCTGTAATTGGGCTTCAACCTCTGGAAGGTAAGAACGTAGACCCCTGGTGTTGGAGAAGGAGACATGGTAGTGGGATTCTACGTATTTCTATGTATTGGATTTTCTCCTAAACTAATTAACCGATCATTATGAATTTGAAGGATGTGTGTATGTTTATATATTAGTATTATTGGATTCACTCTTAAACTAATTAATCGATCATTATTAATTTTAAGGATGTGCATATGTTTATACAGGGTGACCCCCCAAAAAAACAAAAGCTAAATGGAGGCCATCTAGAACATATGCTGTAGAACGAAGAAAAAAGGCCAAAGACCCTTGTGTTTTGATGTGATGTTTTGAATATAATAAACTAGTTATGACCAAAGTTTCATTTCATTCGGACAAAACACTAAGAAACGGGGCCTAATTAGAGTTTGGGCCTGTTTATTTTGGGTCGCCCTGTATATTTGCATGTATTGGATTCAATTCTAAACTAATTAATCGATCATTATGAATTTTAATTATGTGTATATAATTATATATTTTTATTATTGGATTGACTTCTAAACTCATAAACCGATCATTGTGAATTTTAATTTTAAATTTAGCACAACATAAAGTTTATAAAAGTATCGAGTTCTTGCATTTTTAAATTAGAAAAAAAATAACTGTACAGTACCCTACAAAAAAATAATTGTACAGTATCCTAAAAAAGAAATAAGGTACTTGTACAGTATCATACTCACTATATAAGGTTCTTATTGTACAGTATAGTACCCATATGACAACCAAAGTAAATCTTACTTGCGACATACATAAAAGTAATCAAAATCGAAAATCATGTTATGACATTTATATGAGAAATAAGGTGCTTCTTTACTATAGCACTCTGATGTAAGAACAAACTCTCACCTGTAAAGTTATTGAAACAAAAATAACGTTATATATTCAACGGTTATGACTTTTAAATGAGAAAAAAGGTGCTCCTTCACTATAGTATCACATGAAAACAAAAAACACATTTTACTCTAGACGCATAGAAAATTCAACACTACAGAAATTTTACAAATTATCTATTGTTCCATTTCAATTTTACAAACTATTGATGTTTCGATTTCATTTATACAAATCATGCTTGGTTTGTTTTCGTTTTTACAAACTAGCTATGGTTCTATCTCGTTTTCATCAATTATTATTGTTCCATTTCATTTTGACAAACTTTTTTATGGTTCGATCTAGTTTTTATAAATTATTTATTGTTCCATTTCATTTTTACAAATTATTTATTGTTCCATTTCATTTTTACAAATCATTTCATGGTCCGATCTCGTTTACATAAATAATTTATTGTTCCATTTCATTTTCACAAATTATTTATTGTTCCATTTCATTTTTACAAACATTTAGGATTCGATCCCGTGTTCATAAATTATTTATTGTTCTATTTAATTTTTACAAATTATTTATTGTTCCATTTTATTTTCTCAAATTATTTATTGTTGTATTTCATTTTTACAAACTATTTTATGGTTTGATCTCGTTTTCATAAAATATTTAGTGTTCCGTTTCATTTTTACTAATTATTTATTGTTCCATTTCATTTTCACAAATTATTTATTCTTCCATTTAATTTTTATATACTATTCATAGTTCGATCTCGTTTTCATAAATTATTTATTGTTCCATTTCATTCTGACAAATTATTTATTGTTCCATTTCATTCTGACAAATTATTTATTGTTCCATTTCATTCTGACAAATTATTTATTGTTCCATTTCATTTTCACAAATTATTTATTGTTTCATTTCATTTTTACAAACAATTTTATGGTTCGATCTCGTTTTCATAAATTATGTATTGTTCCATTTCATTTTACAAACTATATTATGATCTGATCTCGTTTTCATGAACTATTTATTATTCCATTTCATTTTCACAAATTATTTATTGTTCCATTTAATTTTTACAAATTATTTCTTGTTCCATTTCATTTTTACAAATTATTTATTGTTCCATTTAATTTTCGCAAATTATTTATTGTTCCATTTCATTTTTACAAACATTTAGGATTCGATCTTGTGTTCATGAAGTATTTATTGTTCCATTTTATTTTTAAAAACTATTTATTGTTTCATTTCATTTTCACAAATTATTTATTGTTCCATTTCATTTTTACAAACTATTTCCTGGTTCGATCTCGTTTTTATAACTTTTTTATTGTTCGATTTTATTTTTACCAATCATTTATTGTTCCATTTCATATTCACAAATTATTTATTGTTCCATTTCATTTGTACAAACTATTTTATGGTTCGATCTCGTTTTCACGAATGATTTATTGTTCCATTTCATTTTTACAAATTATTTATTGTTCCATTTCATTTTAACAAATTATTTATGGTCCCATTTAATTTTTACAAATTATTTATTGTTCCATTTCATTTTAACAAATTATTTATGGTCTCATTTAATTTTTACAAATTATTTATTGTTTCATTTCATTTTAACAAATTATTTATGGTCCCATTTAATTTTTACAAATTATTTATTGTTCCATTTCATTTTAACAAATTATTTATTGTTCTATTTCATTTTCACAAATTATTTATTGTTCTATTTCATTTTTACAAACTATTTAGTGTTCGATCTCGTTTTCATAAATCTTTATGTTTCTATTTAATTTTTATTAATTATTTATTGTTTCATTTCATTTTCTCAAATTATTTATTCTTCCATTTCATTTTTACAAACTATTCTATGGTTCGATCTTGTTTTAATAAATTATTTATTGTTCCATTTAATTTTGACAAACTATTCTATGGTTCGATCTAGTTTTTATAAATTATTTATTGTTTCATTTCATTTTTACAAATTATTTATTGTTCCATTGCATTTTTCCATGTATTTATTTTCCATTTCATATTCACCTGTTATTTATTGTTTCATTTCATTTTTACAAACAATTTTATGGTTTGATGTCCTTTTCAAAAAGTATTTATTGTTCCATTTCATTTTTACAAATTATATATTGTTCCATTTCATTTCCACAAATTATTTATTGTTCCACTTCATTTTTACAAACTATTTATTGTTTGTTATTTATTGTTATATTTCATTTTTCAAATTATTTATTGTTCCATTTCATTTTTACAAACTATTTATGGTTCGATTTCATTCATACAAATTATGTATTGTTTGTTTTCGTGTTTACAAACTAGTTATAGTTCGATCTCGTTTTAATAAATTATTTATTGTTTCATTTCATTTTTACAAATTATTTATTGTTCCATTTCACTTTTACAACCTATTTTATGGTTCGATCTCGTTTTCATAAAATATTTATTGTTCCATTACATTTTTACAAATAATTAATTGTTCCATTTCATTTTCACAAACTATTTATTCTTCCATTAAATTTTTACATAATATTCATGGTTCGATCTCGTTTTAATAACTATTTATTGTTCCATTTCATTTTTACAAACTATTTATGGTTCGATCTCGTGTTCATGAATTATGTATTGTTCCATTTCATTTTTTCAGATTATTAATCGTTCGATTTCGTTTTCACAAATTATTTATTGTTCCATTTCAATTTTACAATCTATTGATGGTTCCATTTAATGTATACAAATTATGCATAGTTTGTTTCCGTATTTACAAACTAGTTATGGCACGATGTCGTTTTAATAAATGATTTATAGTTCCATTTCATTTTGACAAACTATTTTATAGTTCGATCTAGTTTTCATAAATTATTTATTGTTCCATTTAATTTTTACAAATTATTTATTGTTCCATTTTATTTTTTACAAACTATTTCATGGTTCGATCTCGTTTTCATAAATTATTTATTGTTCCATTTCATTTTCACAAATTATTTATTGTTCCATTTCATGTTTACCAACTATTTCATGGTTCAATCTCGTTTTCATAAATTATTTATAGTTCCATTGAATTTTTCCAATTATTTATTGTTCGATTTAATTTTCACAAATTATTTATTGTTCTATTTCATTTTTACAAACTATTTAGGGTTCGATCTCGTTTTCATAAATTATTTATTGTTCCGTTTCATTTTTACCAATTATTTATTGAACAATTTCATATTCACAAATAATTTATTGTTTCATTTCATTTTTACAAACTATTTTATGGTTCGATCTCGTTTTCATGAATTGTTTATTGTTCCATTTCATTTTTACACATTATTTATTTTTCCATTTAATTTTTACAAATTATTTATTGTTCCATTTAATTTTCAAAAATTATTTATTGTTCTTTTTTATTTTTACAAACTATTCATGGTTCGATCTTGTTCATAAATTATTTATTGTTCCATTTCATTTTCACAAATTATGTATTGTTCCATTTCATTTTCTCAAATTATTTATTGTTCCATTTCATTTTTACAAACTATTTTATGGTTCGATATTCTTTTCATAAATTATTTCTTGTTCCATTTCATTTTTACAAATTATTTATTGTTCCATTTTAGTTCCACAAATTATTTATTGTTCCCTTTCATTTTTAAAAACTATATTACGGTTCGATCTCGTTTTAATAAATTATTTATTGTTCCATTTCATTTTTATAAATTATTTATTGTTCCATTTAATTCTCACAAATTATTTATTGTTCCATTTCATTTTTACAAATTATTTATTGTTACATTTAATTCTCACAAATTATTTATTGATGTATTTCATTTTTACAAACTATTTTATGGTTATTATTTATCCTTCGGTTTAGTTTTTACAAATTATTTATTGTTTGATTTCGTTTTTGTTAAAATTATTTATTGTTTGATTTCATTTTTGTTAAAATTATTTATTGTCTGGTTTTATTTTTGTTAAAATTATTTATTGTTTGATTTCGTTTTTGTTACAATTATTTATTGTTTTATTTCGTTTTTGTTAAAATTATTTATTGTTTGGTTTCACTTACACAAATTATTTATTGTTTGATTTCGTTTTTGTTAAAATTATTTATTGTTTGATTTCGTTTTTGTTAAAATTATTTATTGTTTGATTTCGTTTTTGTTAAAATTATTTATTGTTTGATTTCGTTTTTGTTAAAATTATTTATTGTTTGATTTCGTTTTTGTTAAAATTATTTATTGTTTGATTTCGTTTTTGTTAAAATTATTTATTGTTTGATTTCGTTTTTGTTAAAATTATTTATTGTTTGGTTTCGTTTTTGTTGAAATTATTTATTGTTTGATTTCGTTTTTGTTAAAATTATTTATTGCTTGATTTCGTTTTTGTTAAAATTATTTATTGTTTGATTTCGTTTTTGTTAAAATTATTTATTGTTTGATTTCGTTTTTGTTAAAATTATTTATTGTTTGGTTTCGTTTTTACAAATTATTTATTGTTTGATTTCGTTTTTGTTAAAATTATTTATTGTTTGATTTCGTTTTTGTTAAAATTATTTATTGTTTGATTTCGTTTTTGTTAAAATTATTTATTGTTTGGTTTCGTTTTTGTTGAAATTATTTATTGTTTGATTTCGTTTTTGTTAAAATTATTTATTGCTTGATTTCGTTTTTGTTAAAATTATTTATTGTTTGATTTCGTTTTTGTTAAAATTATTTATTGTTTGATTTCGTTTTTGTTAAAATTATTTATTGTTTGATTTCGTTTTTGTTAAAATTATTTATTGTTTGATTTCGTTTTTGTTAAAATTATTTATTGTTTGATTTCGTTTTTGTTAAAATTATTTATTGTTTGATATCGTTTTTGTAAAAATTATTTATTGTTTGATTTCGTTTTTGTTAAAATTATTTATTGTTTGATTTCGTTTTTGTTAAAATTATTTATTGTTTGATTTCGTTTTTGTTAAAATTATTTATTGTTTGATTTCGTTTTTGTTAAAATTATTTATTGTTTGGTTTCGTTTTTACAAATTATTTATTGTTTGATTTCGTTTTTGTTAAAATTATTTATTGTTTGATTTCGTTTTTGTTAAAATTATTTATTGTTTGATTTCGTTTTTGTTAAAATTATTTATTGTTTGATTTCGTTTTTGTTAAAATTATTTATTGTTTGGTTTCGTTTTTACAAATTATTTATTGTTTGATTTCGTTTTTGTTAAAATTATTTATTGTTTGATTTCGTTTTTGTTAAAATTATTTATTGTTTGATTTCGTTTTTGTTAAAATTATTTATTGTTTGATTTCGTTTTTGTTAAAATTATTTATTGTTTGATTTCGTTTTTGTTAAAATTATTTATTGTTTGATTTCGTTTTTGTTAAAATTATTTATTGTTTGATTTCGTTTTTGTTAAAATTATTTATTGTTTGGTTTCGTTTTTGTTAAAATTATTTATTGTTTGATTTCGTTTTTGTTAAAATTATTTATTGTTTGATTTCGTTTTTGTTAAAATTATTTATTGTTTGATTTCGTTTTTGTTAAAATTATTTATTGTTTGATTTCGTTTTTGTTAAAACTATTTATTGTTTGATTTCGTTTTTGTTAAAATTATTTATT
Organism: Euprymna scolopes; assembly: GCF_053919585.1. Taxonomy (NCBI): domain Eukaryota; kingdom Metazoa; phylum Mollusca; class Cephalopoda; order Sepiida; family Sepiolidae; genus Euprymna; species Euprymna scolopes. The sequence continues at coordinate 67,612,116 of NC_136514.1, read as the reverse complement.
GTTTGATTTCGTTTTTGTTAAAATTATTTATTGTTTGGTTTCGTTTTTGTTAAAATTATTTATTGTTGTGTTTCGTTTTTGTTAAAATTATTTATTGTTTGATTTCGTTTTTGTTAAAATTATTTATTGTTTGATTTCGTTTTTGTTAAAATTATTTATTGTTTGATTTCGTTTTTGTTAAAATTATTTATTGTTTGATTTCGTTTTTGTTAAAATTATTTATTGTTTGATTTCGTTTTTGTTAAAATTATTTATTGTTTGATTTCGTTTTTGTTAAAATTATTTATTGTTTGGTTTCGTTTTTACAAATTATTTATTGTTTGATTTCGTTTTTGTTAAAATTATTTATTGTTTGATTTCGTTTTTGTTAAAATTATTTATTGTTTGATTTCGTTTTTGTTAAAATTATTTATTGTTTGATTTCGTTTTTGTTAAAATTATTTATTGTTTGATTTCGTTTTTGTTAAAATTATTTATTGTTTGGTTTTTTTTTTACGAATTGCTTGCTGATTAATTTCGTTTTTGTTAAAATTATTTATTGTTTGATTTCATTTAAACCAATTATTTTATGTATATTTCATTTAAACAAATTATTTATTGTTTGATTTCGTTTTTGTTAAAATTATTTATTGTTTGATTTCGTTTTTGTTAAAATTATTTATTGTTTGATTTCATTTTTGTTAAAATTATTTATTGTTTGGTTTCGTTTTTGTTAAAATTATTTATTGTTTGATTTCGTTTTTGTTAAACTTATTTATTGTTTGATTTTATTTTTGTTAAAATTATTTATTGTTTGGTTTCGTTTTTGTTAAAATTATTTATTGTTTGATTTCATTTTTGTTAAAATTATGTATTGTTTGATTTCGTATTTGTTAAAATTATTTATTGTTTGGTTTCGTTTTTGTTAAAATTATTTATTGTTTGATTTCGTTTTTGTTAAAATTATGTATTGTTTGATTTCGTTTTTGTTAAAATTATTTATTGTTTGGTTTTGTTTTTACGCATTGCTTGCTGTTTAATTTCGTTTTTGTTACAATTATTTATTGTTTTATTTCATTTAAACAAATTATTTATTGTTTGATTTCATTTAAACAAATTATTTATTGTTTGATTTCGTTTTTGTTAAAATTATTTATTGTTTGATTTCGTTTTTGTTAAAATTATTTATTGTTTGATTTCATTTTTGTTAAAATTATTTATTGTTTGATTTCGTTTTTGTTAAAATTATTTATTGTTTGATTTAGCTTTTGTTAAAATTATTTATTGTTTGATTTCATTTTTGTTAAAATTATTTATTGTTCGGTTTCGTTTTTGTTAAAATTATTTATTGTTTGATTTCGTTTTTGTTAAAATTATTTATTGTTTGATTTCATTTTTGTTAAAATTATTTATTGTTTGGTTTCGTTTTTGTAAAAATTATTTATTGTTTGATTTCGTTTTTGTTAAAATTATTTATTGTTTGATTTCGTTTTTGTTAAAATTATTTATTGTTTGATTTAGCTTTTGTTAAAATTATTTATTGTTTGATTTCATTTTTGTTAAAATTATTTATTGTTTGGTTTCGTTTTTGTTAAAATTATTTATTGTTTGATTTCATTTTTGTTAAAATTATTTATTGTTTGATTTCGTTTTTGTTAAAATTATCTATTGTTTGGTTTCGTTTTTGTTAAAATTATTTATTTTTTGGTTTCGTTTTTACAAATTATTTATTGTTTGATTTCGTTTTTGTTAAAATTATTTATTGTTTGATTTCGTTTTTGTTAAAATTATTTATTGTTTGATTTCGTTTTTGTTAAAATTATTTATTGTTTGGTTTCGTTTTTGTTAAAATTATTTATTGTTTGGTTTCGTTTTTACAAATTATTTATTGTTTGATTTCGTTTTTGTTAAAATTATTTATTGTTTGATTTCGTTTTTGTTAAAATTATTTATTGTTTGGTTTTGTTTTTACGAATTGCTTGCTGTTTAATTTCGTTGTTGTTAAAATTATTTATTGTTTGATTTCGTTTTTGTTAAAATTATTTATTGTTTGATTTCGTTTTTGTTAAAATTATTTATTGTTTGATTTCATTTTTGTTAAAATTATTTATTGTTTGGTTTCGTTTTTACAAATTATTTATTGTTTGATTTCGTTTTTGTTAAAATTATTTATTGTTTGATTTCGTTTTTGTTAAAATTATTTATTGTTTGATTTCGTTTTTGTTAAAATTATTTATTGTTTGATTTCGTTTTTGTTAAAATTATTTATTGTTTGATTTCGTTTTTGTTAAAATTATTTATTGTTTGATTTCGTTTTTGTTAAAATTATTTATTGTTTGGTTTCGTTTTTACAAATTATTTATTGTTTGATTTCGTTTTTGTTAAAATTATTTATTGTTTGATTTCGTTTTTGTTAAAATTATTTATTGTTTGATTTCGTTTTTGTTAAAATTATTTATTGTTTGATTTCGTTTTTGTTAAAATTATTTATTGTTTGATTTCGTTTTTGTTAAAATTATTTATTGTTTGATTTCGTTTTTGTTAAAATTATTTATTGTTTGATTTCGTTTTTGTTAAAATTATTTATTGTTTGATTTCGTTTTTGTTAAAATTATTTATTGTTTGATTTCGTTTTTGTTAACATTATTTATTGTTTGATTTCGTTTTTGTTAAAATTATTTATTGTTGTGTTTCGTTTTTGTTAAAATTATTTATTGTTTGATTTCGTTTTTGTTAAAATTATTTATTGTTTGATTTCGTTTTTGTTAAAATTATTTATTGTTTGATTTCGTTTTTGTTAAAATTATTCATTGTTTGGTTTCGTTTTTGTTAAAATTATTTATTGTTGTGTTTCGTTTTTGTTAAAATTATTTATTGTTTGATTTCGTTTTTGTTAAAATTATTTATTGTTTGATTTCGTTTTTGTTAAAATTATTTATTGTTTGATTTCGTTTTTGTTAAAATTATTTATTGTTTGATTTCGTTTTTGTTAAAATTATTTATTGTTTGATTTCGTTTTTGTTAAAATTATTTATTGTTTGATTTCGTTTTTGTTAAAATTATTTATTGTTTGGTTTCTTTTTTACAAATTATTTATTGTTTGATTTCGTTTTTGTTAAAATTATTTATTGTTTGATTTCGTTTTTGTTAAAATTATTTATTGTTTGATTTCGTTTTTGTTAAAATTATTTATTGTTTGATTTCGTTTTTGTTAAAATTATTTATTGTTTGATTTCGTTTTTGTTAAAATTATTTATTGTTTGGTTTTGTTTTTACGAATTGCTTGCTGATTAATTTCGTTTTTGTTAAAATTATTTATTGTTTGATTTCATTTAAACCAATTATTTTATGTATATTTCATTTAAACAAATTATTTATTGTTTGATTTCGTTTTTGTTAAAATTATTTATTGTTTGATTTCGTTTTTGTTAAAATTATTTATTGTTTGATTTCATTTTTGTTAAAATTATTTATTGTTTGGTTTCGTTTTTGTTAAAATTATTTATTGTTTGATTTCGTTTTTGTTAAACTTATTTATTGTTTGATTTTATTTTTGTTAAAATTATTTATTGTTTGGTTTCGTTTTTGTTAAAATTATTTATTGTTTGATTTCATTTTTGTTAAAATTATGTATTGTTTGATTTCGTATTTGTTAAAATTATTTATTGTTTGGATTCGTTTTTGTTAAAATTATTTATTGTTTGATTTCGTTTTTGTTAAAATTATTTATTGTTTGATTTCGTTTTTGTTAAAATTATGTATTGTTTGATTTCGTTTTTGTTAAAATTATTTATTGTTTGGTTTTGTTTTTACGCATTGCTTGCTGTTTAATTTCGTTTTTGTTACAATTATTTATTGTTTTATTTCATTTAAACAAATTATTTATTGTTTGATTTCATTTAAACAAATTATTTATTGTTTGATTTCGTTTTTGTTAAAATTATTTATTGTTTGATTTCGTTTTTGTTAAAATTATTTATTGTTTGATTTCATTTTTGTTAAAATTATTTATTGTTTGATTTCGTTTTTGTTAAAATTATTTATTGTTTGATTTAGCTTTTGTTAAAATTATTTATTGTTTGATTTCATTTTTGTTAAAATTATTTATTGTTCGGTTTCGTTTTTGTTAAAATTATTTATTGTTTGATTTCGTTTTTGTTAAAATTATTTATTGTTTGATTTCATTTTTGTTAAAATTATTTATTGTTTGGTTTCGTTTTTGTAAAAATTATTTATTGTTTGATTTCGTTTTTGTTAAAATTATTTATTGTTTGATTTCGTTTTTGTTAAAATTATTTATTGTTTGATTTAGCTTTTGTTAAAATTATTTATTGTTTGATTTCATTTTTGTTAAAATTATTTATTGTTTGGTTTCGTTTTTGTTAAAATTATTTATTGTTTGATTTCATTTTTGTTAAAATTATTTATTGTTTGATTTCGTTTTTGTTAAAATTATCTATTGTTTGGTTTCGTTTTTGTTAAAATTATTTATTGTTTGGTTTCGTTTTTACAAATTATTTATTGTTTGATTTCGTTTTTGTTAAAATTATTTATTGTTTGATTTCGTTTTTGTTAAAATTATTTATTGTTTGATTTCGTTTTTGTTAAAATTATTTATTGTTTGGTTTCGTTTTTGTTAAAATTATTTATTGTTTGGTTTCGTTTTTACAAATTATTTGATTTCGTTTTTGTTAAAATTATTTATTGTTTGGTTTTGTTTTTACGAATTGCTTGCTGTTTTATTTTGTTGTTGTTAAAATTATTTATTGTTTGATTTCGTTTTTGTTAAAATTATTTATTGTTTGATTTCGTTTTTGTTAAAATTATTTATTGTTTGATTTCATTTTTGTTAAAATTATTTATTGTTTGGTTTCGTTTTTACAAATTATTTATTGTTTGATTTCGTTTTTGTTAAAATTATTTATTGTTTGATTTCGTTTTTGTTAAAATTATTTATTGTTTGATTTCGTTTTTGTTAAAATTATTTATTGTTTGATTTCGTTTTTGTTAAAATTATTTATTGTTTGATTTCGTTTTTGTTAAAATTATTTATTGTTTGGTTTCGTTTTTGTTAAAATTATTTATTGTTTGGTTTCGTTTTTACAAATTATTTATTGTTTGATTTCGTTTTTGTTAAAATTATTTATTGTTTGATTTCGTTTTTGTTGAAATTATTTATTGTTTGGTTTTGTTTTTACGAATTGCTTGCTGTTTAATTTCGTTTTTGTTAAAATTATTTATTGTTTGATTTCGTTTTTGTTAAAATTATTTATTGTTTGATTTCGTTTTTGTTAAAATTATTTATTGTTTGATTTCGTTTTTGTTAAAATTATTTATTGTTTGATTTCGTTTTTGTTAACATTATTTATTGTTTGATTTCGTTTTTGTTACAATTATTTATTGTTGTGTTTCGTTTTTGTTAAAATTATTTATTGTTTGATTTCGTTTTTGTTAAAATTATTTATTGTTTGATTTCGTTTTTGTTAAAATTATTTATTGTTTGATTTCGTTTTTGTTAAAATTATTTATTGTTTGATTTCGTTTTTGTTAAAATTATTTATTGTTTGATTTCCTTTTTGTTAAAATTATTTATTGTTTGATTTCGTTTTTGTTAAAATTATTTATTGTTTGGTTTCGTTTTTACAAATTATTTATTGTTTGATTTCGTTTTTGTTAAAATTATATATTGTTTGATTTCGTTTTTGTTAAAATTATTTATTGTTTGATTTCGTTTTTGTTAAAATTATTTATTGTTTGATTTCGTTTTTGTTAAAATTATTTATTGTTTGATTTCGTTTTTGTTAAAATTATTTATTGTTTGATTTCGTTTTTGTTAAAATGATTTATTGTTTGATTTCGTTTTTGTTAAAATTATTTATTGTTTGATTTCGTTTTTGTTAAAATTATTTATTGTTTGATTTCGTTTTTGTTAAAATTATTTATTGTTTGATTTCGTTTTTGTTAAAATTATTTATTGTTTGATTTCGTTTTTGTCAAAATTATTTATTGTTTGATTTCGTTTTTGTTAAAATTATTTATTGTTTGATTTCGTTTTTGTTAAAATTATTTATTGTTTGATTTCGTTTTTGTTAAAATTATTTATTGTTTGATTTCGTTTTTGTTAAAATTATTTATTGTTTGATTTCGTTTTTGTTAAAATTATTTATTGTTTGATTTCGTTTTTGTTAAAATTATTTATTGTTTGATTTCATTTTTGTTAAAATTATTTATTATTTGGTTTCGTTTTTGTTAAAATTATTTATTGTTTGATTTCGTTTTTGTTAAAATTATTTATTGTTTGGTTTCGTTTTTGTTAAAATTATTTATTGTTTGATTTCGTTTTTGTTAAAATTATTTATTGTTTGATTTCGTTTTTGTTAAAATTATTTATTGTTTAATTTCGTTGTTGTTAAAATTATTTATTGTTTGATTTCGTTTTTGTTAAAATTATTTATTGTTTGATTTCGTTTTTGTTAAAATTATTTATTGTTTGATTTCATTTTTGTTAAAATTATTTATTGTTTGGTTTCGTTTTTGTTAAAATTATTTATTGTTTGATTTCGTTTTTGTTAAAATTATTTATTGTTTGGTTTCGTTTTTGTTAAAATTATTTATTGTTTGATTTCATTTAAACAATTTATTTATTGTTTGATTTCGTTTTTCTTATAATTATTTATTGTTTGATTTCGTTTTTGTTAAAATTATTTATTGTTTGATTTCGTTTTTGTTAAAATTATTTATTGTTTGGTTTTGTTTTTACGAATTGCTTGCTGTTTTATTTTGTTGTTGTTAAAATTATTTATTGTTTGATTTCGTTTTTGTTAAAATTATTTATTGTTTGATTTCGTTTTTGTTAAAATTATTTATTGTTTGATTTCATTTTTGTTAAAATTATTTATTGTTTGGTTTCGTTTTTACAAATTATTTATTGTTTGATTTCGTTTTTGTTAAAATTATTTATTGTTTGATTTCGTTTTTGTTAAAATTATTTATTGTTTGATTTCGTTTTTGTTAAAATTATTTATTGTTTGATTTCGTTTTTGTTAAAATTATTTATTGTTTGATTTCGTTTTTGTTAAAATTATTTATTGTTTGGTTTCGTTTTTGTTAAAATTATTTATTGTTTGGTTTCGTTTTTACAAATTATTTATTGTTTGATTTCGTTTTTGTTAAAATTATTTATTGTTTGATTTCGTTTTTGTTGAAATTATTTATTGTTTGGTTTTGTTTTAACGAATTGCTTGCTGTTTAATTTCGTTTTTGTTAAAATTATTTATTGTTTGATTTCGTTTTTGTTAAAATTATTTATTGTTTGATTTCGTTTTTGTTAAAATTATTTATTGTTTGATTTCGTTTTTGTTAAAATTATTTATTGTTTGATTTCGTTTTTGTTAACATTATTTATTGTTTGATTTCGTTTTTGTTACAATTATTTATTGTTGTGTTTCGTTTTTGTTAAAATTATTTATTGTTTGATTTCGTTTTTGTTAAAATTATTTATTGTTTGATTTCGTTTTTGTTAAAATTATTTATTGTTTGATTTCGTTTTTGTTAAAATTATTTATTGTTTGATTTCGTTTTTGTTAAAATTATTTATTGTTTGATTTCCTTTTTGTTAAAATTATTTATTGTTTGATTTCGTTTTTGTTAAAATTATTTATTGTTTGGTTTCGTTTTTACAAATTATTTATTGTTTGATTTCGTTTTTGTTAAAATTATTTATTGTTTGATTTCGTTTTTGTTAAAATTATTTATTGTTTGATTTCGTTTTTGTTAAAATTATTTATTGTTTGATTTCGTTTTTGTTAAAATTATTTATTGTTTGATTTCGTTTTTGTTAAAATTATTTATTGTTTGATTTCGTTTTTGTTAAAATGATTTATTGTTTGATTTCGTTTTTGTTAAAATTATTTATTGTTTGATTTCGTTTTTGTTAAAATTATTTATTGTTTGATTTCGTTTTTGTTAAAACTATTTATTGTTTGATTTCGTTTTTGTTAAAATTATTTATTGTTTGATTTCGTTTTTGTCAAAATTATTTATTGTTTGATTTCGTTTTTGTTAAAATTATTTATTGTTTGATTTCGTTTTTGTTAAAATTATTTATTGTTTGATTTCGTTTTTGTTAAAATTATTTATTGTTTGATTTCGTTTTTGTTAAAATTATTTATTGTTTGATTTCGTTTTTGTTAAAATTATTTATTGTTTGATTTCGTTTTTGTTAAAATTATTTATTGTTTGATTTCATTTTTGTTAAAATTATTTATTATTTGGTTTCGTTTTTGTTAAAATTATTTATTGTTTGATTTCGTTTTTGTTAAAATTATTTATTGTTTGGTTTCGTTTTTGTTAAAATTATTTATTGTTTGATTTCGTTTTTGTTAAAATTATTTATTGTTTGATTTCGTTTTTGTTAAAATTATTTATTGTTTAATTTCGTTGTTGTTAAAATTATTTATTGTTTGATTTCGTTTTTGTTAAAATTATTTATTGTTTGATTTCGTTTTTGTTAAAATTATTTATTGTTTGATTTCATTTTTGTTAAAATTATTTATTGTTTGGTTTCGTTTTTGTTAAAATTATTTATTGTTTGATTTCGTTTTTGTTAAAATTATTTATTGTTTGGTTTCGTTTTTGTTAAAATTATTTATTGTTTGATTTCATTTAAACAATTTATTTATTGTTTGATTTCGTTTTTCTTATAATTATTTATTGTTTGATTTCGTTTTTGTTAAAATTATTTATTGTTTGATTTCACTTAAACAAATTATTTATTGTTTGATTTCGTTTTTGTTATAATTATATATTGTTTGATTTCGTTTTTCTTAAAATTATTTATTGTTTGGTTTCGTTTTTACAAATTATTTATTGTTTGATTTCGTTTTTGTTAAAATTATTTATTGTTTGATTTCGTTTTTGTTTAAATTATTTATTGTTTGATTTCGTTTTTCTTAAAATTATTTATTGTTTGGTTTCGTTTTTACAAATTATTTATTGTTTGATTTCGTTTTTGTTAAAATTATTTATTGTTTGATTTCGTTTTTGTTTAAATTATTTATTGTTTGATTTAATTTAAACAATTTATTTATTGTTTGATTTCGTTTTTGTGAATATTGTTTATTGTTTGATTTCGTTTTTGTTAAAATTATTTATTGTTTGATTTCGTTTTTGTTAAAATTATTTATTGTTTGATTTCGTTTTTGTTAAAATTATTTATTGTTTGGTTTCGTTTTTACAAATTATTTATTGTTTGATTTCGTTTTTGTTAAAATTATTTATAGTTTGATTTCGTTTTTGTTAAAATTATTTATTGTTTGATTTCGTCTTTGTTAAAATTATTTATTGTTTGATTTCGTTTTTGTTAAAATTATTTATTGTTTGATTTCGTTTTTGTTAAAATTATTTATTGTTTGATTTCGTTTTTGTTAAAATTATTTATTGTTTGATTTCGTTTTTGTTAAAATTATTTATTGTTTGATTTCGTTTTTGTTAAAATTATTTATTGTTTGGTTTCGTTTTTACAAATTATTTATTGTTTGATTTCGTTTTTGTGAATATTGTTTATTGTTTGATTTCGTTTTTGTGAATATTGTTTATTGTTTGATTTCGTTTTTGTGAATATTGTTTATTGTTTGATTTCGTTTTTATTAAAATTATTTATTGTTTGATTTCGTTTTTGTTAAAATTATTTATTGTTTGATTTCGTTTTTGTTAAAATTATTTATTGTTTGATTTCGTTTTTGTTAAAATTATTTATTGTTTGATTTCATTTTTGTTTAAATTATTTATTGTTTGATTTCGTGTTTGTTAAAATTATTTACTGTTTGATTTCGTTTTTGTTAAAATTATTTATTGTTTGATTTCATTTTTGTTTAAATTATTTATTGTTTGATTTCGTGTTTGTTAAAATTATTTACTGTTTGATTTCGTTTTTGTTAAAATTATTTATTGTTTGGTTTTGTTTTTACGAATTGCTTGCTGTTTAATTTCGTTTTTGTTAAAAAATTTTATTGTTTTATTTCATTTAAACAAATTATTTATTGTTTGATTTCATTTAAACAAATTATTTATTGTTTGGTTTCGTTTTTGTTAAAATTATTTATTGTTTAATTTCGTTTTTGTTAAAATTATTTATTGTTTGATTTCATTTTTGTTAAAATTATTTATTGTTTGGTTTCGTTTTTGTTAAAATTATTTATTGTTTGATTTCGTTTTTGTTAAAATTATTTATTGTTTGATTTCATTTTTGTTAAAATTATTTATTGTTTGGTTTCGTTTTTGTTAAAATTATTCATTGTTTGATTTCGTTTTTGTTAAAATTATTTATTGTTTGATTTCGTTTTTGTTAAAATTATTTATTGTTTGGTTTCGTTTTTTTTATTTATTGTTTGGTTTCGTTTTTACAAATTATTTATTGTTTGATTTCGTTTTCGTTAAAATTGTTTATTGTTTTATTTCGTTTTTGTTAAAATTATTTATTGTTTGGTTTTGTTTTTACGAATTGCTTGCTGTTTAATTTTTTTTTTGTTAAAATTATTTATTGTTTGATTTCGTTTTTGTTAAAATTATTTATTGTTTGATTTCGTTTTTGTTAAAATTATTTATTGTTTGATTTCGTTTCTGTAAAATTATTTATTGTTTGATTTCGTTTTTGTTAAAATTATTTATTGTTTGATTTCGTTTTTGTTAAAATTATTTATTGTTTGGTTTCGTTTTTACAAATTATTTATTGTTTGATTTCGTTTTTGTTAAAATTATTTATTGTTTGATTTCGTTTCTGTTAAAATTATTTATTGTTTGATTTCGTTTTTGTTAAAATTATTTATTGTTTGATTTCGTTTCTGTTAAAATTATTTATTGTTTGGTTTCGTTTTTGTTAAAATTATTTATTGATTGATTTCGTTTTTGTTAAAATTATTTATTGTTTGATTTCGTTTTTGTTAAAATTATTTATTGTTTGATTTCACTTAAACAAATTATTTATTGTTTGATTTCGTTTTTGTTAAAATTATTTATTGTTTGGTTTTGTTTTTACTAAATTATGTATTGTTTTGATTTCGTTTTTGTTAAAATTATTTATTGTTTGGTTTCGTTTTTGTTAAAATTATTTATTGTTTGGTTTCGTTTTTACAAATTATTTATTGTTTGATTTCGTTTTTGTTAAAATTATGTATCGTTTGGTTTTGTTTTTTCGAATTATTTATTGTTTGATATCGTTTTTGTTGAAATTATTTATTGTTTGATTTCGTTTTTGTTAAAATTATGTATTGTTTGATTTCGTTTTTGTTAAAATTATTTATTGTTTGGTTTCGTTTTTGTTAAAATTATTTATTGTTTGATTTCGTTTTTGTTAAAATTATTTATTGTTTGATTTCGTTTTTGTTAAAATTATTTCTTGTTTGATTTCGTTTTTGTTAAAATTATTTATTGTTTGATTTCGTTTTTGTTAAAATTATTTATTGTTTGATTTCATTTTTGTTAAAATTATTTATTGGTTGGTTTCGTTTTTGTTAAAATGATTTATTGTTTGATTTCGTTTTTGTTAAAATTATTTATTGTTTGGTTTCGTTTTTGTTAAAATTATTTATTGTTTGATTTCATTTAAACAATTTATTTATTGTTTGATTTCATTTTGTTATAATTATTTATTGTTTGATTTCGTTTTTCTTAAAATTATTTATTGTTTGGTGTCGTTTTTACGAATTATTTATTGTTTGATTTCGTTTTTGTTAAAATTATTTATTGTTTGATTTCGTTTTTGTTAAAATTATTTATTGTTTGATTTGTTTTTTTTGTAAATTATTTATTGTTTGATTTCGTTTTTGTTAAAATTATTTATAGTTTGATTTCGTTTTTGTTAAAATTATTTGTTTGATTTCGTTTTTGTTAAAATTATTTATTGTTTGGTTTCGTTTTTGTTAAAATTATTTATTGTTTGATTTCGTTTTTGTTAAAATTATTTATTGTTTGATTTCGTTTTTGTTAAAATTATTTATTGTTTGATTTCGTTTTTGTTAAAATTATTTATTGTTTGATTTCGTTTTTGTTAAAATTATTTATTGTTTGATTTCGTTTTTGTTAAAATTATGTATATTTGATTTCGTTTTTGTTAAAATTATTTATTGTTTGATTTCGTTTTTGTTAAAATTATTTATTGTTTGATTTCGTTTTTGTTAAAATTATTTATTGTTTGGTTTCGTTTTTGTTAAAATTATTTATTGTTTGATTTCGTTTTTGTTAAAATTATTTATTGTTTGATTTCGTTTTTGTTAAAATTATTTATTGTTTAATTTCGTTGTTGTTAAAATTATTTATTGTTTGATTTCGTTTTTGTTAAAATTATTTATTGTTTGATTTCGTTTTTGTTAAAATTATTTATTGTTTGATTTCATTTTTGTTAAAATTATTTATTGTTTGGTTTCGTTTTTGTTAAAATTATTTATTGTTTGATTTCGTTTTTGTTAAAATTATTTATTGTTTGGTTTCGTTTTTGTTAAAATTATTTATTGTTTGATTTCATTTAAACAATTTATTTATTGTTTGATTTCGTTTTTCTTATAATTATTTATTGTTTGATTTCGTTTTTGTTAAAATTATTTATTGTTTGATTTCACTTAAACAAATTATTTATTGTTTGATTTCGTTTTTGTTATAATTATATATTGTTTGATTTCGTTTTTCTTAAAATTATTTATTGCTTGGTTTCGTTTTTACAAATTATTTATTGTTTGATTTCGTTTTTGTTAAAATTATTTATTGTTTGATTTCGTTTTTGTTTAAATTATTTATTGTTTGATTTCGTTTTTCTTAAAATTATTTATTGTTTGGTTTCGTTTTTACAAATTATTTATTGTTTGATTTCGTTTTTGTTAAAATTATTTATTGTTTGATTTCGTTTTTGTTTAAATTATTTATTGTTTGATTTAATTTAAACAATTTATTTATTGTTTGATTTCGTTTTTGTGAATATTGTTTATTGTTTGATTTCGTTTTTGTTAAAATTATTTATTGTTTGATTTCGTTTTTGTTAAAATTATTTATTGTTTGATTTCGTTTTTGTTAAAATTATTTATTGTTTGGTTTCGTTTTTACAAATTATTTATTGTTTGATTTCGTTTTTGTTAAAATTATTTATAGTTTGATTTCGTTTTTGTTAAAATTATTTATTGTTTGATTTCGTCTTTGTTAAAATTATTTATTGTTTGATTTCGTTTTTGTTAAAATTATTTATTGTTTGATTTCGTTTTTGTTAAAATTATTTATTGTTTGATTTCGTTTTTGTTAAAATTATTTATTGTTTGATTTCGTTTTTGTTAAAATTATTTATTGTTTGATTTCGTTTTTGTTAAAATTATTTATTGTTTGGTTTCGTTTTTACAAATTATTTATTGTTTGATTTCGTTTTTGTGAATATTGTTTATTGTTTGATTTCGTTTTTGTGAATATTGTTTATTGTTTGATTTCGTTTTTGTGAATATTGTTTATTGTTTGATTTCGTTTTTATTAAAATTATTTATTGTTTGATTTCGTTTTTGTTAAAATTATTTATTGTTTGATTTCGTTTTTGTTAAAATTATTTATTGTTTGATTTCGTTTTTGTTAAAATTATTTATTGTTTGATTTCATTTTTGTTTAAATTATTTATTGTTTGATTTCGTGTTTGTTAAAATTATTTACTGTTTGATTTCGTTTTTGTTAAAATTATTTATTGTTTGATTTCATTTTTGTTTAAATTATTTATTGTTTGATTTCGTGTTTGTTAAAATTATTTACTGTTTGATTTCGTTTTTGTTAAAATTATTTATTGTTTGGTTTTGTTTTTACGAATTGCTTGCTGTTTAATTTCGTTTTTGTTAAAAAATTTTATTGTTTTATTTCATTTAAACAAATTATTTATTGTTTGATTTCATTTAAACAAATTATTTATTGTTTGGTTTCGTTTTTGTTAAAATTATTTATTGTTTAATTTCGTTTTTGTTAAAATTATTTATTGTTTGATTTCATTTTTGTTAAAATTATTTATTGTTTGGTTTCGTTTTTGTTAAAATTATTTATTGTTTGATTTCGTTTTTGTTAAAATTATTTATTGTTTGATTTCATTTTTGTTAAAATTATTTATTGTTTGGTTTCGTTTTTGTTAAAATTATTCATTGTTTGATTTCGTTTTTGTTAAAATTATTTATTGTTTGATTTCGTTTTTGTTAAAATTATTTATTGCTTGGTTTCGTTTTTTTTATTTATTGTTTGGTTTCGTTTTTACAAATTATTTATTGTTTGATTTCGTTTTCGTTAAAATTGTTTATTGTTTTATTTCGTTTTTGTTAAAATTATTTATTGTTTGGTTTTGTTTTTACGAATTGCTTGCTGTTTAATTTTTTTTTGTTAAAATTATTTATTGTTTGATTTCGTTTTTGTTAAAATTATTTATTGTTTGATTTCGTTTTTGTTAAAATTATTTATTGTTTGATTTCGTTTCTGTAAAATTATTTATTGTTTGATTTCGTTTTTGTTAAAATTATTTATTGTTTGATTTCGTTTTTGTTAAAATTATTTATTGTTTGGTTTCGTTTTTACAAATTATTTATTGTTTGATTTCGTTTTTGTTAAAATTATTTATTGTTTGATTTCGTTTCTGTTAAAATTATTTATTGTTTGATTTCGTTTTTGTTAAAATTATTTATTGTTTGATTTCGTTTCTGTTAAAATTATTTATTGTTTGGTTTCGTTTTTGTTAAAATTATTTATTGATTGATTTCGTTTTTGTTAAAATTATTTATTGTTTGATTTCGTTTTTGTTAAAATTATTTATTGTTTGATTTCACTTAAACAAATTATTTATTGTTTGATTTCGTTTTTGTTAAAATTATTTATTGTTTGGTTTTGTTTTTACTAAATTATGTATTGTTTTGATTTCGTTTTTGTTAAAATTATTTATTGTTTGGTTTCGTTTTTGTTAAAATTATTTATTGTTTGGTTTCGTTTTTACAAATTATTTATTGTTTGATTTCGTTTTTGTTAAAATTATGTATCGTTTGGTTTTGTTTTTACGAATTATTTATTGTTTGATATCGTTTTTGTTGAAATTATTTATTGTTTGATTTCGTTTTTGTTAAAATTATGTATTGTTTGATTTCGTTTTTGTTAAAATTATTTATTGTTTGGTTTCGTTTTTGTTAAAATTATTTATTGTTTGATTTCGTTTTTGTTAAAATTATTTATTGTTTGATTTCGTTTTTGTTAAAATTATTTCTTGTTTGATTTCGTTTTTGTTAAAATTATTTATTGTTTGATTTCGTTTTTGTTAAAATTATTTATTGTTTGATTTCATTTTTGTTAAAATTATTTATTGGTTGGTTTCGTTTTTGTTAAAATGATTTATTGTTTGATTTCGTTTTTGTTTAAATTATTTATTGTTTGGTTTCGTTTTTGTTAAAATTATTTATTGTTTGATTTCATTTAAACAATTTATTTATTGTTTGATTTCATTTTGTTATAATTATTTATTGTTTGATTTCGTTTTTCTTAAAATTATTTATTGTTTGGTGTCGTTTTTACGAATTATTTATTGTTTGATTTCGTTTTTGTTAAAATTATTTATTGTTTGATTTCGTTTTTGTTAAAATTATTTATTGTTTGATTTGTTTTTTTTGTAAATTATTTATTGTTTGATTTCGTTTTTGTTAAAATTATTTATAGTTTGATTTCGTTTTTGTTAAAATTATTTGTTTGATTTCGTTTTTGTTAAAATTATTTATTGTTTGGTTTCGTTTTTGTTAAAATTATTTATTGTTTGATTTCGTTTTTGTTAAAATTATTTATTGTTTGATTTCGTTTTTGTTAAAATTATTTATTGTTTGATTTCGTTTTTGTTAAAATTATTTATTGTTTGATTTCGTTTTTGTTAAAATTATTTATTGTTTGATTTCGTTTTTGTTAAAATTATGTATATTTGATTTCGTTTTTGTTAAAATTATTTATTGTTTGATTTCGTTTTTGTTAAAATTATTTATTGTTTGATTTCGTTTTTGTTAAAATTATTTATTGTTTGATTTCGTTTTTGTTAAAATTATTTATTGTTTTATTTCGTTTTTGTTAAAATTATTTATTGTTTGATTTCGTTTTTGTTAACATTATTTATTGTTTGATTTCGTTTTTGTTAAAATTATTTATTGTTTGATTTCGTTTTTGTTAAAATTATTTATTGTTTGATTTCGTTTTTGTTAAAATTATTTATTGTTTGATTTCGTTTTTGTTAAAATTATTTATTGTTTGATTTCGTTTTTGTTAAAATTATTTCTTGTTTGATTTCGTTTTTGTTAAAATTATTTATTGTTTGATTTCGTTTTTGTTAAAATTATTTATTGTTTGATTTCGTTTTTGTTAAAATTATTTATTGGTTCGTTTCGTTTTTGTTAAAATGATTTATTGTTTGATTTCGTTTTTGTTAAAATTATTTATTGTTTGGTTTCGTTTTTGTTAAAATTATTTATTGTTTGATTTCATTTAAACAATTTATTTATTGTTTGATTTCATTTTGTTATAATTATTTATTGTTTGATTTCGTTTTTCTTAAAATTATTTATTGTTTGGTGTCGTTTTTACGAATTATTTATTGTTTGATTTCGTTTTTGTTAAAATTATTTATTGTTTGATTTCGTTTTTGTTAAAATTATTTATTGTTTGATTTCGTTTTTGTTAAAATTATTTATTGTTTGATTTCGTTTTTGTTAAAATTATTTATTGGTTGGTTTCGTTTTTGTTAAAATGATTTATTGTTTGATTTCGTTTTTGTTAAAATTATTTATTGTTTGGTTTCGTTTTTGTTAAAATTATTTATTGTTTGATTTCATTTAAACAATTTATTTATTGTTTGATTTCATTTTGTTATAATTATTTATTGTTTGATTTCGTTTTTCTTAAAATTATTTATTGTTTGGTGTCGTTTTTACGAATTATTTATTGTTTGATTTCGTTTTTGTTAAAATTATTTATTGTTTGATTTCGTTTTTGTTAAAATTATTTATTGTTTGATTTGGTTTTTTTGTAAATTATTTATTGTTTGATTTCGTTTTTGTTAAAATTATTTATAGTTTGATTTCGTTTTTGTTAAAATTATTTGTTTGATTTCGTTTTTGTTAAAATTATTTATTGTTTGGTTTCGTTTTTGTTAGAATTATTTATTGTTTGATTTCGTTTTTGTTAAAATTATTTATTGTTTTATTTCGTTTTTGTTAAAATTATTTATTGTTTGATTTCGTTTTTGTTAACATTATTTATTGTTTGATTTCGTTTTTGTTAAAATTATTTATTGTTTGATTTCGTTTTTGTTAAAATTATTTATTGTTTGATTTCGTTTTTGTTAAAATTATTTATTGTTTGATTTCGTTTTTGTTAAAATTATTTATTGTTTGATTTCGTTTTTGTTAAAATTATTTATTGTTTGATTTCGTTTTTGTTAAAATTATTTATTGTTTGATTTCGTTTTTGTTAAAATTATTTATTGTTCGATTTTGTTTTTGCTAAAATTATTTATTGTTTGATTTCGTTTTTGTTTAAATTATTTATTGTTTGATTTCGTTTTTGTTAAAATTATTTATTGTTTGATTTCGTTTTTGTTAAAATTTTTTTTTGTTTGATTTCGTTTTTGTTAAAATTATTTATTGTTTAATTTCGTTTTTGTTAAAATAATATATTGTTTGATTTCGTTTTTGTTAAAATTATTTATTGTTTGATTTCGTTTTTGTTAAAATTATTTATTGTTTGATTTCGTTTTTGTTAAAATTATTTATTGTTTGATTTCGTTTTTGTTAAAATTATTTATTGTTTGATTTCGTTTTTGTTAAAATTATTTATTGTTTGATTTCGTTTTTGTTAAAATTATTTATTGTTTGATTTCGTTTTTGTTTAAATTATTTATTGTTTGATTTCGTTTTTGTTGAAATTATTTATTGTTTGATTTCGTTTTTGTTAAAATTATTTATTGTTTGATTTCGTTTTTGTTAAAATTATTTAGTGTTTGATTTCGTTTTTGTTAAAATTATTTATTGTTTGATTTCGTTTTTGTTAAAATTATTTATTGTTTGATTTCGTTTTTGTTAAAATTATTTATTGTTTGATTTCGTTTTTGTTAAAATTATTTATTGTTTGATTTCGTTTTTGTTAAAATTATTTATTGTTTGGTTTTGTTTTTACGAATTGCTGGCTGTTTAACTTCGTTTTTGTTAAAATTATTTATTGTTTGACTTTATTTAAATAAATTATTTATTGTTTGATTTCATTTAAACAAATTATTTATTGTTTGATTTCGTTTTTGTTTAAATTATTTATTGTTTGATTTCGTTTTTGTTAAAATTATGTATTGTTTGATTTCGTTTTTGTTAAAATTATTTATTGTTTGGTTTCGTTTTTGTTAAAATTATTTATTGTTTGATTTCGTTTTTGTTAAAATTATTTATTGTTTGATTTCATTTTTGTTAAAATTATTTATTGTTTGGTTTCGATTTTGTTAAAATTATTTATTGTTTGATTTCATTTTTGTTTAAATTATTTATTGTTTGATTTCGTTTTTGTTAAAATTATTTATTGTTTGGTTTCGTTTTTGTTAAAATTATTTATTGTTTGGTTTCGTTTTTACAAATTATTTATTGTTTGATTTCGTGTTTGTTAAAATTATTTATTGTTTGATTTCGTTTTTGTTAAAATTATTTATTGTTTGGTTTTGTTTTTACGAATTGCTTGCTGTTTAATTTCGTTTTTGTTAAAAATTTTTATTGTTTTATTTCATTTAAACAAATTATTTGTTGTTTGATTTTTTAAACAAATTATTTATTGTTTAGTTTAGTTTTTGTTAAAATTATTTATTGTTTAATTTCGTTTTTGTTAAAATTATTTATTGTTTGATTTCATTTTTGTTAAAATTATTTATTGTTTGGTTTCGTTTTTGTTAAAATTATTTATTGTTTGATTTCGTTTTTGTTAAAATTATTTATTGTTTGATTTCATTTTTGTTAAAATTATTTATTGTTTGGTTTCGTTTTTGTTAAAATTATTAATTTTTTGATTTCGTTTTTGTTAAAATTATTTATTGTTTGATTTCGTTTTTGTTAAAATTATTTATTGTTTGGTTTCGTTTTTGTTAAAATTATTTATTGTTTGGTTTCGTTTTTACAAATTATTTATTCTTTGATTTCGTTTTTGTTAAAATTATTTATTGTTTGATTTCGTTTTTGTTAAAATTATTTATTGTTTGGTTTTTTATTTACGAATTGCTTGCTGTTTTATTTCGTTTTTGTTAAAATTATTTATAGTTTTATTTCGTTTTTGTTAAAATTATTTATTGTTTGATTTCGTTTTTGTTAAAATTATTTATTGTTTGATTTCGTTTTTGTTAAAATTATTTATTGTTTGATTTCGTTTTTGTTAAAATTATTTATTGTTTGATTTCGTTTTTGTTAAAATTATTTATTGTTTGGTTTCGTTTTTGTTAAAATTATTTATTGTTTGGTGTCGTTTTTACAAATTATTTATTGTTTGATTTCGTTTTTGTTAAAATTATTTATTGATTGATTTCGTTTTTGTTAAAATTATTTATTGTTTGATTTCGTTTTTGTTAAAATTATTTATTGTTTGATTTCACTTAAACAAATTATTTATTGTTTGATTTCGTTTTTGTTAAAATTATTTATTGTTTGGTTTTGTTTTTACAAATTATTTATTGTTTGATTTCGTTTTTGTTAAAATTATTTATTGTTTGGTTTCGTTTTTGTTAAAATTATTTATTGTTTGGTTTCGTTTTTACAAATTATTTATTGTTTGATTTCGTTTTTGTTAAAATTATTTATTGTTTGGTTTTATTTTGTACGAATTATTTATTGTTTGATTTCGTTTTTGTTGAAATTATTTATTGTTTGATTTCGTTTTTGTTAAAATTATGTATTGTTTGATTTCGTTTTTGTTAAAATTATTTATTGTTTGGTGTCGTTTTTATTAAAATTATTTATTGTTTGGTTTCGTTTTTACAAATTATTTATTGTTTGATTTCGTTTTTGTTAAAATTATTTATTGTTTGATTTCGTTTTTGTTAAAATTATTTATTGTTTGATTTCGTTTTTGTTAAAATTATTTATTGTTTGATTTCGTTTTTGTTAAAATTATTTATTGTTTGGTGTCGTTTTTATTAAAATTATTTATTGTTTGGTGTCGTTTTTACAAATTATTTATTGTTTGATTTCGTTTTTGTTAAAATTATTTATTGTTTGGTTTCGTTTTTACAAATTATTTATTGTTTGATTTCGTTTTTGTTAAAATTATTTATTGTTTGATTTCGTTTTTGTTAAAATTATTTATTGTTTGATTTCGTTTTTGTTTAAATTATTTATTGTTTGATTTCGTTTTTGTTAAAATTATTTATTGTTTGATTTCGTTTTTGTTAAAATTATTTATTGTTTGATTTCGTTTTTGTTAAAATTATTTATTGTTTGATTTGGTTTTTGTTTAAATTATTTATTGTTTGATTTCGTTTTTGTTAAAATTATTTATTGTTTGATTTCGTTTTTGTTAAAATTATTTATTGTTTGATTTTGTTTTTGTTAAAATTATTTATTGTTTGATTTCGTTTTTGTTAAAATTATTTATTGTTTGGGTTCGTTTTTGTTAAAATTATTTATTGTTTGGTTTCGTTTTTACAAATTATTTATTGTTTGATTTCGTGTTTGTTAAAATTATTTATTGTTTGATTTCGTTTTTGTTAAAATTATTTATTGTTTGGTTTTGTTTTTACGAATTGCTTGCTGTTTAATTTCGTTTTTGTTAAAAGATTTTATTGTTTTATTTCATTTAAACAAATTATTTATTGTTTGATTTCATTTAAACAAATTATTTATTGTTTGGTTTCGTTTTTGTTAAAATTATTTATTGTTTAATTTCGTTTTTGTTAAAATTATTTATTGGTTGATTTCATTTTTGTTAAAATTATTTATTGTTTGGGTTCGTTTTTGTTAAAATTATTTATTGTTTGATTTCGTTTTTGTTAAAATTATTTATTGTTTGATTTCATTTTTGTTAAAATTATTTATTGTTTGGTTTTGTTTTTACGAATTGCTTGCTGTTTAATTTCGTTTTTGTTAAAATTATTTATTGTTTGATTTCGTTTTTGTTAAAATTATTTATTGTTTGATTTCGTTTTTGTTAAAATTATTTATTGTTTGATTTGGTTTTTGTTAAAATTATTTATTGTTTGATTTCGTTTTTGTTAAAATTATTTATTGTTTGATTTCGTTTTTGTTAAAATTATTTATTGTTTGGTTTCGTTTTTATTAAAATTATTTATTGTTTGGTTTCGTTTTTACAAATTATTTATTGTTTGATTTCATTTTTGTTAAAATTATTTATTGTTTGATTTCGTTTTTGTTAAAATTATTTATTGTTTTATTTCGTTTTTGTTAAAATTATTTATTGTTTGATTTCACTTAAACAAATTATTTATTGTTTGATTTCGTTTTTGTTAAAATTTTTTATTGTTTGGTTTTGTTTTTACAAATTATTTATTGTTTGATTTCGTTTTTGTTAAAATTATTTATTGTTTGGTTTCGTTTTTGTTAAAATTATTTATTGTTTGGTTTCGTTTTTACGAATTATTTATTGTTTGATTTCGTTTTTTTTAAATTATTTATTGTTTGGTTTTGTTTTTACGAATTATTTATTGTTTGATTTCGTTTTTGTTGAAATTATTTATTGTTTGATTTCGTTTTTGTTAAAATTATGTATTGTTTGATTTCGTTTTTGTTAAAATTATTTATTGTTTGGTTTCGTTTTTGTTAAAATTATTTATTGTTTGATTTCGTTTTTGTTAAAATTATTTATTGTTTGATTTCATTTTTGTTAAAATTATGTATTGTTTGGTTTCGTTTTTGTTAAAATTATTTATTGTTTGATTTCATTTTTGTTTAAATTATTTATTGTTTGATTTCGTTTTTGTTAAAATTATTTATTGTTTGGGTTCGTTTTTGTTAAAATTATTTATTGTTTGGTTTCGTTTTTACAAATTATTTATTGTTTGATTTCGTGTTTGTTAAAATTATTTATTGTGTGATTTCGTTTTTGTTAAAATTATTTATTGTTTGGTTTTCTTTTTACGAATTGCTTGCTGTTTAATTTCGTTTTTGTTAAAAATTTTTATTGTTTTATTTCATTTAAACAAATTATTTATTGTTTGATTTCATTTAAACAAATTATTTATTGTTTGGTTTCGTTTTTGTTAAAATTATTTATTGTTTAATTTCGTTTTTGTTAAAATTATTTATGGTTTGATTTCATTTTTGTTAAAATTATTTATTGTTTGGGTTCGTTTTTGTTAAAATTATTTATTGTTTGATTTCGTTTTTGTTAAAATTATTTATTGTTTGATTTCATTTTTGTTAAAATTATTTATTGTTTGGTTTTGTTTTTACGAATTGCTTGCTGTTTAATTTCGTTTTTGTTAAAATTATTTATTGTTTGATTTCGTTTTTGTTAAAATTATTTATTGTTTGATTTCGTTTTTGTTAAAATTATTTATTGTTTGATTTCATTTTTGTTAAAATTATTTATTGTTTGATTTCGTTTTTGTTAAAATTATTCATTGTTTGATTTCGTTTTTGTTAAAATTATTTATTGTTTGATTTCGTTTTTGTTAAAATTTTTTATTGTTTGGTTTCGTTTTTGTTAAAATTATTTATTGTTTGATTTCGTTTTTGTTAAAATTATTTATTGTTTGATTTCGTTTTTGTTAAAATTATTTATTGTTTGATTTCGTTTTTGTTAAAATTATTTATTGTTTGATTTCGTATTTGTTAAAATTATTTATTGTTTGATTGCGTTTTTGTTAAAATTATTTATTGTTTGATTTCGTTTTTGTTAAAATTATTTATTGTTGATTTCGTTTTTGTTAAAATTATTTATTGTTTGGTTTCGTTTTTACAAATTATTTATTGTTTGATTTCGTTTTTGTTAAAATTATTTATTGTTTGATTTCGTTTTTGTTAAAATTATTTATTGTTTGATTTCGTTTTTGTTAAAATTATTTATTGTTTGATTTCGTTTTTGTTAAAATTATTTATTGTTTGGTGTCGTTTTTATTAAAATTATTTATTGTTTGGTGTCGTTTTTACAAATTATTTATTGTTTGATTTCGTTTTTGTTAAAATTATTTATTGTTTGGTTTCGTTTTTACAAATTATTTATTGTTTGATTTCGTTTTTGTTAAAATTATTTATTGTTTGATTTCGTTTTTGTCAAAATTATTTATTGTTTGGTTTCGTTTTTGTTAAAATTATTTATTGTTTGATTTCACTTAAACAAATTATTTATTGTTTGATTTCGTTTTTGTTAAAATTTTTTATTGTTTGGTTTTGTTTTTACAAATTATTTATTGTTTGATTTCGTTTTTGTTAAAATTATTTATTGTTTGGTTTCGTTTTTGTTAAAATTATTTATTGTTTGGTTTCGTTTTTACGAATTATTTATTGTTTGATTTCGTTTTTTTTAAATTATTTATTGTTTGGTTTTGTTTTTACGAATTATTTATTGTTTGATTTCGTTTTTGTTGAAATTATTTATTGTTTGATTTCGTTTTTGTTAAAATTATGTATTGTTTGATTTCGTTTTTGTTAAAATTATTTATTGTTTGGTTTCGTTTTTGTTAAAATTATTTATTGTTTGATTTCGTTTTTGTTAAAATTATTTATTGTTTGATTTCATTTTTGTTAAAATTATGTATTGTTTGGTTTCGTTTTTGTTAAAATTATTTATTGTTTGATTTCATTTTTGTTTAAATTATTTATTGTTTGATTTCGTTTTTGTTAAAATTATTTATTGTTTGGGTTCGTTTTTGTTAAAATTATTTATTGTTTGGTTTCGTTTTTACAAATTATTTATTGTTTGATTTCGTGTTTGTTAAAATTATTTATTGTGTGATTTCGTTTTTGTTAAAATTATTTATTGTTTGGTTTTCTTTTTACGAATTGCTTGCTGTTTAATTTCGTTTTTGTTAAAAATTTTTATTGTTTTATTTCATTTAAACAAATTATTTATTGTTTGATTTCATTTAAACAAATTATTTATTGTTTGGTTTCGTTTTTGTTAAAATTATTTATTGTTTAATTTCGTTTTTGTTAAAATTATTTATGGTTTGATTTCATTTTTGTTAAAATTATTTATTGTTTGGGTTCGTTTTTGTTAAAATTATTTATTGTTTGATTTCGTTTTTGTTAAAATTATTTATTGTTTGATTTCATTTTTGTTAAAATTATTTATTGTTTGGTTTTGTTTTTACGAATTGCTTGCTGTTTAATTTCGTTTTTGTTAAAATTATTTATTGTTTGATTTCGTTTTTGTTAAAATTATTTATTGTTTGATTTCGTTTTTGTTAAAATTATTTATTGTTTGATTTCATTTTTGTTAAAATTATTTATTGTTTGATTTCGTTTTTGTTAAAATTATTCATTGTTTGATTTCGTTTTTGTTAAAATTATTTATTGTTTGATTTCGTTTTTGTTAAAATTTTTTATTGTTTGGTTTCGTTTTTGTTAAAATTATTTATTGTTTGATTTCGTTTTTGTTAAAATTATTTATTGTTTGATTTCGTTTTTGTTAAAATTATTTATTGTTTGATTTCGTTTTTGTTAAAATTATTTATTGTTTGATTTCGTATTTGTTAAAATTATTTATTGTTTGATTGCGTTTTTGTTAAAATTATTTATTGTTTGATTTCGTTTTTGTTAAAATTATTTATTGTTGATTTCGTTTTTGTTAAAATTATTTATTGTTTGGTTTCGTTTTTACAAATTATTTATTGTTTGATTTCGTTTTTGTTAAAATTATTTATTGTTTGATTTCGTTTTTGTTAAAATTATTTATTGTTTGATTTCGTTTTTGTTAAAATTATTTATTGTTTGATTTCGTTTTTGTTAAAATTATTTATTGTTTGGTGTCGTTTTTATTAAAATTATTTATTGTTTGGTGTCGTTTTTACAAATTATTTATTGTTTGATTTCGTTTTTGTTAAAATTATTTATTGTTTGGTTTCGTTTTTACAAATTATTTATTGTTTGATTTCGTTTTTGTTAAAATTATTTATTGTTTGATTTCGTTTTTGTCAAAATTATTTATTGTTTGGTTTCGTTTTTGTTAAAATTATTTATTGTTTGATTTCGTTTTTGTTAAAATTATTTATTGTTTGATTTCGTTTTTGTTAAAATTATTTATTGTTTGGTGTCGTTTTTATTAAAATTATTTATTGTTTGGTGTCGTTTTTACAAATTATTTATTGTTTGATTTCGTTTTTGTTAAAATTATTTATTGTTTGGTTTCGTTTTTACAAATTATTTATTGTTTGATTTCGTTTTTGTTAAAATTATTTATTGTTTGATTTCGTTTTTGTTAAAATTATTTATTGTTTGTTTCGTTTTTGTTAAAATTATTTATTGTTTGATTTCGTTTTTGTTAAAATTATTTATTGTTTGGGTTCGTTTTTGTTAAAATTATTTATTGTTTGGTTTCGTTTTTACAAATTATTTATTGTTTGATTTCGTGTTTGTTAAAATTATTTATTGTGTGATTTCGTTTTTGTTAAAATTATTTATTGTTTGGTTTTCTTTTTACGAATTGCTTGATGTTTAATTTCGTTTTTGTTAAAAATTTTTATTGTTTTATTTCATTTAAACAAATTATTTATTGTTTGATTTCATTTAAACAAATTATTTATTGTTTGGTTTCGTTTTTGTTAAAATTATTTATTGTTTAATTTCGTTTTTGTTAAAATTATTTATGGTTTGATTTCATTTTTGTTAAAATTATTTATTGTTTGGGTTCGTTTTTGTTAAAATTATTTATTGTTTGATTTCGTTTTTGTTAAAATTATTTATTGTTTGATTTCATTTTTGTTAAAATTATTTATTGTTTGGTTTTGTTTTTACGAATTGCTTGCTGTTTAATTTCGTTTTTGTTAAAATTATTTATTGTTTGATTTCGTTTTTGTTAAAATTATTTATTGTTTGATTTCGTTTTTGTTAAAATTATTTATTGTTTGATTTCATTTTTGTTAAAATTATTTATTGTTTGATTTCGTTTTTGTTAAAATTATTTATTGTTTGATTTCGTTTTTGTTAAAATTATTTATTGTTTGATTTCGTTTTTGTTAAAATTTTTATTGTTTGGTTTCGTTTTTGTTAAAATTATTTATTGTTTGATTTCGTTTTTGTTAAAATTATTTATTGTTTGATTTCGTTTTTGTTAAAATTATTTATTGTTTGATTTCGTTTTTGTTAAAATTATTTATTGTTTGATTTCGTATTTGTTAAAATTATTTATTGTTTGATTGCGTTTTTGTTAAAATTATTTATTGTTTGATTTCGTTTTTGTTAAAATTATTTATTGTTGATTTCGTTTTTGTTAAAATTATTTATTGTTTGGTTTCGTTTTTACAAATTATTTATTGTTTGATTTCGTTTTTGTTAAAATTATTTATTGTTTGATTTCGTTTTTGTTAAAATTATTTATTGTTTGATTTCGTTTTTGTTAAAATTATTTATTGTTTGATTTCGTTTTTGTTAAAATTATTTATTGTTTGGTGTCGTTTTTATTAAAATTATTTATTGTTTGGTGTCGTTTTTACAAATTATTTATTGTTTGATTTCGTTTTTGTTAAAATTATTTATTGTTTGATTTCGTTTTTGTTAAAATTATTTATTGTTTGGTTTCGTTTTTGTTAAAATTATTTATTGTTTGATTTCGTTTTTGTTAAAATTATTTATTGTTTGATTTCGTTTTTGTTAAAATTATTTATTGTTTGGTGTCGTTTTTATTAAAATTATTTATTGTTTGGTGTCGTTTTTACAAATTATTTATTGTTTGATTTCGTTTTTGTTAAAATTATTTATTGTTTTGTTTCGTTTTTACAAATTATTTATTGTTTGATTTCGTTTTTGTTAAAATTATTTATTGTTTGATTTCGTTTTTGTTAAAATTATTTATTGTTTGTTTCGTTTTTGTTAAAATTATTTATTGTTTGATTTCGTTTTTGTTAAAATTATTTATTGTTTGATTTCGTATTTGTTAAAATTATTTATTGTTTGATTGCGTTTTTGTTAAAATTATTTATTGTTTGATTTCGTTTTTGTTAAAATTATTTATTGTTTGGGTTCGTTTTTGTTAAAATTATTTATTGTTTGGTTTCGTTTTTACAAATTATTTATTGTTTGATTTCGTGTTTGTTAAAATTATTTATTGTGTGATTTCGTTTTTGTTAAAATTATTTATTGTTTGGTTTTCTTTTTACGAATTGCTTGATGTTTAATTTCGTTTTTGTTAAAAATTTTTATTGTTTTATTTCATTTAAACAAATTATTTATTGTTTGATTTCATTTAAACAAATTATTTATTGTTTGGTTTCGTTTTTGTTAAAATTATTTATTGTTTAATTTCGTTTTTGTTAAAATTATTTATGGTTTGATTTCATTTTTGTTAAAATTATTTATTGTTTGGGTTCGTTTTTGTTAAAATTATTTATTGTTTGATTTCGTTTTTGTTAAAATTATTTATTGTTTGATTTCATTTTTGTTAAAATTATTTATTGTTTGGTTTTGTTTTTACGAATTGCTTGCTGTTTAATTTCGTTTTTGTTAAAATTATTTATTGTTTGATTTCGTTTTTGTTAAAATTATTTATTGTTTGATTTCGTTTTTGTTAAAATTATTTATTGTTTGATTTCATTTTTGTTAAAATTATTTATTGTTTGATTTCGTTTTTGTTAAAATTATTTATTGTTTGATTTCGTTTTTGTTAAAATTATTTATTGTTTGATTTCGTTTTTGTTAAAATTTTTATTGTTTGGTTTCGTTTTTGTTAAAATTATTTATTGTTTGATTTCGTTTTTGTTAAAATTATTTATTGTTTGATTTCGTTTTTGTTAAAATTATTTATTGTTTGATTTCGTTTTTGTTAAAATTATTTATTGTTTGATTTCGTATTTGTTAAAATTATTTATTGTTTGATTGCGTTTTTGTTAAAATTATTTATTGTTTGATTTCGTTTTTGTTAAAATTATTTATTGTTGATTTCGTTTTTGTTAAAATTATTTATTGTTTGGTTTCGTTTTTACAAATTATTTATTGTTTGATTTCGTTTTTGTTAAAATTATTTATTGTTTGATTTCGTTTTTGTTAAAATTATTTATTGTTTGATTTCGTTTTTGTTAAAATTATTTATTGTTTGATTTCGTTTTTGTTAAAATTATTTATTGTTTGGTGTCGTTTTTATTAAAATTATTTATTGTTTGGTGTCGTTTTTACAAATTATTTATTGTTTGATTTCGTTTTTGTTAAAATTATTTATTGTTTGATTTCGTTTTTGTTAAAATTATTTATTGTTTGGTTTCGTTTTTGTTAAAATTATTTATTGTTTGATTTCGTTTTTGTTAAAATTATTTATTGTTTGATTTCGTTTTTGTTAAAATTATTTATTGTTTGGTGTCGTTTTTATTAAAATTATTTATTGTTTGGTGTCGTTTTTACAAATTATTTATTGTTTGATTTCGTTTTTGTTAAAATTATTTATTGTTTTGTTTCGTTTTTACAAATTATTTATTGTTTGATTTCGTTTTTGTTAAAATTATTTATTGTTTGATTTCGTTTTTGTTAAAATTATTTATTGTTTGTTTCGTTTTTGTTAAAATTATTTATTGTTTGATTTCGTTTTTGTTAAAATTATTTATTGTTTGATTTCGTATTTGTTAAAATTATTTATTGTTTGATTGCGTTTTTGTTAAAATTATTTATTGTTTGATTTCGTTTTTGTTAAAATTATTTATTGTTTGATTTCGTTTTTGTTAAAATTATTTATTGTTTGATTTCGTTTTTGTTAAAATTATTTATTGTTGATTTCGTTTTTGTTAAAATTATTTATTGTTTGGTTTCGTTTTTACAAATTATTTATTGTTTGATTTCGTTTTTGTTAAAATTATTTATTGTTTGATTTCGTTTTTGTTAAAATTATTTATTGTTTGATTTCGTTTTTGTTAAAATTATTTATTGTTTGGTGTCGTTTTTATTAAAATTATTTATTGTTTGGTGTCGTTTTTACAAATTATTTATTGTTTGATTTCGTTTTTGTTAAAATTATTTATTGTTTGGTTTCGTTTTTACAAATTATTTATTGTTTGATTTCGTTTTTGTTAAAATTATTTATTGTTTGATTTCGTTTTTGTTTAAATTATTTATTGTTTGATTTCGTTTTTGTTTAAATTATTTATTGTTTGATTTCGTTTTTGTTAAAATTATTTATTGTTTGATTTCGTTTTTGTTAAAATTATTTATTGTTTGATTTCGTTTTTGTTACAATTATTTATTGTTTGATTTGGTTTTTGTTAAAATTATTTATTGTTTGATTTCGTTTTTGTTAAAATTATTTATTGTTTGATTTCGTTTTTGTTAAAATTATTTATTGTTTGATTTTGTTTTTGTTAAAATTATTTATTGTTTGATTTCGTTTTTGTTAAAATTATTTATTGTTTGATTTCGTTTTTGTTAAAATTATTTATTGTTTGATTTCGTTTTTGTTAAAATTATTTATTGTTTGATTTCGTTTTTGTAAAAATTATTTATTGTTTGATTTCGTTTTTGTTAAAATTATTTATTGTATGATTTCGTTTTTGTTAAAATTATTTATTGTTTGATTTCGTTTTTGTTAAAATTATTTATTGTTTGATTTCGTTTTTGTTAAAATTATTTATTGTTTGATTTCGTTTTTGTTAAAATTATTTATTGTTTGATTTCGTTTTCGTTAAAATTATTTATTGTTTGATTTCGTTTTTGTTAAAATTATTTATTGTTTGATTTCGTTTTTGTTAAAATTATTTATTGTTTGGTTTTGTTTTTACGCATTGCTTGCTGTTTAATTTCGTTTTTGTTACAATTATTTATTGTTTTATTTCATTTAAACAAATTATTTATTGTTTGATTTCATTTAAACAAATTATTTATTGTTTGATTTCGTTTTTGTTAAAATTATTTATTGTTTGAATTCGTTTTTGTTAAAATTATTTATTGTTTGATTTCATTTTTGTTAAAATTATTTATTGTTTGATTTCGTTTTTGTTAAAATTTTTTATTCTTTGATTTCGTTTTTGTTAAAATTATTTATTGTTTGATGTCATTTTTGTTAAAATTATTTATTGTTTGGTTTCGTTTTTGTTAAAATTATTTATTGTTTGATTTCGTTTTTGTTAAAATTATTTATTGTTTGATTTAGCTTTTGTTAAAATTATTTATTGTTTGATTTCGTTTTTGTTAAAATTATTTATTGTTTGATTTCGTTTTTGTTAAAATTATTTATTGTTTGATTTAGCTTTTGTTAAAATTATTTCTTGTTTGATTTCGTTTTTGTTAAAATTATTTATTGTTTGATTTCGTTTTTGTTAAAATTATTTATTGTTTGATTTCATTTTTTTTAAAATTATTTATTAGTTGGTTTCGTTTTTGTTAAAATGATTTATTGTTTGATTTCGTTTTTGTTAAAATTATTTATTGTTTGGTTTCGTTTTTGTTAAAATTATTTATTGTTTGATTTCATTTAAACAATTTATTTATTGTTTGATTTCATTTTGTTATAATTATTTATTGTTTGATTTCGTTTTTCTTAAAATTATTTATTGTTTGGTGTCGTTTTTACAAATTATTTATTGTTGTATTTCGTTTTTGTTAAAATTATTTATTGTTTGATTTCGTTTTTGTTAAAATTATTTATTGTTTGATTTGTTTTTTTTGTAAATTATTTATTGTTTGATTTCGTTTTTGTTAAAATTATTTATAGTTTGATTTCGTTTTTGTTAAAATTATTTATTGTTTGATTTCGTTTTTGTTAAAATTATTTATTGTTTGATTTCATTTTTGTTAAAATTATTTATTGTTTGGTTTCGATTTTGTTAAAATTATTTATTGTTTGATTTCATTTTTGTTTAAATTATTTATTGTTTGATTTCGTTTTTGTTAAAATTATTTATTGTTTGGTTTCGTTTTTGTTAAAATTATTTATTGTTTGGTTTCGTTTTTACAAATTATTTATTGTTTGATTTCGTGTTTGTTAAAATTATTTATTGTTTGATTTCGTTTTTGTTAAAATTATTTATTGTTTGGTTTTGTTTTTACGAATTGCTTGCTGTTTAATTTCGTTTTTGTTAAAAATTTTTATTGTTTTATTTCATTTAAACAAATTATTTATTGTTTGATTTTTTAAACAAATTATTTATTGTTTAGTTTAGTTTTTGTTAAAATTATTTATTGTTTAATTTCGTTTTTGTTAAAATTATTTATTGTTTGATTTCATTTTTGTTAAAATTATTTATTGTTTGGTTTCGTTTTTGTTAAAATTATTTATTGTTTGATTTCGTTTTTGTTAAAATTATTTATTGTTTGATTTCATTTTTGTTAAAATTATTTATTGTTTGGTTTCGTTTTTGTTAAAATTATTAATTTTTTGATTTCGTTTTTGTTAAAATTATTTATTGTTTGATTTCGTTTTTGTTAAAATTATTTATTGTTTGGTTTCGTTTTTGTTAAAATTATTTATTGTTTGGTTTCGTTTTTACAAATTATTTATTCTTTGATTTCGTTTTTGTTAAAATTATTTATTGTTTGATTTCGTTTTTGTTAAAATTATTTATTGTTTGGTTTTTATTTACGAATTGCTTGCTGTTTTATTTCGTTTTTGTTAAAATTATTTATAGTTTTATTTCGTTTTTGTTAAAATTATTTATTGTTTGATTTCGTTTTTGTTAAAATTATTTATTGTTTGATTTCGTTTTTGTTAAAATTATTTATTGTTTGATTTCGTTTTTGTTAAAATTATTTATTGTTTTATTTCGTTTTTGTTAAAATTATTTATTGTTTGGTTTCGTTTTTGTTAAAATTATTTATTGTTTGGTGTCGTTTTTACAAATTATTTATTGTTTGATTTCGTTTTTGTTAAAATTATTTATTGATTGATTTCGTTTTTGTTAAAATTATTTATTGTTTGATTTCGTTTTTGTTAAAATTATTTATTGTTTGATTTCACTTAAACAAATTATTTATTGTTTGATTTCGTTTTTGTTAAAATTATTTATTGTTTGGTTTTGTTTTTACAAATTATTTATTGTTTGATTTCGTTTTTGTTAAAATTATTTATTGTTTGGTTTCGTTTTTGTTAAAATTATTTATTGTTTGGTTTCGTTTTTACAAATTATTTATTGTTTGATTTCGTTTTTGTTAAAATTATTTATTGTTTGGTTTTATTTTTACGAATTATTTATTGTTTGATTTCGTTTTTGTTGAAATTATTTATTGTTTGATTTCGTTTTTGTTAAAATTATGTATTGTTTGATTTCGTTTTTGTTAAAATTATTTATTGTTTGGTGTCGTTTTTATTAAAATTATTTATTGTTTGGTTTCGTTTTTACAAATTATTTATTGTTTGATTTCGTTTTTGTTAAAATTATTTATTGTTTGATTTCGTTTTTGTTAAAATTATTTATTGTTTGATTTCGTTTTTGTTAAAATTATTTATTGTTTGATTTCGTTTTTGTTAAAATTATTTATTGTTTGGTGTCGTTTTTATTAAAATTATTTATTGTTTGGTGTCGTTTTTACAAATTATTTATTGTTTGATTTCGTTTTTGTTAAAATTATTTATTGTTTGGTTTCGTTTTTACAAATTATTTATTGTTTGATTTCGTTTTTGTTAAAATTATTTATTGTTTGATTTCGTTTTTGTTAAAATTATTTATTGTTTGATTTCGTTTTTGTTTAAATTATTTATTGTTTGATTTCGTTTTTGTTAAAATTATTTATTGTTTGATTTCGTTTTTGTTAAAATTATTTATTGTTTGATTTCGTTTTTGTTAAAATTATTTATTGTTTGATTTGGTTTTTGTTTAAATTATTTATTGTTTGATTTCGTTTTTGTTAAAATTATTTATTGTTTGATTTCGTTTTTGTTAAAATTATTTATTGTTTGATTTTGTTTTTGTTAAAATTATTTATTGTTTGATTTCGTTTTTGTTAAAATTATTTATTGTTTGGGTTCGTTTTTGTTAAAATTATTTATTGTTTGGTTTCGTTTTTACAAATTATTTATTGTTTGATTTCGTGTTTGTTAAAATTATTTATTGTTTGATTTCGTTTTTGTTAAAATTATTTATTGTTTGGTTTTGTTTTTACGAATTGCTTGCTGTTTAATTTCGTTTTTGTTAAAAGATTTTATTGTTTTATTTCATTTAAACAAATTATTTATTGTTTGATTTCATTTAAACAAATTATTTATTGTTTGGTTTCGTTTTTGTTAAAATTATTTATTGTTTAATTTCGTTTTTGTTAAAATTATTTATTGGTTGATTTCATTTTTGTTAAAATTATTTATTGTTTGGGTTCGTTTTTGTTAAAATTATTTATTGTTTGATTTCGTTTTTGTTAAAATTATTTATTGTTTGATTTCATTTTTGTTAAAATTATTTATTGTTTGGTTTTGTTTTTACGAATTGCTTGCTGTTTAATTTCGTTTTTGTTAAAATTATTTATTGTTTGATTTCGTTTTTGTTAAAATTATTTATTGTTTGATTTCGTTTTTGTTAAAATTATTTATTGTTTGATTTGGTTTTTGTTAAAATTATTTATTGTTTGATTTCGTTTTTGTTAAAATTTATTATTGTTTGATTTCGTTTTTGTTAAAATTATTTATTGTTTGGTTTCGTTTTTATTAAAATTATTTATTGTTTGGTTTCGTTTTTACAAATTATTTATTGTTTGATTTCATTTTTGTTAAAATTATTTATTGTTTGATTTCGTTTTTGTTAAAATTATTTATTGTTTTATTTCGTTTTTGTTAAAATTATTTATTGTTTGATTTCACTTAAACAAATTATTTATTGTTTGATTTCGTTTTTGTTAAAATTTTTTATTGTTTGGTTTTGTTTTTACAAATTATTTATTGTTTGATTTCGTTTTTGTTAAAATTATTTATTGTTTGGTTTCGTTTTTGTTAAAATTATTTATTGTTTGGTTTCGTTTTTACGAATTATTTATTGTTTGATTTCGTTTTTTTTAAATTATTTATTGTTTGGTTTTGTTTTTACGAATTATTTATTGTTTGATTTCGTTTTTGTTGAAATTATTTATTGTTTGATTTCGTTTTTGTTAAAATTATGTATTGTTTGATTTCGTTTTTGTTAAAATTATTTATTGTTTGGTTTCGTTTTTGTTAAAATTATTTATTGTTTGATTTCGTTTTTGTTAAAATTATTTATTGTTTGATTTCATTTTTGTTAAAATTATGTATTGTTTGGTTTCGTTTTTGTTAAAATTATTTATTGTTTGATTTCATTTTTGTTTAAATTATTTATTGTTTGATTTCGTTTTTGTTAAAATTATTTATTGTTTGGGTTCGTTTTTGTTAAAATTATTTATTGTTTGGTTTCGTTTTTACAAATTATTTATTGTTTGATTTCGTGTTTGTTAAAATTATTTATTGTGTGATTTCGTTTTTGTTAAAATTATTTATTGTTTGGTTTTCTTTTTACGAATTGCTTGCTGTTTAATTTCGTTTTTGTTAAAAATTTTTATTGTTTTATTTCATTTAAACAAATTATTTATTGTTTGATTTCATTTAAACAAATTATTTATTGTTTGGTTTCGTTTTTGTTAAAATTATTTATTGTTTAATTTCGTTTTTGTTAAAATTATTTATGGTTTGATTTCATTTTTGTTAAAATTATTTATTGTTTGGGTTCGTTTTTGTTAAAATTATTTATTGTTTGATTTCGTTTTTGTTAAAATTATTTATTGTTTGATTTCATTTTTGTTAAAATTATTTATTGTTTTGTTTTGTTTTTACGAATTGCTTGCTGTTTAATTTCGTTTTTGTTAAAATTATTTATTGTTTGATTTCGTTTTTGTTAAAATTATTTATTGTTTGATTTCGTTTTTGTTAAAATTATTTATTGTTTGATTTCATTTTTGTTAAAATTATTTATTGTTTGATTTCGTTTTTGTTAAAATTATTCATTGTTTGATTTCGTTTTTGTTAAAATTATTTATTGTTTGATTTCGTTTTTGTTAAAATTTTTTATTGTTTGGTTTCGTTTTTGTTAAAATTATTTATTGTTTGATTTCGTTTTTGTTAAAATTATTTATTGTTTGATTTCGTTTTTGTTAAAATTATTTATTGTTTGATTTCGTTTTTGTTAAAATTATTTATTGTTTGATTTCGTATGTGTTAAAATTATTTATTGTTTGATTGCGTTTTTGTTAAAATTATTTATTGTTTGATTTCGTTTTTGTTAAAATTATTTATTGTTGATTTCGTTTTTGTTAAAATTATTTATTGTTTGGTTTCGTTTTTACAAATTATTTATTGTTTGATTTCGTTTTTGTTAAAATTATTTATTGTTTGATTTCGTTTTTGTTAAAATTATTTATTGTTTGATTTCGTTTTTGTTAAAATTATTTATTGTTTGATTTCGTTTTTGTTAAAATTATTTATTGTTTGGTGTCGTTTTTATTAAAATTATTTATTGTTTGGTGTCGTTTTTACAAATTATTTATTGTTTGATTTCGTTTTTGTTAAAATTATTTATTGTTTGGTTTCGTTTTTACAAATTATTTATTGTTTGATTTCGTTTTTGTTAAAATTATTTATTGTTTGATTTCGTTTTTGTTAAAATTATTTATTGTTTGGTTTCGTTTTTGTTAAAATTATTTATTGTTTGATTTCGTTTTTGTTAAAATTATTTATTGTTTGATTTCGTTTTTGTTAAAATTATTTATTGTTTGGTGTCGTTTTTATTAAAATTATTTATTGTTTGGTGTCGTTTTTACAAATTATTTATTGTTTGATTTCGTTTTTGTTAAAATTATTTATTGTTTGGTTTCGTTTTTACAAATTATTTATTGTTTGATTTCGTTTTTGTTAAAATTATTTATTGTTTGATTTCGTTTTTGTTAAAATTATTTATTGTTTGTTTCGTTTTTGTTAAAATTATTTATTGTTTGATTTCGTTTTTGTTAAAATTATTTATTGTTTGGGTTCGTTTTTGTTAAAATTATTTATTGTTTGGTTTCGTTTTTACAAATTATTTATTGTTTGATTTCGTGTTTGTTAAAATTATTTATTGTGTGATTTCGTTTTTGTTAAAATTATTTATTGTTTGGTTTTCTTTTTACGAATTGCTTGCTGTTTAATTTCGTTTTTGTTAAAAATTTTTATTGTTTTATTTCATTTAAACAAATTATTTATTGTTTGATTTCATTTAAACAAATTATTTATTGTTTGGTTTCGTTTTTGTTAAAATTATTTATTGTTTAATTTCGTTTTTGTTAAAATTATTTATGGTTTGATTTCATTTTTGTTAAAATTATTTATTGTTTGGGTTCGTTTTTGTTAAAATTATTTATTGTTTGATTTCGTTTTTGTTAAAATTATTTATTGTTTGATTTCATTTTTGTTAAAATTATTTATTGTTTGGTTTTGTTTTTACGAATTGCTTGCTGTTTAATTTCGTTTTTGTTAAAATTATTTATTGTTTGATTTCGTTTTTGTTAAAATTATTTATTGTTTGATTTCGTTTTTGTTAAAATTATTTATTGTTTGATTTCATTTTTGTTAAAATTATTTATTGTTTGATTTCGTTTTTGTTAAAATTATTTATTGTTTGATTTCGTTTTTGTTAAAATTATTTATTGTTTGATTTCGTTTTTGTTAAAATTATTTATTGTTTGGTTTCGTTTTTGTTAAAATTATTTATTGTTTGATTTCGTTTTTGTTAAAATTATTTATTGTTTGATTTCGTTTTTGTTAAAATTATTTATTGTTTGATTTCGTTTTTGTTAAAATTATTTATTGTTTGATTTCGTTTTTGTTAAAATTATTTATTGTTTGATTGCGTTTTTGTTAAAATTATTTATTGTTTGATTTCGTTTTTGTTAAAATTATTTATTGTTGATTTCGTTTTTGTTAAAATTATTTATTGTTTGGTTTCGTTTTTACAAATTATTTATTGTTTGATTTCGTTTTTGTTAAAATTATTTATTGTTTGATTTCGTTTTTGTTAAAATTATTTATTGTTTGATTTCGTTTTTGTTAAAATTATTTATTGTTTGATTTTGTTTTTGTTAAAATTAGTTATTGTTTGGTGTCGTTTTTATTAAAATTATTTATTGTTTGGTGTCGTTTTTACAAATTATTTATTGTTTGATTTCGTTTTTGTTAAAATTATTTATTGTTTGGTTTCGTTTTTACAAATTATTTATTGTTTGATTTCGTTTTTGTTTAAATTATTTATTGTTTGATTTCGTTTTTGTTAAAATTATTTATTGTTTGGTTTCGTTTTTGTTAAAATTATTTATTGTTTGATTTCGTTTTTGTTAAAATTATTTATTGTTTGATTTCGTTTTTGTTAAAATTATTTATTGTTTGGTGTCGTTTTTATTAAAATTATTTATTGTTTGGTGTCGTTTTTACAAATTATTTATTGTTTGATTTCGTTTTTGTTAAAATTATTTATTGTTTTGTTTCGTTTTTACAAATTATTTATTGTTTGATTTCGTTTTTGTTAAAATTATTTATTGTTTGATTTCGTTTTTGTTAAAATTATTTATTGTTTGTTTCGTTTTTGTTAAAATTATTTATTGTTTGATTTCGTTTTTGTTAAAATTATTTATTGTTTGATTTCGTATTTGTTAAAATTATTTATTGTTTGATTTCGTTTTTGTTAAAATTATTTATTGTTTGATTTCGTATTTGTTAAAATTATTTATTGTTTGATTGCGTTTTTGTTAAAATTATTTATTGTTTGATTTCGTTTTTGTTAAAATTATTTATTGTTTGATTTCGTTTTTGTTAAAATTATTTATTGTTTGATTTCGTTTTTGTTAAAATTATTTATTGTTGATTTCGTTTTTGTTAAAATTATTTATTGTTTGGTTTCGTTTTTACAAATTATTTATTGTTTGATTTCGTTTTTGTTAAAATTATTTATTGTTTGATTTCGTTTTTGTTAAAATTATTTATTGTTTGATTTCGTTTTTGTTAAAATTATTTATTGTTTGATTTCGTTTTTGTTAAAATTATTTATTGTTTGGTGTCGTTTTTATTAAAATTATTTATTGTTTGGTGTCGTTTTTACAAATTATTTATTGTTTGATTTCGTTTTTGTTAAAATTATTTATTGTTTGGTTTCGTTTTTACAAATTATTTATTGTTTGATTTCGTTTTTGTTAAAATTATTTATTGTTTGATTTCGTTTTTGTTTAAATTATTTATTGTTTGATTTCGTTTTTGTTTAAATTATTTATTGTTTGATTTCGTTTTTGTTAAAATTATTTATTGTTTGATTTCGTTTTTGTTAAAATTATTTATTGTTTGATTTCGTTTTTGTTACAATTATTTATTGTTTGATTTGGTTTTTGTTAAAATTATTTATTGTTTGATTTCGTTTTTGTTAAAATTATTTATTGTTTGATTTCGTTTTTGTTAAAATTATTTATTGTTTGATTTTGTTTTTGTTAAAATTATTTATTTTTTGATTTCGTTTTTGTTAAAATTATTTATTGTTTGATTTCGTTTTTGTTAAAATTATTTATTGTTTGATTTCGTTTTTGTTAAAATTATTTATTGTTTGATTTCGTTTTTGTAAAAATTATTTATTGTTTGATTTCGTTTTTGTTAAAATTATTTATTGTATGATTTCGTTTTTGTTAAAATTATTTATTGTTTGATTTCGTTTTTGTTAAAATTATTTATTGTTTGATTTCGTTTTTGTTAAAATTATTTATTGTTTGATTTCGATTTTGTTAAAATTATTTATTGTTTGATTTCGTTTTCGTTAAAATTATTTATTGTTTGATTTCGTTTTTGTTAAAATTATTTATTGTTTGATTTCGTTTTTGTTAAAATTATTTATTGTTTGGTTTTGTTTTTACGCATTGCTTGCTGTTTAATTTCGTTTTTGTTACAATTATTTATTGTTTTATTTCATTTAAACAAATTATTTATTGTTTGATTTCATTTAAACAAATTATTTATTGTTTGATTTCGTTTTTGTTAAAATTATTTATTGTTTGAATTCGTTTTTGTTAAAATTATTTATTGTTTGATTTCATTTTTGTTAAAATTATTTATTGTTTGATTTCGTTTTTGTTAAAATTTTTTATTCTTTGATTTCGTTTTTGTTAAAATTATTTATTGTTTGATGTCATTTTTGTTAAAATTATTTATTGTTTGGTTTCGTTTTTGTTAAAATTATTTATTGTTTGATTTCGTTTTTGTTAAAATTATTTATTGTTTGATTTAGCTTTTGTTAAAATTATTTATTGTTTGATTTCGTTTTTGTTAAAATTATTTATTGTTTGATTTCGTTTTTGTTAAAATTATTTATTGTTTTATTTAGCTTTTGTTAAAATTATTTCTTGTTTGATTTCGTTTTTGTTAAAATTATTTATTGTTTGATTTCGTTTTTGTTAAAATTATTTATTGTTTGATTTCATTTTTGTTAAAATTATTTATTGGTTGGTTTCGTTTTTGTTAAAATGATTTATTGTTTGATTTCGTTTTTGTTAAAATTATTTATTGTTTGGTTTCGTTTTTGTTAAAATTATTTATTGTTTGATTTCATTTAAACAATTTATTTATTGTTTGATTTCGTTTTGTTATAATTATTTATTGTTTGATTTCGTTTTTCTTAAAATTATTTATTGTTTGGTGTCGTTTTTACAAATTATTTATTGTTTGATTTCGTTTTTGTTAAAATTATTTATTGTTTGATTTCGTTTTTGTTAAAATTATTTATTGTTTGATTTGTTTTTTTTGTAAATTATTTATTGTTTGATTTCGTTTTTGTTAAAATTATTTATAGTTTGATTTCGTTTTTGTTAAAATTATTTGTTTGATTTCGTTTTTGTTAAAATTATTTATTGTTTGATTTCGTTTTTGTTAAAATTATTTATTGTTTGATTTCGTTTTTGTTAAAATTATTTATTGTTTGATTTCGTTTTTGTTAAAATTATTTATTGTTTGATTTCGTTTTTGTTAAAATTATTTATTGTTTGATTTCGTTTTTGTTAAAATTATTTATTGTTTGATTTCGTTTTTGTTAAAATTATGTATATTTGATTTCGTTTTTGTTAAAATTATTTATTGTTTGATTTCGTTTTTGTTAAAATTATTTATTGTTTGATTTCGTTTTTGTTAAAATTATTTATTGTTTGATTTCGTTTTTGTTAAAATTATTTATTGTTTTATTTCGTTTTTGTTAAAATTATTTATTGTTTGATTTCGTTTTTGTTAACATTATTTATTGTGTGATTTCGTTTTTGTTAAAATTATTTATTGTTTGATTTCGTTTTTGTTAAAATTATTTATTGTTTGATTTCGTTTTTGTTAAAATTATTTATTGTTTGATTTCGTTTTTGTTAAAATTATTTATTGTTTGATTTCGTTTTTGTTAAAATTATTTATTGTTTGATTTCGTTTTTGTTAAAATTATTTATTGTTTGATTTTGTTTTTGCTAAAATTATTTATTGTTTGATTTCGTTTTTGTTTAAATTATTTATTGTTTGATTTCGTTTTTGTTAAAATTATTTATTGTTTGATTTCGTTTTTGTTAAAATTATTTATTGTTTGGGTTTGTTTTTGTTAAAATTATTTATTGTTTGGTTTCGTTTTTACAAATTATTTATTGTTTGATTTCGTGTTTGTTAAAATTATTTATTGTTTGATTTCGTTTTTGTTAAAATTATTTATTGTTTGGTTTTGTTTTTACGAATTGCTTGCTGTTTAATTTCGTTTTTGTTAAAAGATTTTATTGTTTTATTTCATTTAAACAAATTATTTATTGTTTGATTTCATTTAAACAAATTATTTATTGTTTGGTTTCGTTTTTGTTAAAATTATTTATTGTTTAATTTCGTTTTTGTTAAAATTATTTATTGGTTGATTTCATTTTTGTTAAAATTATTTATTGTTTGGGTTCGTTTTTGTTAAAATTATTTATTGTTTGATTTCGTTTTTGTTAAAATTATTTATTGTTTGATTTCATTTTTGTTAAAATTATTTATTGTTTGGTTTTGTTTTTACGATCTGCTTGCTGTTTAATTTCGTTTTTGTTAAAATTATTTATTGTTTGATTTCGTTTTTGTTAAAATTATTTATTGTTTGATTTCGTTTTTGTTAAAATTATTTATTGTTTGATTTCGTTTTTGTTAAAATTATTTATTGTTTGATTTCGTTTTTGTTAAAATTATTTATTGTTTGATTTCGTTTTTGTTAAAATTATTTATTGTTTGGTTTCGTTTTTGTTAAAATTATTTATTGATTGGTTTCGTTTTTACAAATTATTTATTGTTTGATTTCATTTTTGTTAAAATTATTTATTGTTTGATTTCGTTTTTGTTAAAATTATTTATTGTTTGATTTCGTTTTTGTTAAAATTATTTATTGTTTGATTTCACTTAAACAAATTATTTATTGTTTGATTTCGTTTTTGTTAAAATTTTTTATTGTTTGGTTTTGTTTTTACAAATTATTTATTGTTTGATTTCGTTTTTGTTAAAATTATTTATTGTTTGGTTTCGTTTTTGTTAAAATTATTTATTGTTTGGTTTCGTTTTTACGAATTATTTATTGTTTGATTTCGTTTTTTTTAAATTATTTATTGTTTGGTTTTGTTTTTACGAATTATTTATTGTTTGATTTCGTTTTTGTTGAAATTATTTATTGTTTGATTTCGTTTTTGTTAAAATTATGTATTGTTTGATTTCGTTTTTGTTAAAATTATTTATTGTTTGGTTTCGTTTTTGTTAAAATTATTTATTGTTTGATTTCGTTTTTGTTAAAATTATTTATTGTTTGATTTCATTTTTGTTAAAATTATGTATTGTTTGGTTTCGTTTTTGTTAAAATTATTTATTGTTTGATTTCATTTTTGTTTAAATTATTTATTGTTTGATTTCGTTTTTGTTAAAATTATTTATTGTTTGGGTTCGTTTTTGTTAAAATTATTTATTGTTTGGTTTCGTTTTTACAAATTATTTATTGTTTGATTTCGTGTTTGTTAAAATTATTTATTGTTTGATTTCGTTTTTGTTAAAATTATTTATTGTTTGGTTTTCTTTTTACGAATTGCTTGCTGTTTAATTTCGTTTTTGTTAAAAATTTTTATTGTTTTATTTCATTTAAACAAATTATTTATTGTTTGATTTCATTTAAACAAATTATTTATTGTTTGGTTTCGTTTTTGTTAAAATTATTTATTGTTTAATTTCGTTTTTGTTAAAATTATTTATGGTTTGATTTCATTTTTGTTAAAATTATTTATTGTTTGGGTTCGTTTTTGTTAAAATTATTTATTGTTTGATTTCGTTTTTGTTAAAATTATTTATTGTTTGATTTCATTTTTGTTAAAATTATTTATTGTTTGGTTTTGTTTTTACGAATTGCTTGCTGTTTAATTTCGTTTTTGTTAAAATTATTTATTGTTTGATTTCGTTTTTGTTAAAATTATTTATTGTTTGATTTCGTTTTTGTTAAAATTATTTATTGTTTGATTTCATTTTTGTTAAAATTATTTATTGTTTGATTTCGTTTTTGTTAAAATTATTTATTGTTTGATTTCGTTTTTGTTAAAATTATTTATTGTTTGATTTCGTTTTTGTTAAAATTATTTATTGTTTGGTTTCGTTTTTGTTAAAATTATTTATTGTTTGATTTCGTTTTTGTTAAAATTATTTATTGTTTGATTTCGTTTTTGTTAAAATTATTTATTGTTTGATTTCGTTTTTGTTAAAATTATTTATTGTTTGATTTCGTATTTGTTAAAATTATTTATTGTTTGATTGCGTTTTTGTTAAAATTATTTATTGTTTGATTTCGTTTTTGTTAAAATTATTTATTGTTGATTTCGTTTTTGTTAAAATTATTTATTGTTTGGTTTCGTTTTTACAAATTATTTATTGTTTGATTTCGTTTTTGTTAAAATTATTTATTGTTTGATTTCGTTTTAGTTAAAATTATTTATTGTTTGATTTCGTTTTTGTTAAAATTATTTATTGTTTGATTTCGTTTTTGTTAAAATTATTTATTGTTTGGTGTCGTTTTTATTAAAATTATTTATTGTTTGGTGTCGTTTTTACAAATTATTTATTGTTTGATTTCGTTTTTGTTAAAATTATTTATTGTTTGGTTTCGTTTTCACAAATTATTTATTGTTTGATTTCGTTTTTGTTAAAATTATTTATTGTTTGATTTCGTTTTTGTTAAAATTATTTATTGTTTGGTTTCGTTTTTGTTAAAATTATTTATTGTTTGATTTCGTTTTTGTTAAAATTATTTATTGTTTGATTTCGTTTTTGTTAAAATTATTTATTGTTTGGTGTCGTTTTTATTAAAATTATTTATTGTTTGGTGTCGTTTTTACAAATTATTTATTGTTTGATTTCGTTTTTGTTAAAATTATTTATTGTTTGGTTTCGTTTTTACAAATTATTTATTGTTTGATTTCGTTTTTGTTAAAATTATTTATTGTTTGATTTCGTTTTTGTTAAAATTATTTATTGTTTGTTTCGTTTTTGTTAAAATTATTTATTGTTTGATTTCGTTTTTGTTAAAATTATTTATTGTTTGATTTCGTATTTGTTAAAATTATTTATTGTTTGATTTCGTTTTTGTTAAAATTATTTATTGTTTGATTTCGTTTTTGTTACAATTATTTATTGTTTGATTTGGTTTTTGTTAAAATTATTTATTGTTTGATTTCGTTTTTGTTAAAATTATTTATTGTTTGATTTCGTTTTTGTTAAAATTATTTATTGTTTGATTTTGTTTTTGTTAAAATTATTTATTGTTTGATTTCGTTTTTGTTAAAATTATTTATTGTTTGATTTCGTTTTTGTTAAAATTATTTATTGTTTGATTTCGTTTTTGTTAAAATTATTTATTGTTTGATTTCGTTTTTGTAAAAATTATTTATTGTTTGATTTCGTTTTTGTTAAAATTATTTATTGTATGATTTCGTTTTTGTTAAAATTATTTATTGTTTGATTTCGTTTTTGTTAAAATTATTTATTGTTTGATTTCGTTTTTGTTAAAATTATTTATTGTTTGATTTCGTTTTTGTTAAAATTATTTATTGTTTGATTTCGTTTTCGTTAAAATTATTTATTGTTTGATTTCGTTTTTGTTAAAATTATTTATTGTTTGATTTCGTTTTTGTTAAAATTATTTATTGTTTGGTTTTGTTTTTACGCATTGCTTGCTGTTTAATTTCGTTTTTGTTACAATTATTTATTGTTTTATTTCATTTAAACAAATTATTTATTGTTTGATTTCATTTAAACAAATTATTTATTGTTTGATTTCGTTTTTGTTAAAATTATTTATTGTTTGAATTCGTTTTTGTTAAAATTATTTATTGTTTGATTTCATTTTTGTTAAAATTATTTATTGTTTGATTTCGTTTTTGTTAAAATTTTTTATTCTTTG
The DNA here is from genome assembly GCF_053919585.1 of Euprymna scolopes. Lineage (NCBI taxonomy): Eukaryota > Metazoa > Mollusca > Cephalopoda > Sepiida > Sepiolidae > Euprymna > Euprymna scolopes. Next base: position 67,567,601 of record NC_136514.1, on the reverse strand, counting down.
ATTTCGTTTTTGTTAAAATTATTTATTGTTTGATGTCATTTTTGTTAAAATTATTTATTGTTTGGTTTCGTTTTTGTTAAAATTATTTATTGTTTGATTTCGTTTTTGTTAAAATTATTTATTGTTTGATTTAGCTTTTGTTAAAATTATTTATTGTTTGATTTCGTTTTTGTTAAAATTATTTATTGTTTGATTTCGTTTTTGTTAAAATTATTTATTGTTTGATTTAGCTTTTGTTAAAATTATTTCTTGTTTGATTTCGTTTTTGTTAAAATTATTTATTGTTTGATTTCGTTTTTGTTAAAATTATTTATTGTTTGATTTCATTTTTGTTAAAATTATTTATTGGTTGGTTTCGTTTTTGTTAAAATGATTTATTGTTTGATTTCGTTTTTGTTAAAATTATTTATTGTTTGGTTTCGTTTTTGTTAAAATTATTTATTGTTTGATTTCATTTAAACAATTTATTTATTGTTTGATTTCATTTTGTTATAATTATTTATTGTTTGATTTCGTTTTTCTTAAAATTATTTATTGTTTGGTGTCGTTTTTACAAATTATTTATTGTTTGATTTCGTTTTTGTTAAAATTATTTATTGTTTGATTTCGTTTTTGTTAAAATTATTTATTGTTTGATTTGTTTTTTTTGTAAATTATTTATTGTTTGATTTCGTTTTTGTTAAAATTATTTATAGTTTGATTTCGTTTTTGTTAAAATTATTTGTTTGATTTCGTTTTTGTTAAAATTATTTATTGTTTGATTTCGTTTTTGTTAAAATTATTTATTGTTTGATTTCGTTTTTGTTAAAATTATTTATTGTTTGATTTCGTTTTTGTTAAAATTATTTATTGTTTGATTTCGTTTTTGTTAAAATTATTTATTGTTTGATTTCGTTTTTGTTAAAATTATTTATTGTTTGATTTCGTTTTTGTTAAAATTATGTATATTTGATTTCGTTTTTGTTAAAATTATTTATTGTTTGATTTCGTTTTTGTTAAAATTATTTATTGTTTGATTTCGTTTTTGTTAAAATTATTTATTGTTTGATTTCGTTTTTGTTAAAATTATTTATTGTTTTATTTCGTTTTTGTTAAAATTATTTATTGTTTGATTTCGTATTTGTTAACATTATTTATTGTGTGATTTCGTTTTTGTTAAAATTATTTATTGTTTGATTTCGTTTTTGTTAAAATTATTTATTGTTTGATTTCGTTTTTGTTAAAATTATTTATTGTTTGATTTCGTTTTTGTTAAAATTATTTATTGTTTGATTTCGTTTTTGTTAAAATTATTTATTGTTTGATTTCGTTTTTGTTAAAATTATTTATTGTTTGATTTCGTTTTTGTTAAAATTATTTATTGTTTGATTTTGTTTTTGCTAAAATTATTTATTGTTTGATTTCGTTTTTGTTTAAATTATTTATTGTTTGATTTCGTTTTTGTTAAAATTATTTATTGTTTGATTTCGTTTTTGTTAAAATTATTTATTGTTTGGGTTTGTTTTTGTTAAAATTATTTATTGTTTGGTTTCGTTTTTACAAATTATTTATTGTTTGATTTCGTGTTTGTTAAAATTATTTATTGTTTGATTTCGTTTTTGTTAAAATTATTTATTGTTTGGTTTTGTTTTTACGAATTGCTTGCTGTTTAATTTCGTTTTTGTTAAAAGATTTTATTGTTTTATTTCATTTAAACAAATTATTTATTGTTTGATTTCATTTAAACAAATTATTTATTGTTTGGTTTCGTTTTTGTTAAAATTATTTATTGTTTAATTTCGTTTTTGTTAAAATTATTTATTGGTTGATTTCATTTTTGTTAAAATTATTTATTGTTTGGGTTCGTTTTTGTTAAAATTATTTATTGTTTGATTTCGTTTTTGTTAAAATTATTTATTGTTTGATTTCATTTTTGTTAAAATTATTTATTGTTTGGTTTTGTTTTTACGATCTGCTTGCTGTTTAATTTCGTTTTTGTTAAAATTATTTATTGTTTGATTTCGTTTTTGTTAAAATTATTTATTGTTTGATTTCGTTTTTGTTAAAATTATTTATTGTTTGATTTCGTTTTTGTTAAAATTATTTATTGTTTGATTTCGTTTTTGTTAAAATTATTTATTGTTTGATTTCGTTTTTGTTAAAATTATTTATTGTTTGGTTTCGTTTTTGTTAAAATTATTTATTGATTGGTTTCGTTTTTACAAATTATTTATTGTTTGATTTCATTTTTGTTAAAATTATTTATTGTTTGATTTCGTTTTTGTTAAAATTATTTATTGTTTGATTTCGTTTTTGTTAAAATTATTTATTGTTTGATTTCACTTAAACAAATTATTTATTGTTTGATTTCGTTTTTGTTAAAATTTTTTATTGTTTGGTTTTGTTTTTACAAATTATTTATTGTTTGATTTCGTTTTTGTTAAAATTATTTATTGTTTGGTTTCGTTTTTGTTAAAATTATTTATTGTTTGGTTTCGTTTTTACGAATTATTTATTGTTTGATTTCGTTTTTTTTAAATTATTTATTGTTTGGTTTTGTTTTTACGAATTATTTATTGTTTGATTTCGTTTTTGTTGAAATTATTTATTGTTTGATTTCGTTTTTGTTAAAATTATGTATTGTTTGATTTCGTTTTTGTTAAAATTATTTATTGTTTGGTTTCGTTTTTGTTAAAATTATTTATTGTTTGATTTCGTTTTTGTTAAAATTATTTATTGTTTGATTTCATTTTTGTTAAAATTATGTATTGTTTGGTTTCGTTTTTGTTAAAATTATTTATTGTTTGATTTCATTTTTGTTTAAATTATTTATTGTTTGATTTCGTTTTTGTTAAAATTATTTATTGTTTGGGTTCGTTTTTGTTAAAATTATTTATTGTTTGGTTTCGTTTTTACAAATTATTTATTGTTTGATTTCGTGTTTGTTAAAATTATTTATTGTTTGATTTCGTTTTTGTTAAAATTATTTATTGTTTGGTTTTCTTTTTACGAATTGCTTGCTGTTTAATTTCGTTTTTGTTAAAAATTTTTATTGTTTTATTTCATTTAAACAAATTATTTATTGTTTGATTTCATTTAAACAAATTATTTATTGTTTGGTTTCGTTTTTGTTAAAATTATTTATTGTTTAATTTCGTTTTTGTTAAAATTATTTATGGTTTGATTTCATTTTTGTTAAAATTATTTATTGTTTGGGTTCGTTTTTGTTAAAATTATTTATTGTTTGATTTCGTTTTTGTTAAAATTATTTATTGTTTGATTTCATTTTTGTTAAAATTATTTATTGTTTGGTTTTGTTTTTACGAATTGCTTGCTGTTTAATTTCGTTTTTGTTAAAATTATTTATTGTTTGATTTCGTTTTTGTTAAAATTATTTATTGTTTGATTTCGTTTTTGTTAAAATTATTTATTGTTTGATTTCATTTTTGTTAAAATTATTTATTGTTTGATTTCGTTTTTGTTAAAATTATTTATTGTTTGATTTCGTTTTTGTTAAAATTATTTATTGTTTGATTTCGTTTTTGTTAAAATTATTTATTGTTTGGTTTCGTTTTTGTTAAAATTATTTATTGTTTGATTTCGTTTTTGTTAAAATTATTTATTGTTTGATTTCGTTTTTGTTAAAATTATTTATTGTTTGATTTCGTTTTTGTTAAAATTATTTATTGTTTGATTTCGTATTTGTTAAAATTATTTATTGTTTGATTGCGTTTTTGTTAAAATTATTTATTGTTTGATTTCGTTTTTGTTAAAATTATTTATTGTTGATTTCGTTTTTGTTAAAATTATTTATTGTTTGGTTTCGTTTTTACAAATTATTTATTGTTTGATTTCGTTTTTGTTAAAATTATTTATTGTTTGATTTCGTTTTAGTTAAAATTATTTATTGTTTGATTTCGTTTTTGTTAAAATTATTTATTGTTTGATTTCGTTTTTGTTAAAATTATTTATTGTTTGGTGTCGTTTTTATTAAAATTATTTATTGTTTGGTGTCGTTTTTACAAATTATTTATTGTTTGATTTCGTTTTTGTTAAAATTATTTATTGTTTGGTTTCGTTTTCACAAATTATTTATTGTTTGATTTCGTTTTTGTTAAAATTATTTATTGTTTGATTTCGTTTTTGTTAAAATTATTTATTGTTTGGTTTCGTTTTTGTTAAAATTATTTATTGTTTGATTTCGTTTTTGTTAAAATTATTTATTGTTTGATTTCGTTTTTGTTAAAATTATTTATTGTTTGGTGTCGTTTTTATTAAAATTATTTATTGTTTGGTGTCGTTTTTACAAATTATTTATTGTTTGATTTCGTTTTTGTTAAAATTATTTATTGTTTGGTTTCGTTTTTACAAATTATTTATTGTTTGATTTCGTTTTTGTTTAAATTATTTATTGTTTGATTGCGTTTTTGTTAAAATTATTTATTGTTTGATTTCGTTTTTGTTAAAATTATTTATTGTTTGATTTCGTTTTTGTTAAAATTATTTATTGTTTGATTTCGTTTTTGTTAAAATTATTTATTGTTGATTTCGTTTTTGTTAAAATTATTTATTGTTTTGTTTCGTTTTTACAAATTATTTATTGTTTGATTTCGTTTTTGTTAAAATTATTTATTGTTTGATTTCGTTTTTGTTAAAATTATTTATTGTTTGATTTCGTTTTTGTTAAAATTATTTATTGTTTGATTTCGTTTTTGTTAAAATTATTTATTGTTTGGTGTCGTTTTTATTAAAATTATTTATTGTTTGGTGTCGTTTTTACAAATTATTTATTGTTTGATTTCGTTTTTGTTAAAATTATTTATTGTTTGGTTTCGTTTTTACAAATTATTTATTGTTTGATTTCGTTTTTGTTAAAATTATTTATTGTTTGATTTCGTTTTTGTTTAAATTATTTATTGTTTGATTTCGTTTTTGTTTAAATTATTTATTGTTTGATTTCGTTTTTGTTAAAATTATTTATTGTTTGATTTCGTTTTTGTTAAAATTATTTATTGTTTGATTTCGTTTTTGTTACAATTATTTATTGTTTGATTTGGTTTTTGTTAAAATTATTTATTGTTTGATTTCGTTTTTGTTAAAATTATTTATTGTTTGATTTCGTTTTTGTTAAAATTATTTATTGTTTGATTTTGTTTTTGTTAAAATTATTTATTGTTTGATTTCGTTTTTGTTAAAATTATTTATTGTTTGATTTCGTTTTTGTTAAAATTATTTATTGTTTGATTTCGTTTTTGTTAAAATTATTTATTGTTTGATTTCGTTTTTGTAAAAATTATTTATTGTTTGATTTCGTTTTTGTTAAAATTATTTATTGTATGATTTCGTTTTTGTTAAAATTATTTATTGTTTGATTTCGTTTTTGTTAAAATTATTTATTGTTTGATTTCGTTTTTGTTAAAATTATTTATTGTTTGATTTCGTTTTTGTTAAAATTATTTATTGTTTGATTTCGTTTTCGTTAAAATTATTTATTGTTTGATTTCGTTTTTGTTAAAATTATTTATTGTTTGATTTCGTTTTTGTTAAAATTATTTATTGTTTGGTTTTGTTTTTACGCATTGCTAGCTGTTTAATTTCGTTTTTGTTACAATTATTTATTGTTTTATTTCATTTAAACAAATTATTTATTGTTTGATTTCATTTAAACAAATTATTTATTGTTTGATTTCGTTTTTGTTAAAATTATTTATTGTTTGATTTCGTTTTTGTTAAAATTATTTATTGTTTGATTTCATTTTTGTTAAAATTATTTATTGTTTGATTTCGTTTTTGTTAAAATTTTTTATTGTTTGATTTCGTTTTTGTTAAAATTATTTATTGTTTGATGTCATTTTTGTTAAAATTATTTATTGTTTGGTTTCGTTTTTGTTAAAATTATTTATTGTTTGATTTCGTTTTTGTTAAAATTATTTATTGTTTGATTTAGCTTTTGTTAAAATTATTTATTGTTTGATTTCGTTTTTGTTAAAATTATTTATTGTTTGATTTCGTTTTTGTTAAAATTATTTATTGTTTGATTTAGCTTTTGTTAAAATTATTTCTTGTTTGATTTCGTTTTTGTTAAAATTATTTATTGTTTGATTTCGTTTTTGTTAAAATTATTTATTGTTTGATTTCATTTTTGTTAAAATTATTTATTGGTTGGTTTCGTTTTTGTTAAAATGATTTATTGTTTGATTTCGTTTTTGTTAAAATTATTTATTGTTTGGTTTCGTTTTTGTTAAAATTATTTATTGTTTGATTTCATTTAAACAATTTATTTATTGTTTGATTTCATTTTGTTATAATTATTTATTGTTTGATTTCGTTTTTCTTAAAATTATTTATTGTTTGGTGTCGTTTTTACAAATTATTTATTGTTTGATTTCGTTTTTGTTAAAATTATTTATTGTTTGATTTCGTTTTTGTTAAAATTATTTATTGTTTGATTTGTTTTTTTTGTAAATTATTTATTGTTTGATTTCGTTTTTGTTAAAATTATTTATAGTTTGATTTCGTTTTTGTTAAAATTATTTGTTTGATTTCGTTTTTGTTAAAATTATTTATTGTTTGGTTTCGTTTTTGTTAAAATTATTTATTGTTTGATTTCGTTTTTGTTAAAATTATTTATTGTTTGATTTCGTTTTTGTTAAAATTATTTATTGTTTGATTTCGTTTTTGTTAAAATTATTTATTGTTTGATTTCGTTTTTGTTAAAATTATTTATTGTTTGATTTCGTTTTTGTTAAAATTATTTATTGTTTGATTTCGTTTTTGTTAAAATTATTTATTGTTTGATTTCGTTTTTGTTAAAATTATTTATTGTTTGATTTCGTTTTTGTTAAAATTATTTATTGTTTGATTTCGTTTTTGTTAAAATTATTTATTGTTTTATTTCGTTTTTGTTAAAATTATTTATTGTTTGATTTCGTTTTTGTTAACATTATTTATTGTGTGATTTCGTTTTTGTTAAAATTATTTATTGTTTGATTTCGTTTTTGTTAAAATTATTTATTGTTTGATTTCGTTTTTGTTAAAATTATTTATTGTTTGATTTCGTTTTTGTTAAAATTATTTATTGTTTGATTTCGTTTTTGTTAAAATTATTTATTGTTTGATTTCGTTTTTGTTAAAATTATTTATTGTTTGATTTCGTTTTTGTTAAAATTATTTATTGTTTGATTTTGTTTTTGCTAAAATTATTTATTGTTTGATTTCGTTTTTGTTTAAATTATTTATTGTTTGATTTCGTTTTTGTTAAAATTATTTATTGTTTGATTTCGTTTTTGTTAAAATTATTTATTGTTTGATTTCGTTTTTGTTAAAATTATTTATTGTTTAATTTCGTTTTTGTTAAAATAATATATTGTTTGATTTCGTTTTTGTTAAAATTATTTATTTTTTGATTTCGTTTTTGTTAAAATTATTTATTGTTTGATTTCGTTTTTGTTAAAATTATTTATTGTTTTGTTTCGTTTTTACAAATTATTTATTGTTTGATTTCGTTTTTGTTAAAATTATTTATTGTTTGATTTCGTTTTTGTTAAAATTATTTATTGTTTGATTTCGTTTTTGTTAAAATTATTTATTGTTTGATTTCGTTTTTGTTAAAATTATTTATTGTTTGGTGTCGTTTTTATTAAAATTATTTATTGTTTGGTGTCGTTTTTACAAATTATTTATTGTTTGATTTCGTTTTTGTTAAAATTATTTATTGTTTGATTTCGTTTTTGTTAAAATTATTTATTGTTTGATTTCGTTTTTGTTAAAATTATTTATTGTTTGATTTCGTTTTTGTAAAAATTATTTATTGTTTGATTTCGTTTTTGTTAAAATTATTTATTGTATGATTTCGTTTTTGTTAAAATTATTTATTGTTTGATTTCGTTTTTGTTAAAATTATTTATTGTTTGATTTCGTTTTTGTTAAAATTATTTATTGTTTGATTTCGTTTTTGTTAAAATTATTTATTGTTTGATTTCGTTTTCGTTAAAATTATTTATTGTTTGATTTCGTTTTTGTTAAAATTATTTATTGTTTGATTTCGTTTTTGTTAAAATTATTTATTGTTTGGTTTTGTTTTTACGCATTGCTTGCTGTTTAATTTCGTTTTTGTTACAATTATTTATTGTTTTATTTCATTTAAACAAATTATTTATTGTTTGATTTCATTTAAACAAATTATTTATTGTTTGATTTCGTTTTTGTTAAAATTATTTATTGTTTGATTTCGTTTTTGTTAAAATTATTTATTGTTTGATTTCATTTTTGTTAAAATTATTTATTGTTTGATTTCGTTTTTGTTAAAATTTTTTATTGTTTGATTTCGTTTTTGTTAAAATTATTTATTGTTTGATGTCATTTTTGTTAAAATTATTTATTGTTTGGTTTCGTTTTTGTTAAAATTATTTATTGTTTGATTTCGTTTTTGTTAAAATTATTTATTGTTTGATTTAGCTTTTGTTAAAATTATTTATTGTTTGATTTCGTTTTTGTTAAAATTATTTATTGTTTGATTTCGTTTTTGTTAAAATTATTTATTGTTTGATTTAGCTTTTGTTAAAATTATTTCTTGTTTGATTTCGTTTTTGTTAAAATTATTTATTGTTTGATTTCGTTTTTGTTAAAATTATTTATTGTTTGATTTCATTTTTGTTAAAATTATTTATTGGTTGGTTTCGTTTTTGTTAAAATGATTTATTGTTTGATTTCGTTTTTGTTAAAATTATTTATTGTTTGGTTTCGTTTTTGTTAAAATTATTTATTGTTTGATTTCATTTAAACAATTTATTTATTGTTTGATTTCATTTTGTTATAATTATTTATTGTTTGATTTCGTTTTTCTTAAAATTATTTATTGTTTGGTGTCGTTTTTACAAATTATTTATTGTTTGATTTCGTTTTTGTTAAAATTATTTATTGTTTGATTTCGTTTTTGTTAAAATTATTTATTGTTTGATTTGTTTTTTTTGTAAATTATTTATTGTTTGATTTCGTTTTTGTTAAAATTATTTATAGTTTGATTTCGTTTTTGTTAAAATTATTTGTTTGATTTCGTTTTTGTTAAAATTATTTATTGTTTGGTTTCGTTTTTGTTAAAATTATTTATTGTTTGATTTCGTTTTTGTTAAAATTATTTATTGTTTGATTTCGTTTTTGTTAAAATTATTTATTGTTTGATTTCGTTTTTGTTAAAATTATTTATTGTTTGATTTCGTTTTTGTTAAAATTATTTATTGTTTGATTTCGTTTTTGTTAAAATTATTTATTGTTTGATTTCGTTTTTGTTAAAATTATTTATTGTTTGATTTCGTTTTTGTTAAAATTATTTATTGTTTGATTTCGTTTTTGTTAAAATTATTTATTGTTTGATTTCGTTTTTGTTAAAATTATTTATTGTTTTATTTCGTTTTTGTTAAAATTATTTATTGTTTGATTTCGTTTTTGTTAACATTATTTATTGTGTGATTTCGTTTTTGTTAAAATTATTTATTGTTTGATTTCGTTTTTGTTAAAATTATTTATTGTTTGATTTCGTTTTTGTTAAAATTATTTATTGTTTGATTTCGTTTTTGTTAAAATTATTTATTGTTTGATTCCGTTTTTTTAAAATTATTTATTGTTTGATTTCGTTTTTGTTAAAATTATTTATTGTTTGATTTCGTTTTTGTTAAAATTATTTATTGTTTGATTTTGTTTTTGCTAAAATTATTTATTGTTTGATTTCGTTTTTGTTTAAATTATTTATTGTTTGATTTCGTTTTTGTTAAAATTATTTATTGTTTGATTTCGTTTTTGTTAAAATTATTTATTGTTTGATTTCGTTTTTGTTAAAATTATTTATTGTTTAATTTCGTTTTTGTTAAAATAATATATTGTTTGATTTCGTTTTTGTTAAAATTATTTATTTTTTGATTTCGTTTTTGTTAAAATTATTTATTGTTTGATTTCGTTTTTGTTAAAATTATTTATTGTTTGATTTCGTTTTTGTTAAAATTATTTATTGTTTGATTTCGTTTTTGTTAAAATTATTTATTGTTTGATTTCGTTTTTGTTAAAATTATTTATTGTTTGATTTCGTTTTTGTTTAAATTATTTATTGTTTGATTTCGTTTTTGTTGAAATTATTTATTGTTTGATTTCGTTTTTGTTAAAATTATTTATTGTTTGATTTCGTTTTTGTTAAAATTATTTATTGTTTGATTTCGTTTTTGTTAAAATTATTTATTGTTTGATTTCGTTTTTGTTAAAATTATTTATTGTTTGATTTCGTTTTTGTTAAAATTATTTATTGTTTGATTTCGTTTTTGTTAAAATTATTTATTGTTTGATTTCGTTTTTGTTAAAATTATTTATTGTTTGATTTCATTTTTGTTAAAATTATTTATTGTTTGGTTTCGATTTTGTTAAAATTATTTATTGTTTGATTTCATTTTTGTTTAAATTATTTATTGTTTGATTTCGTTTTTGTTAAAATTATTTATTGTTTGGTTTCGTTTTTGTTAAAATTATTTATTGTTTGGTTTCGTTTTTACAAATTATTTATTGTTAGATTTCGTGTTTGTTAAAATTATTTATTGTTTGATTTCGTTTTTGTTAAAATTATTTATTGTTTGGTTTCTTTTTACGAATTGCTTGCTGTTTAATTTCGTTTTTGTTAAAAATTTTTATTGTTTTATTTCATTTAAACAAATTATTTATTGTTTGATTCTTTAAACAAATTATTTATTGTTTAGTTTCGTTTTTGTTAAAATTATTTATTGTTTAATTTCGTTTTTGTTAAAATTATTTATTGTTTGATTTCATTTTTGTTAAAATTATTTATTGTTTGGTTTCGTTTTTGTTAAAATTATTTATTGTTTGATTTCGTTTTTGTTAAAATTATTTATTGTTTGATTTCATTTTTGTTAAAATTATTTATTGTTTGGTTTCGTTTTTGTTAAAATTATTCATTTTTTGATTTCGTTTTTGTTAAAATTATTTATTGTTTGATTTCGTTTTTGTAAAAATTATTTATTGTTTGGTGTCGTTTTTATTAAAATTATTTATTGTTTGGTGTCGTTTTTACAAATTATTTATTGTTTGGTTTCGTTTTTACAAATTATTTATTGTTTGATTTCGTTTTTGTTAAAATTATTTATTGTTTGATTTCGTTTTTGTTAAAATTATTTATTGTTTGATTTCGTTTTTGTTAAAATTATTTATTGTTTGATTTCGTTTTTGTTAAAATTATTTATTGTTTGGTGTCGTTTTTATTAAAATTATTTATTGTTTGGTGTCGTTTTTACAAATTATTTATTGTTTGATTTCGTTTTTGTTAAAATTATTTATTGTTTGGTTTCGTTTTTACAAATTATTTATTGTTTGATTTCGTTTTTGTTAAAATTATTTATTGTTTGATTTCGTTTTTGTTAAAATTATTTATTGTTTGGTTTCGTTTTTGTTAAAATTATTTATTGTTTGATTTCGTTTTTGTTAAAATTATTTATTGTTTGATTTCGTTTTTGTTAAAATTATTTATTGTTTGGTGTCGTTTTTATTAAAATTATTTATTGTTTGGTGTCGTTTTTACAAATTATTTATTGTTTGATTTCGTTTTTGTTAAAATTATTTATTGTTTGGTTTCGTTTTTACAAATTATTTATTGTTTGATTTCGTTTTTGTTAAAATTATTTATTGTTTGATTTCGTTTTTGTTAAAATTATTTATTGTTTGTTTCGTTTTTGTTAAAATTATTTATTGTTTGATTTCGTTTTTGTTAAAATTATTTATTGTTTGATTTCGTTTTTGTTAAAATTATTTATTGTTTGATTTCGTTTTTGTTAAAATTATTTATTGTTTGGTTTCGTTTTTACAAATTATTTATTGTTTGATTTCGTTTTTGTTAAAATTATTTATTGTTTGATTTCGTTTTTGTTAAAATTATTTATTGTTTCATTTCATTTAAACAATTTGTTTATTGTTTGATTTCGTTTTTGTTAAAATTATTTATTGTTTGATTTCGTTTTTGTTAAAATTATTTATTGTTTGATTTCACTTAAACAAATTATTTATTGTTTGATTTCGTTTTTGTTAAAATTATTTATTGTTTGGTTTCGTTTTTACAAATTATTTATTGTTTGATTTCGTTTTTGTTAAAATTATTTATTGTTTGGTTTCGTTTTTACAAATTATTTATTGTTTGATTTCGTTTTTGTTAAAATTATTTATTGTTTGATTTCGTTTTTGTTAAAATTATTTATTGTTTGATTTCATTTTTGTTAAAATTATTTATTGGTTGGTTTCGTTTTTGTTAAAATGATTTATTGTTTGATTTCGTTTTTGTTAAAATTATTTATTGTTTGGTTTCGTTTTTGTTAAAATTATTTATTGTTTGATTTCATTTAAACAATTTATTTATTGTTTGATTTCATTTTGTTATAATTATTTATTGTTTGATTTTGTTTTTCTTAAAATTATTTATTGTTTGGTGTCGTTTTTACAAATTATTTATTGTTTGATTTCGTTTTTGTTAAAATTATTTATTGTTTGATTTCGTTTTTGTTAAAATTATTTATTGTTTGATTTGTTTTTTTTGTAAATTATTTATTGTTTGATTTCGTTTTTGTTAAAATTATTTATAGTTTGATTTCGTTTTTGTTAAAATTATTTGTTTGATTTCGTTTTTGTTAAAATTATTTATTGTTTGATTTCGTTTTTGTTAAAATTATTTATTGTTTGATTTCGTTTTTGTTAAAATTATTTATTGTTTGATTTCGTTTTTGTTAAAATTATTTATTGTTTGATTTCGTTTTTGTTAAAATTATTTATTGTTTGATTTCGTTTTTGTTAAAATTATTTATTGTTTGATTTCGTTTTTGTTAAAATTATGTATATTTGATTTCGTTTTTGTTAAAATTATTTATTGTTTGATTTCGTTTTTGTTAAAATTATTTATTGTTTGATTTCGTTTTTGTTAAAATTATTTATTGTTTGATTTCGTTTTTGTTAAAATTATTTATTGTTTTATTTCGTTTTTGTTAAAATTATTTATTGTTTGATTTCGTTTTTGTTAACATTATTTATTGTGTGATTTCGTTTTTGTTAAAATTATTTATTGTTTGATTTCGTTTTTGTTAAAATTATTTATTGTTTGATTTCGTTTTTGTTAAAATTATTTATTGTTTGATTTCGTTTTTGTTAAAATTATTTATTGTTTGATTTCGTTTTTGTTAAAATTATTTATTGTTTGATTTTGTTTTTGCTAAAATTATTTATTGTTTGATTTCGTTTTTGTTTAAATTATTTATTGTTTGATTTCGTTTTTGTTAAAATTATTTATTGTTTGATTTCGTTTTTGTTAAAATTATTTATTGTTTGGGTTTGTTTTTGTTAAAATTATTTATTGTTTGGTTTCGTTTTTACAAATTATTTATTGTTTGATTTCGTGTTTGTTAAAATTATTTATTGTTTGATTTCGTTTTTGTTAAAATTATTTATTGTTTGGTTTTGTTTTTACGAATTGCTTGCTGTTTAATTTCGTTTTTGTTAAAAGATTTTATTGTTTTATTTCATTTAAACAAATTATTTATTGTTTGATTTCATTTAAACAAATTATTTATTGTTTGGTTTCGTTTTTGTTAAAATTATTTATTGTTTAATTTCGTTTTTGTTAAAATTATTTATTGGTTGATTTCATTTTTGTTAAAATTATTTATTGTTTGGGTTCGTTTTTGTTAAAATTATTTATTGTTTGATTTCGTTTTTGTTAAAATTATTTATTGTTTGATTTCATTTTTGTTAAAATTATTTATTGTTTGGTTTTGTTTTTACGAATTGCTTGCTGTTTAATTTCGTTTTTGTTAAAATTATTTATTGTTTGATTTCGTTTTTGTTAAAATTATTTATTGTTTGATTTCGTTTTTGTTAAAATTATTTATTGTTTGATTTCGTTTTTGTTAAAATTATTTATTGTTTGATTTCGTTTTTGTTAAAATTATTTATTGTTTGATTTCGTTTTTGTTAAAATTATTTATTGTTTGGTTTCGTTTTTGTTAAAATTATTTATTGATTGGTTTCGTTTTTACAAATTATTTATTGTTTGATTTCATTTTTGTTAAAATTATTTATTGTTTGATTTCGTTTTTGTTAAAATTATTTATTGTTTTATTTCGTTTTTGTTAAAATTATTTATTGTTTGATTTCACTTAAACAAATTATTTATTGTTTGATTTCGTTTTTGTTAAAATTTTTTATTGTTTGGTTTTGTTTTTACAAATTATTTATTGTTTGATTTCGTTTTTGTTAAAATTATTTATTGTTTGGTTTCGTTTTTGTTAAAATTATTTATTGTTTTGTTTCGTTTTTACGAATTATTTATTGTTTGATTTCGTTTTTTTTAAATTATTTATTGTTTGGTTTTGTTTTTACGAATTATTTATTGTTTGATTTCGTTTTTGTTGAAATTATTTATTGTTTGATTTCGTTTTTGTTAAAATTATGTATTGTTTGATTTCGTTTTTGTTAAAATTATTTATTGTTTGGTTTCGTTTTTGTTAAAATTATTTATTGTTTGATTTCGTTTTTGTTAAAATTATTTATTGTTTGATTTCATTTTTGTTAAAATTATGTATTGTTTGGTTTCGTTTTTGTTAAAATTATTTATTGTTTGATTTCATTTTTGTTTAAATTATTTATTGTTTGATTTCGTTTTTGTTAAAATTATTTATTGTTTGGGTTCGTTTTTGTTAAAATTATTTATTGTTTGGTTTCGTTTTTACAAATTATTTATTGTTTGATTTCGTGTTTGTTAAAATTATTTATTGTTTGATTTCGTTTTTGTTAAAATTATTTATTGTTTGGTTTTCTTTTTACGAATTGCTTGCTGTTTAATTTCGTTTTTGTTAAAAATTTTTATTGTTTTATTTCATTTAAACAAATTATTTATTGTTTGATTTCATTTAAACAAATTATTTATTGTTTGGTTTCGTTTTTGTTAAAATTATTTATTGTTTAATTTCGTTTTTGTTAAAATTATTTATGGTTTGATTTCATTTTTGTTAAAATTATTTATTGTTTGGGTTCGTTTTTGTTAAAATTATTTATTGTTTGATTTCGTTTTTGTTAAAATTATTTATTGTTTGATTTCATTTTTGTTAAAATTATTTATTGTTTGGTTTTGTTTTTACGAATTGCTTGCTGTTTAATTTCGTTTTTGTTAAAATTATTTATTGTTTGATTTCGTTTTTGTTAAAATTATTTATTGTTTGATTTCGTTTTTGTTAAAATTATTTATTGTTTGATTTCATTTTTGTTAAAATTATTTATTGTTTGATTTCGTTTTTGTTAAAATTATTTATTGTTTGATTTCGTTTTTGTTAAAATTATTTATTGTTTGATTTCGTTTTTGTTAAAATTATTTATTGTTTGGTTTCGTTTTTGTTAAAATTATTTATTGTTTGATTTCGTTTTTGTTAAAATTATTTATTGTTTGATTTCGTTTTTGTTAAAATTATTTATTGTTTGATTTCGTTTTTGTTAAAATTATTTATTGTTTGATTTCGTATTTGTTAAAATTATTTATTGTTTGATTGCGTTTTTGTTAAAATTATTTATTGTTTGATTTCGTTTTTGTTAAAATTATTTATTGTTGATTTCGTTTTTGTTAAAATTATTTATTGTTTGGTTTCGTTTTTACAAATTATTTATTGTTTGATTTCGTTTTTGTTAAAATTATTTATTGTTTGATTTCGTTTTAGTTAAAATTATTTATTGTTTGATTTCGTTTTTGTTAAAATTATTTATTGTTTGATTTCGTTTTTGTTAAAATTATTTATTGTTTGGTGTCGTTTTTATTAAAATTATTTATTGTTTGGTGTCGTTTTTACAAATTATTTATTGTTTGATTTCGTTTTTGTTAAAATTATTTATTGTTTGGTTTCGTTTTCACAAATTATTTATTGTTTGATTTCGTTTTTGTTAAAATTATTTATTGTTTGATTTCGTTTTTGTTAAAATTATTTATTGTTTGGTTTCGTTTTTGTTAAAATTATTTATTGTTTGATTTCGTTTTTGTTAAAATTATTTATTGTTTGATTTCGTTTTTGTTAAAATTATTTATTGTTTGGTGTCGTTTTTATTAAAATTATTTATTGTTTGGTGTCGTTTTTACAAATTATTTATTGTTTGATTTCGTTTTTGTTAAAATTATTTATTGTTTGGTTTCGTTTTTACAAATTATTTATTGTTTGATTTCGTTTTTGTTAAAATTATTTATTGTTTGATTTCGTTTTTGTTAAAATTATTTATTGTTTGTTTCGTTTTTGTTAAAATTATTTATTGTTTGATTTCGTTTTTGTTAAAATTATTTATTGTTTGATTTCGTATTTGTTAAAATTATTTATTGTTTGATTTCGTTTTTGTTAAAATTATTTATTGTTTGATTTCGTATTTGTTTAAATTATTTATTGTTTGATTGCGTTTTTGTTAAAATTATTTATTGTTTGATTTCGTTTTTGTTAAAATTATTTATTGTTTGATTTCGTTTTTGTTAAAATTATTTATTGTTTGATTTCGTTTTTGTTAAAATTATTTATTGTTGATTTCGTTTTTTTTAAAATTATTTATTGTTTTGTTTCGTTTTTACAAATTATTTATTGTTTGATTTCGTTTTTGTTAAAATTATTTATTGTTTGATTTCGTTTTTGTTAAAATTATTTATTGTTTGATTTCGTTTTTGTTAAAATTATTTATTGTTTGATTTCGTTTTTGTTAAAATTATTTATTGTTTGGTGTCGTTTTTATTAAAATTATTTATTGTTTGGTGTCGTTTTTACAAATTATTTATTGTTTGATTTCGTTTTTGTTAAAATTATTTATTGTTTGGTTTCGTTTTTACAAATTATTTATTGTTTGATTTCGTTTTTGTTAAAATTATTTATTGTTTGATTTCGTTTTTGTTTAAATTATTTATTGTTTGATTTCGTTTTTGTTTAAATTATTTATTGTTTGATTTCGTTTTTGTTAAAATTATTTATTGTTTGATTTCGTTTTTGTTAAAATTATTTATTGTTTGATTTCGTTTTTGTTACAATTATTTATTGTTTGATTTGGTTTTTGTTAAAATTATTTATTGTTTGATTTCGTTTTTGTTAAAATTATTTATTGTTTGATTTCGTTTTTGTTAAAATTATTTATTGTTTGATTTTGTTTTTGTTAAAATTATTTATTGTTTGATTTCGTTTTTGTTAAAATTATTTATTGTTTGATTTCGTTTTTGTTAAAATTATTTATTGTTTGATTTCGTTTTTGTTAAAATTATTTATTGTTTGATTTCGTTTTTGTAAAAATTATTTATTGTTTGATTTCGTTTTTGTTAAAATTATTTATTGTATGATTTCGTTTTTGTTAAAATTATTTATTGTTTGATTTCGTTTTTGTTAAAATTATTTATTGTTTGATTTCGTTTTTGTTAAAATTATTTATTGTTTGATTTCGTTTTTGTTAAAATTATTTATTGTTTGATTTCGTTTTCGTTAAAATTATTTATTGTTTGATTTCGTTTTTGTTAAAATTATTTATTGTTTGATTTCGTTTTTGTTAAAATTATTTATTGTTTGGTTTTGTTTTTACGCATTGCTTGCTGTTTAATTTCGTTTTTGTTACAATTATTTATTGTTTTATTTCATTTAAACAAATTATTTATTGTTTGATTTCATTTAAACAAATTATTTATTGTTTGATTTCGTTTTTGTTAAAATTATTTATTGTTTGATTTCGTTTTTGTTAAAATTATTTATTGTTTGATTTCATTTTTGTTAAAATTATTTATTGTTTGATTTCGTTTTTGTTAAAATTTTTTATTGTTTGATTTCGTTTTTGTTAAAATTATTTATTGTTTGATGTCATTTTTGTTAAAATTATTTATTGTTTGGTTTCGTTTTTGTTAAAATTATTTATTGTTTGATTTCGTTTTTGTTAAAATTATTTATTGTTTGATTTAGCTTTTGTTAAAATTATTTATTGTTTGATTTCGTTTTTGTTAAAATTATTTATTGTTTGATTTCGTTTTTGTTAAAATTATTTATTGTTTGATTTAGCTTTTGTTAAAATTATTTCTTGTTTGATTTCGTTTTTGTTAAAATTATTTATTGTTTGATTTCGTTTTTGTTAAAATTATTTATTGTTTGATTTCATTTTTGTTAAAATTATTTATTGGTTGGTTTCGTTTTTGTTAAAATGATTTATTGTTTGATTTCGTTTTTGTTAAAATTATTTATTGTTTGGTTTCGTTTTTGTTAAAATTATTTATTGTTTGATTTCATTTAAACAATTTATTTATTGTTTGATTTCATTTTGTTATAATTATTTTTTGTTTGATTTCGTTTTTCTTAAAATTATTTATTGTTTGGTGTCGTTTTTACAAATTATTTATTGTTTGATTTCGTTTTTGTTAAAATTATTTATTGTTTGATTTCGTTTTTGTTAAAATTATTTATTGTTTGATTTGTTTTTTTTGTAAATTATTTATTGTTTGATTTCGTTTTTGTTAAAATTATTTATAGTTTGATTTCGTTTTTGTTAAAATTATTTGTTTGATTTCGTTTTTGTTAAAATTATTTATTGTTTGGTTTCGTTTTTGTTAAAATTATTTATTGTTTGATTTCGTTTTTGTTAAAATTATTTATTGTTTGATTTCGTTTTTGTTAAAATTATTTATTGTTTGATTTCGTTTTTGTTAAAATTATTTATTGTTTGATTTCGTTTTTGTTAAAATTATTTATTGTTTGATTTCGTTTTTGTTAAAATTATTTATTGTTTGATTTCGTTTTTGTTAAAATTATTTATTGTTTGATTTCGTTTTTGTTAAAATTATTTATTGTTTGATTTCGTTTTTGTTAAAATTATTTATTGTTTGATTTCGTTTTTGTTAAAATTATTTATTGTTTTATTTCGTTTTTGTTAAAATTATTTATTGTTTGATTTCGTTTTTGTTAACATTATTTATTGTGTGATTTCGTTTTTGTTAAAATTATTTATTGTTTGATTTCGTTTTTGTTAAAATTATTTATTGTTTGATTTCGTTTTTGTTAAAATTATTTATTGTTTGATTTCGTTTTTGTTAAAATTATTTATTGTTTGATTTCGTTTTTGTTAAAATTATTTATTGTTTGATTTCGTTTTTGTTAAAATTATTTATTGTTTGATTTCGTTTTTGTTAAAATTATTTATTGTTTGATTTTGTTTTTGCTAAAATTATTTATTGTTTGATTTCGTTTTTGTTTAAATTATTTATTGTTTGATTTCGTTTTTGTTAAAATTATTTATTGTTTGATTTCGTTTTTGTTAAAATTATTTATTGTTTGATTTCGTTTTTGTTAAAATTATTTATTGTTTAATTTCGTTTTTGTTAAAATAATATATTGTTTGATTTCGTTTTTGTTAAAATTATTTATTTTTTGATTTCGTTTTTGTTAAAATTATTTATTGTTTGATTTCGTTTTTGTTAAAATTATTTATTGTTTGATTTCGTTTTTGTTAAAATTATTTATTGTTTGATTTCGTTTTTGTTAAAATTATTTATTGTTTGATTTCGTTTTTGTTAAAATTATTTATTGTTTGATTTCGTTTTTGTTTAAATTATTTATTGTTTGATTTCGTTTTTGTTGAAATTATTTATTGTTTGATTTCGTTTTTGTTAAAATTATTTATTGTTTGATTTCGTTTTTGTTAAAATTATTTATTGTTTGATTTCGTTTTTGTTAAAATTATTTATTGTTTGATTTCGTTTTTGTTAAAATTATTTATTGTTTGATTTCGTTTTTGTTAAAATTATTTATTGTTTGATTTCGTTTTTGTTAAAATTATTTATTGTTTGATTTCGTTTTTGTTAAAATTATTTATTGTTTGGTTTCGTTTTTACAAATTATTTATTGTTAGATTTCGTGTTTGTTAAAATTATTTATTGTTTGATTTCGTTTTTGTTAAAATTATTTATTGTTTGGTTTCTTTTTACGAATTGCTTGCTGTTTAATTTCGTTTTTGTTAAAAATTTTTATTGTTTTATTTCATTTAAACAAATTATTTATTGTTTGATTCTTTAAACAAATTATTTATTGTTTAGTTTCGTTTTTGTTAAAATAATTTATTGTTTAATTTCGTTTTTGTTAAAATTATTTATTGTTTGATTTCATTTTTGTTAAAATTATTTATTGTTTGGTTTCGTTTTTGTTAAAATTATTTATTGTTGATTTCGTTTTTGTTAAAATTATTTATTGTTTGATTTCATTTTTGTTAAAATTATTTATTGTTTGGTTTCGTTTTTGTTAAAATTATTCATTTTTTGATTTCGTTTTTGTTAAAATTATTTATTGTTTGATTTCGTTTTTGTAAAAATTATTTATTGTTTGGTGTCGTTTTTATTAAAATTATTTATTGTTTGGTGTCGTTTTTACAAATTATTTATTGTTTGGTTTCGTTTTTACAAATTATTTATTGTTTGATTTCGTTTTTGTTAAAATTATTTATTGTTTGATTTCGTTTTTGTTAAAATTATTTATTGTTTGATTTCGTTTTTGTTAAAATTATTTATTGTTTGATTTCGTTTTTGTTAAAATTATTTATTGTTTGGTGTCGTTTTTATTAAAATTATTTATTGTTTGGTGTCGTTTTTACAAATTATTTATTGTTTGATTTCGTTTTTGTTAAAATTATTTATTGTTTGGTTTCGTTTTTACAAATTATTTATTGTTTGATTTCGTTTTTGTTAAAATTATTTATTGTTTGATTTCGTTTTTGTTAAAATTATTTATTGTTTGGTTTCGTTTTTGTTAAAATTATTTATTGTTTGATTTCGTTTTTGTTAAAATTATTTATTGTTTGATTTCGTTTTTGTTAAAATTATTTATTGTTTGGTGTCGTTTTTATTAAAATTATTTATTGTTTGGTGTCGTTTTTACAAATTATTTATTGTTTGATTTCGTTTTTGTTAAAATTATTTATTGTTTGGTTTCGTTTTTACAAATTATTTATTGTTTGATTTCGTTTTTGTTAAAATTATTTATTGTTTGATTTCGTTTTTGTTAAAATTATTTATTGTTTGTTTCGTTTTTGTTAAAATTATTTATTGTTTGATTTCGTTTTTGTTAAAATTATTTATTGTTTGATTTCGTTTTTGTTAAAATTATTTATTGTTTGATTTCGTTTTTGTTAAAATTATTTATTGTTTGGTTTCGTTTTTACAAATTATTTATTGTTTGATTTCGTTTTTGTTAAAATTATTTATTGTTTGATTTCGTTTTTGTTAAAATTATTTATTGTTTCATTTCATTTAAACAATTTGTTTATTGTTTGATTTCGTTTTTGTTAAAATTATTTATTGTTTGATTTCGTTTTTGTTAAAATTATTTATTGTTTGATTTCACTTAAACAAATTATTTATTGTTTGATTTCGTTTTTGTTAAAATTATTTATTGTTTGGTGTCCTTTTTTCAAATTATTGATTCTTAGATTTTGTTTTTGTTAAAATTATTTATTGTTTGATTTCGTTTTTGTTAAAATTATTTATTGTTTGGTTTCGTTTTTACAAATTATTTATTGTTTGATTTCGTTTTTGTTAAAATTATTTATTGTTTGGTTTCGTTTTTGTTAACATTATTTATTGTTTGGTTTCGTTTTTACAAATTATTTATTCTTTGATTTCGTTTTTGTTAAAATTATTTATTGTTTGATTTCGTTTTTGTTAAAATTATTTATTGTTTGGTTTTGTTTTTACGAATTGCTTGCTGTTTAATTTCGTTTTTGTTAAAATTATCTATTGTTTGATTTCGTTTTTGTTAAAATTATTTATTGTTTGATTTCGTTTTTGTTAAAATTATTTATTGTTTGATTTCGTTTTTGTTAAAATTATTTATTGTTTGATTTCGTTTTTGTTAAAATTATTTATTGTTTGATTTCGTTTTTGTTAAAATTATTTATTGTTTGGTTTCGTTTTTACAAACTATTTATTGTTTGATTTCGTTTTTGTTAAAATTATTTATTGTTTGATTTCGTTTTTGTTAAAATTATTTATTGTTTGATTTCGTTTTTGTTAAAATTATTTATTGTTTGATTTCACTTAAACAAATTATTTATTGTTTGATTTCGTTTTTGTTAAAATTATTTATTGTTTGGTTTTGTTTTTACAAATTATTTATTGTTTGATTTCGTTTTTGTTAAAATTATTTATTGTTTGATTTCGTGTTTGTTAAAATTATTTATTGTTTGGTTTCGTTTTTACAAATTATTTATTGTTTGATTTCGTTTTTGTTAAAATTATTTATTGTTTGATTTCGTTTTTGTTAAAATTATTTATTGTTTGATTTCATTTAAACAATTTATTTATTGTTTGATTTCGTTTTTGTTAAAATTATTTATTGTTTGATTTCGTTTTTGTTAAAATTATTTATTGTTTGATTTCACTTAAACAAATTATTTATTGTTTGATTTCGTTTTTGTTAAAATTATTTATTGTTTGGTGTCCTTTTTTCAAATTATTTATTGTTTGATTTTGTTTTTGTTAAAATTATTTATTGTTTGATTTCGTTTTTTGTTAAAATTATTTATTGTTTGATTTCATTTTTGTTAAAATTATTTATTGTTTGATTTCATTTTTGTTAAAATTATTTATTGTTTGATTTCATTTTTGTTAAAATTATTTATTGTTTGGTGTCCTTTTTTCAAATTATTTATTGTTTGATTTTGTTTTTGTTAAAATTATTTATTGTTTGATTTCGTTTTTGTTAAAATTATTTATTGTTTGATTTCATTTTTGTTAAAATTATTTATTGTTTGATTTCATTTTTGTTAAAATTATTTATTGTTTGATTTCATTTTTGTTAAAATTATTTGTTGTTTGATTTCATTTTTGTTAAAATTATTTATTGTTTGATTTCGTTTTTGTTAAAATTATTTATTGTTTGATTTCATTTTTGTTAAAATTATTTATTGTTTGATTTCGTTTTTGTTAAAATTATTTATTGTTTGATTTCGTTTTTGTTAAAATTATTTATTGTTTGATTTCATTTTTGTTAAAATTATTTATTGTTTGATTTCGTTTTTGTTAAAATTGTTTATTGTTTGATTTCGTTTTTGTTAAAATTATTTATTGTTTGATTTCGTTTTTGTTAAAATTATTTATTGTTTGTTTTCATTTTTGTTAAAATTATTTATTGTTTGGTTTCGTTTTTGTTAAAATTATTTATTGTTTGATTTCATTTTTGTTAAAATTATTTATTGTTTGATTTCGTTTTTGTTAAAATTATTTATTGTTTGGTTTCGTTTTTGTTAAAATTATTTATTGTTTGGTTTCGTTTTTACAAATTATTTATTGTTTGATTTCGTTTTTGTTAAAATTATTTATTGTTTGATTTCGTTTTTGTTAAAATTATTTATTGTTTGATTTCGTTTTTGTTAAAATTATTTATTGTTTGATTTCGTTTTTGTTAAAATTATTTATTGTTTGATTTCGTTTTTGTTAAAATTATTTATTGTTTGATTTCGTTTTTGTTAAAATTATTTATTGTTTGATTTCACTTAAACAAATTATTTATTGTTTGATTTCGTTTTTGTTAAAATTGTTTATTGTTTGGTTTTTTTTTTACAAATTATTTATTGTATGAGTTCGGTTTTGTTAAAATTATTTATTGTTTGGTTTCGTTTTTGTTAAAATTATTTATTGTTTGGTTTCGTTTTTACAAATTATTTATTGTTTGATTTCGTTTTTGTTAAAATTATTTGTTGTTTGGTTTTGTTTGTACGAATTATTTATTGTTTGATTTCGTTTTTGTTAAAATTATTTATTGTTTGATTTCGTTTTTGTTAAAATTATTTATTGTTTGATTTCGTTTTTGTTAAAATTATTTATTGTTTGGTTTCGTTTTTGTTAAAATTATTTATTGTTTGATTTCGTTTTTGTTAAAATTATTTATTGTTTGATTTCGTTTTTGTTAAAATTATTTATTGTTTGATTTCGTTTTTGTTAAAATTATTTATTGTTTGATTTCGTTTTTGTTAAAATTATTTATTGTTTGATTTCGTTTTTGTTAAAATTATTTATTGTTTGATTTCGTTTTTGTTAAAATTATTTATTGTTTGGTTTCGTTTTTGTTAAAATTATTTATTGTTTAATTGCGTTTTTACGATTTGATTTATTTTTTACAAATTATTTATCGTTCGATTTCGTTTTTACAAATGATCGTTCGATTTCGTTTTTACAAATTATCGTTAGATTTCGTGTTTACATTTATCGTTTGATTTCGTTTTTACAAATTATTTAATATGCTATTTCGTTTTTACAAATTATTCATTGTTTAATTTCATTTTTACA
Organism: Euprymna scolopes; assembly: GCF_053919585.1. Classification (NCBI taxonomy): domain Eukaryota; kingdom Metazoa; phylum Mollusca; class Cephalopoda; order Sepiida; family Sepiolidae; genus Euprymna; species Euprymna scolopes. The sequence continues at coordinate 67,543,279 of NC_136514.1, read as the reverse complement.
AATTATTGATTGTTTTATTTCGTTTGTAGAAATTATTTATTGTTTGATTTCATTTTTACAAATTGTTTGTCGTTTGATTTCGTTGCACAAATTACGTATTGTTGGATTTCTTTTTTACAAATTATTTTATATTTAATTGCGTTTTTACAAAGTATTATCGTTTATTTCCTACGTACAAGGTATTTATCGTTTGATTCCTTGATTACGAATTATTGTTTGTTTTCGTTTTTACAAATTATTTATTGTTTTATTTCCTTTTAAAAAATTATTCATCGTTGGATTTAATTTTTGCAAATTATTTATTGATTGATTTCGGATTTACAAATTATTTATTGATTGATTTCGGATTTACAAATTATTTATTGTTTGCTTTCGTTTTTACAAATTATTAATTGTTAGATTTCGTTTGTGCACGTTTTTTATCGTTTAATTTCGTGTTTACAATTTATTTATCGCTTGATTTCGTTTTAACAAATTATTTATCGTTTGATTATTTTGACGAAGTATTTATTGTTTGATTTCCTTTTTACAAAATTTAATTTACAAATTATTTATATTTTGATATTATTTTAGCAAATTATTTATCGTTTGACTTCATTTTTAAAAATTATTTATTATTTTATTTCGTTTTTACAAATTATTTATCGTTTGATTATGTTTTTACAAATTATTTCGCGTTTGATTTATTTTTAAAATTGTTTATCGTTGGATTTCATTTTTACATATTATTTTCGTTTTATTTCGTTTTTACAAAATATTTATCGTTTAATTTGCAGAAAATTAATATTATATGTTATTTAATTTTTATAGTCGTATAAATTACCTATTAAGCTCCGACATTGGAAAACTACATTTATTGCGTTACTATTAATATTAATACATATATCCGTTATTGATTTTATTAGTATTTGGCAAATAAGAAACGTGTTTCTCTTTGCGAACCAGAGTACCTATTTGTTGGTAATAATCACTGGCAGCTATGTTCGCATGTTTTCTTGATTAAAAAATTCTATTTTGCATTTACTTACAAACAAATTAATTGTAATAAATATGAAAAGTGTTTTAAATTGCACATAGCAAATATAAACAAATAAATTAGTTGCAATAAATATAGAATGAACAAATAAAGTGCTTTAAATTGCACATAGCAATTATAAAGAAATAAATTAATTGTAATAAATTTAAAATTCATAAACAAATAAAGTGCTTTAAATTGCACATAGAAATTATAAACAAATCAATTAATTGTAATAAATTTAAAATTTATAAACAAATACAGTGCTTTAAATTGCACATAGCCATTATAATCAAATAAATTAATTGGAATAAATTTAAAATTTATAAACAAATAAAGTGCTTTAAATTGCACATAGCAATTATCTTCTTCTCTATATAAATAAAATGAACTCATTTTTTCACGTCGGATTTTGACCTTAATAGGATTAAAAATCAAGATATTACATGCAAATATAATATGCACAAACGGCAGAACAATATCTGAGGTGTGTTATAGGCTTATTATTTCTCAAATTCCTCGATAATCTTAGATTTCTATACTTTTTCTGCTGAGAAGTCACGGCAAAAATCGGTTAAGATCAATGGAAGTGGTAAAATATTTTCTCTCTAATAAATTCCTCCTCTCCCTGCCACCACTTAACACCGTTTGGGGATCGTTCACAAGGAACAGTTGAGAAGAGAACACCGGTTTGGCTTCGTAGTTCTTACATGTGAAGTTACTTAAAATCACTAAACTAAGCTGAAGTGCTCTGTGGCGTAGTGGTTAGCGTGCTGGACAATTCACATTATATTTTCACGTTCACGCCGACCTACCGTAGTGGTTTTTTTTTTTTTTTTCCTAAGCTGAAGTGCTCTGTTGCGTAGTGGTTAGCGTGCTGGACAATTCACATTATATTTTCACGTTCGCGCCGACCTACCGTAGTCGTTTTTTTTTTTTTTTTTTTTTTTTTTTTCCTAAACAACTGGAATGGACTTTTCTTGGTGGCCGAACTGTTAACGTTGCAGATGGTTTTTTTTTTTTTCACACTTTATTTTCCTACTTTTAATCATGACTCCGGGTTTGATCCTCCCTACTTACCTACCATAACATTTTTTAAAACTCCCCCCCCCGTCCCGGAAACACTCGGGCAACGCCGGGTACCCCCGCTAGTAAACAAATAAATTAATTGGAATAAATTTAAAATTCATAAACAAATAAAGTGCTTTAAATTGCACATAGCAATTATAAACAAATAAATTAATTTTAATAAATTCAAAATTTATAAACAAATAAAGTGCTTTAAATTGCACATAGCAATTATAAACAAATAAATTAATTGGAATAAATTTAAAATTCATAAACAAATAAAGTGCTTTAAATTGCACATAGCAATTATAAACAAATAAATTAATTTTAATAAATTCAAAATTTATAAACAAATAAAGTGCTTTAAATTGCACATAGAAATTATAAAATAAATTAATTGTTATGAATTTCAAATTTATAAACAAATACAGTGCTTTAAATTGCACATAGCAATTATAAACAAATAAATTAATTTTAATAAATTCAAAATTTATACACAAATAAAGTGCTTTAAATTGCACATAGCAATTATAAACAAATAAATTAATTGTAATAAATTTAAAATTCATAAACAAATAAAGTGCTTTAAATTGCACATAGAAATTATAAAATAAATTAATTGTTATGAATTTCAAATTTAAAAACAAATACAGTGCTTTAAATTGCATATAGCAAATATAAACAAATAAATTAATTGCAATGACCATAAAATAAATAAATAAAGTGCTTTAAATTGCACATAGCAAATATAAACAATAAATTAATTGCAATGAATATAAAATAAAAAAATAAAGTGCTTTAAATTGCACAAATGCAAATATAAACACATAAATTAATTGCAATATTTATATAATAACTAAAGTGTTTTAAATTGCACATAGCAAATATAAACAAATAAATTAATTGCAATATTTATATAATAACTAAAGTGTTTTAAATTGCACATAGCAAATATAAACAAATAAATTAATTGCAATATTTATATAATAACTAAAGTGTTTTAAATTGCACATAGCAAATATAAACAAATGAATTAATTGCAGTAAATATAACATCTATACATAATGTGATTTAAATTGCACATAGCAAATATACACGAACAAATTAATTGCAATAAATATAAAATAAATAATGTGGTTTAAATTGCACATTGCAAAGAAACAAAAATATTCATTGCAATAAATATCCAATATACAAATAAAATGCTTTAAATTGCACATAGATGATATAAACAATAAATTAATTGCAATAAATATAAAATAAACTAATTGTTGTAGAAATCAAATAAATAAATAAATAAATTTCTTTAAATATCATATAAGATAATATAAACAAATAAATTAATTGCAATAAATATAAAATAACTAAATAAAGTGTATTAAATTGCACGTAGACAAAAATATATTAATTGCAATGAATATGAAACAAATAAATAAAGTGTTTTAAATTGCACATAGCAAATATAAACAAAAAAATTAATTGTAATAAATATAAAATAAACAAATAATGTGCTTTAAATTGTACATAAAAAATATAAACAAATAAATCATTTGTAATAAATGTAAAATAAATAAATTAAGTTACTTTAAATTGCACACAGCTAATATAAAAAAAAATTAATTGTACCTATTTACTATGCCTCCCCACGGGACAGAGTTAGACACCAGGGTCGTTTTTTAACGTGGAGAAATGGTACAAAAATAAAAATTGTCTCAGTCGTGAAGGATTTCTCCTCCACCGAAAGAGAACAAGAAATAGAAGTGCAGCATCTGAAGAACAGATACTACACTTTGATCTTGTCCCGAAGGCCAAAATTAATTGTAATAAATATATTATAAACAAATACTGTACTGTATATTGCACGTAGCAAATATAAACAAAACAATTAACTGCAATAAATATAAAATAAATAAATTGCAATATTTATATATATGCAAAGTTTTTTAAATTGCAAATAGCAATTACAAACGAATAAATTAATTGCAATAAATATTAACAAAAGAAAGTGTTTTCAATTGCACACAGCAAATATAAATTAATAAATTAATTGCAATAAATATAAAATAAACCAATAAAATGATTTATATTGCACATAGCAAATATAAACAAATAAATTTATTGCAATAAATATACAATAACTAAATAAAGTGCTTTATAGTGCACATAGAGAGTATAAACAAATAAACTAATTGTAATAAATATAACATGAATAAATAATGTTCTTTCAATTGCACATAGCAAATACAAACTAAATTATTTGAATAAACATACTATAAATGGAACGTAGCAAATATAAACAAATAAATTAATTGCAATAAATATAAAATAAACACAATGAAGTGCTTTTAATTCAACATAGAAAATATAAACAAATAAATTAATTGCAATAAATATAAAATAAATAAAAAGATTGCAATATTTATGATAAATCAAGTGTTTTAAATTTCATATAGCAAATATACACAAATAAATTAATTGCAATAAACATAAAATAAATAAACAAACTGCTTAAAAATTCACATAGCACTTATAATAAAATACATTAATTGCAATAAATAGAAAATAAATAAAGTACTTTAAATTTCATATAGCAAATATACACAAATAAATTAATTGTAATAAATATAAAATTAATAAATAAAGTGTTTTAAATTGCACATAACAAATATAAACACATAAATTAATTGTAATACATATATAAAAAATATAAATAAAGTGCTTAAAATTGCACATAGCAAATAAAAACAAATAAAGTAATTGCAATAAATATAAAATGAATAAAGAAAGTGCTTTAAAGTGCAAATAGCAAATATAAACAAATAAATTGATAGAAATAAATATAAAATAAATAAAAAAATTGCAATATTTATGATAAATCACGGGCTTTAAATTGCACATACCAAATATAAACAAATAAATTTATTGTGTGATAAATATGAAATAAAATAATAAAGTGCTTTAAATTGCACATAGCAAATATAAACAAATAAATAAATGTTGATAAATGTAAAATTAATCATAAAGTGCTTTAATTGAACATAGCAAATATAAACAAATAAATTAACTGCAATAAATATGAAAAATAAATAAAGTGCTTTAAGTTGCACATAGCATATATAAGAAAAAATTTTTCCTAATAAATATAAAATAAATAAATAAAGTGTTTTAAATTGCACATAGCAAACATAAACAAATAAATCACGTGTAATAAATATAAAATAAATAAATAATGTGCTATAAATTGTACATAACAAATAAATTAATTGTAATAAATATAAAATAAAAAAATAATTAATTTGTTTATATTTGCTATGTGCAATTCGAAGCACTTTATTTATTTTATATTTATTGCATGTGATTTATTTGATTTATGTTTGCTATGTGTAATTTAAAGCACTTTGTTTATTTATCTTATATTTATTGCAATTAATTTATTTGTTTATAATTACTATGTGAAATTTATAGCAGTTTGTTTATTTATTTTATATTTATTACAATTAATTTATTTGTTTATAATTGCAATGTGCAATTTAAAACACTTTATTTTATATTTATTACAATAAATTTGTTTATATTTGCTATGTTTAATTTTACACATTTTATTTATTTATTTTATATTTATTGCAAGTAAAATATTTGTATATATTTGCTATGTTAAACTTAAAGAACTTTTTTTTTGTTTATACTTATTGCAATTAATTTATTTGTGGTATTTGCTATGTTCAATTAAAAGCACTTTTTTATTTATTTTATATTTATTACAATTAATTCATTTGTGGTATTTGCTATGTGCAATTTAAAACACTTTTTTATTTATTTTATATTTATTACAATTAATTCATTTGTGGTATTTGCTATGTGAAATTTAAAACACTTTTTTATTTATTTTATATTTATTACAATTAATCCATTTGTGGTATTTGCTATGTGCAATTTAAAACACTTTTTTATTTATTTAATATTTATTACAATTAACTTTTTGTTTTAAAAAGGAATTTCGATTGTTAAGAGATGTTATTGTAAAAAGGAATCTTGATTGTTTAGAGTTGTTATTGTAAAAAGGAATTTTGATTGTTTAGAAATGTTATTGTGAAAAGGAATTTCGATTGTTTAGAAATGTTATTGTAAAAAGGAATTTTGATTGTTTAGAGATGTTATTGTGAAAAGGAATTTCGATTGTTTAGAAATGTTATTGTTTAGATATGTTATTGTAAAAAGGAATTTCGATTGTTTAGAAATGTTATTGTGAAAAGGAATTTCGATTGTTTAGAGATGTTATTGTGAAAAGGAATTTTGATTGTTTAAAAATGTTATTGTGAACAGGAATTTTGATTGTTTAGAAATGTTAATGTGAAAAGGAATTTTGATTGTTTAGAAATGTTAATGTGAAAAGGAATTTTGATTGTTTAGAAATGTTATTGTGAAAAGGAATTTTGATTGTTTAGAAATGTTATTGTGAAAAGGAATTTTGATTGTTTAGAAATGTTATTGTTAAAAGGAATTTTGATTGTTTAGAGATGTTATTGTAAAAAGGAATTTTGATTGTTTAGAAATGTTATTGTGAAAAGGAATTTCGATTGTTTAGAGATGTAATTGTAAAAAGGAATTTCGATTGTTTAGAAATGTTATTGTGAAAAGGAATTTTGATTGTTTAAAAATGTTATTGTGAACAGGAATTTTGATTGTTTAGAAATGTTATTGTGAAAAGGAATTTTGATTGTTTAGAAATGTTATTGTGAAAACGAATTTTGATTGTTTAGAGATGTTTTTGTAAAAAGGAATTTTGATTGTTAAGAAATGTTATTGTGAAAAGGAATTTTGATTGTTTAGAAATGTTATTGTAAAAAGGAATTTTGATTGTTTAGAAATGTTATTGTGAAAAGGAATTTTGATTGTTTAGAAATGTTATTGAAAAAAGGAATTTTGATTGTTTAGAAATGTTATTGTGAAAAGGAATTTTGATTGTTTAGAAATGTTAATGTGAAAAGGAATTTTGATTGTTTAGAAATGTTATTGTGAAAAGGAATTTTGATTGTTTAGAAATGTTATTGTGAAAAGGAATTTTGATTGTTTAGAAATGTTATTGTTAAAAGGAATTTTGATTGTTTAGAGATGTTATTGTAAAAAGGAATTTTGATTGTTTAGAAATGTTATTGTGAAAAGGAATTTCGATTGTTTAGAGATGTAATTGTAAAAAGGAATTTCGATTGTTTAGAAATGTTATTGTGAAAAGGAATTTTGATTGTTTAAAAATGTTATTGTGAACAGGAATTTTGATTGTTTAGAAATGTTATTGTGAAAAGGAAGTTTGATTGTTTAGAAATGTTATTGTAAAAAGGAATTTTGATTGTTTAGAGATGTTATTGTAAAAAGGAATTTCGATTGTTTAGAGATGTTATTGTAAAAAGGAATTTTGATTGTTTAGAGATGTTATTGTAAAAAGGAATTTTGATTGTTTAGAGATGTTATTGTAAAAAGGAATTTCGATTGTTTAGAGATGTCATTGTGAACAGGAATTTCGATTATTTAGAGATGTTATTGTAAATTCACTGCAATAAATATAAAATAAATAAATAAATTGCAATATTTATTTAATAAATAAAGTGTTTTAAAGTGCAAATAGCAAATATAAACGTATACATCAATTGCAATAATATAAAATAAATAAATTTCTTTAAATTGCACATAGCCAATATAAACAAATAAATCAATTGCAATAAATATAAAATAAATAAATAAAGTGCTTTGAATTGCACATAGCAAATATAAACAAATAAATTATTGCAACAAATATAAAATACATAAATGAAGTGCTGTAAATTGCACATAGCAAATATAAGCAAATAAATTTATTGAGTGATAAATATAAAATAAATAAATAAATAAACTGCTTTAAATTGCACATAGCAAATATAAACAAATAAATTTATTGTAATAAATATACGATAAATAAATAAATAAAAAGTGCTTTAAATTGCAAATAGCAAATATGACTTAATAAATTAATTGTAATAAATATAAAATAAATAAATAAAGTGATCCAATTTGCACACAGCAAATATAAAAAAATAAATTAATTGTAATAAATATAAAATAAACGAATAAAATGCTTTAAATTGCACACAGCAAATATGACTAAATAAATTAATTGTAATAAATATAAAATAAATAAATAAAATGCTTTAAATTGCACACAGCAAATATGACTAAATAAATTTATTGTAATAAATATAAAATAAACAAATAAAATGCTTTAAATTGCACACAGCAAATATGACTAAATAAATTAATTGTAATAAATATAAAATAAATAAATAAAATGCTTTAAATTGCACACAGCAAATATGACTAAATAAATTAATTGTAATAAATATAAAATAAACAAATAAAATGCTTTAAATTGCACACAGCAAATATGACTAAATAAATTAATTGTAATAAATATAAAATAAACAAATAAAATGTTTTAAATTGCACACAGCAAATATGACTAAATAAATTAATTGTAATAAATATAAAATAAATAAATAAAGTGATTCAATTTGCACACAGCAAATATAAAAAAATAAATTTATTGCAATAAATATAAAATAAACAAATAAAATGCTTTAAATTGCACACAGCAAATATAACCAAATAAATTAATTGTAATAGATATAAAATAAACAAATAAAATGCTTTAAATTGCACACAGCAAATATGACTAAATAAATTAATTGTAATAAATATAAAATAAACAAATAAAATGTTTTAAATTGCACACAGCAAATATGACTAAATAAATTAATTGTAATAAATATAAAATAAATAAATAAAGTGATTCAATTTGCACACAGCAAATATAAAAAAATAAATTTATTGCAATAAATATAAAATAAACAAATAAAATGCTTTAAATTGCACACAGCAAATATAACCAATAAATTAATTGTAATAAATATAAAATAAACAAATAAAATGCTTTAAATTGCACACAGCAAATATGACTAAAGAAATTAATTGTAATAAATATAAAATAAACAAATAAAATGCTTTAAATTGCACACAGCAAATATGACTAAATAAATTAATTGTAATAAATATAAAATAAACAAATAAAATGCTTTAAATTGCACACAGCAAATATGACTAAAGAAATTAATTGTAATAAATATAAAATAAATAAATAAATAAAATGCTTTAAATTGCACACAGCAAATATGACTAAATAAATTAATTGTAATAAATATAAAATTAATAAATAAAATGCTTTAAATTGCACACAGCAAATATGACTACATAAATTTATTGTAATAAATATAAAATAAATAAATAAAATGCTTTAAATTGCACACAGCAAATATGACTAAATAAATTAATTGTAATAAATATAAAATAAACAAATAAAATGCTTTAAATTGCACACAGCAAATATGACTAAATAAATTAACTGTAATAAATATAAAATTAATAAATAAAATGCTTTAAATTGCACACAGCAAATATGACTAAATAAATTAATTGTAATAAATATAAAATTAATAAATAAAATGCTTTAAATTGCATACAGGAAATATGACTAAATAAATTAATTGTAATAAATATAAAATTAATAAATAAAATGCTTTAAATTGCACACAGCAAATATGACTAAATAAATTAATTGTAATAAATATAAAATAATTAAATAAAATGCTTTAAATTGCACACAGCAAATATGACTAAATAAATTAATTGTAATAAATATAAAATAATTAAATAAAATGCTTTAAATTGCACACAGCAAATATGACTAAATAAATTAATTGTAATAAATATAAAATTAATAAATAAAATGCTTTAAATTGCACACAGCAAATATGACTAAATAAATTAATTGTAATAAATATAAAATTAATAAATAAAATGCTTTAAATTGCACACAGCAAATATGACTTAATAAATTAATTGTAATAAATATAAAATAAACAAATAAAATGCTTTAAATTGCACACAGCAAATATGACTAAATAAATTAATTGTAATAAATATAAAATAAACAAATAAAATGCTTTAAATTGCAAACAGCAAATATGACTAAATAAATTAATTGTAATAAATATAAAATAAACAAATAAAATGCGTTAAATTGCACACAGCAAATATGACTAAATAAATTAATTGTAATAAATATAAAATAAACAAATAAAATGCTTTAAATTGCACACAGCAAATATGACTAAATAAATTAATTGTAATAAATATAAAATAAATAAATAAAATGCTTTAAATTGCACACAGCAAATATGACTAAATAAATTAATTGTAATAAATATAAAATAAACAAATAAAATGCTTTAAATTGCACACAGCAAATATGACTAAATAAATTAATTGTAATAAATATAAAATAAATAAATAAAATGCTTTAAATTGCACACAGCAAATATGACTAAATAAATTAATTGTAATAAATATAAAATAAATAAATAAAATGCTTTAAATTGCACACAGCAAATATGACTAAATAAATTAATTGTAATAAATATAAAATAATTAAATAAAATTCTTTAAATTGCACACAGCAAATATGACTAAATAAATTAATTGTAATAAATATAAAATAAACAAATAAAATTCTTTAAATTGCACACAGCAAATATGACTAAATAAATTAATTGTAATAAATATAAAATAAACAAATAAAATGCTTTAAATTGCACACAGCAAATATGACTAAATAAATTAATTGTAATAAATATAAAATTAATAAATAAAATGCTTTAAATTGCACACAGCAAATATGACTAAATAAATTAATTGTAATAAATATAAAATTAATTAATAAAATGCTTTAAATTGCACACAGCAAATATGACTAAATAAATTAATTGTAATAAATATAAAATAAACAAATAAAATGCTTTAAATTGCACACAGCAAATATGACTAAATAAATTAATTGTAATAAATATAAAATAAACAAATAAAATGCTTTAAATTGCAAACAGCAAATATGACTAAATAAATTAATTGTAATAAATATAAAATAAACAAATAAAATGCGTTAAATTGCACACAGCAAATATGACTAAATAAATTAATTGTAATAAATATAAAATAAATAAATAAAATGCTTTAAATTGCACACAGCAAATATAAACAAATAGGTAAATTGCAATGGAGCTAAAATAAACAAATAAATAAATTCCAAAGAATTGAACAAAGCAAATTTGATTCAAATAAATAACCAATTAAAATCTCGTTCATTTTCTTTTTTAAAAAACAAATTAATATAACATAACAGTAAAAAATGTTTGAATGCCAACATTCGATTTTGCTTTCTTTACGGGTGCCATATTTAATCTTTGTGTTGAAATGCTTAATTAATCTGATCTTTTTTCTCCTTCCTTGTCTGGATTGTCAAGGCTTCCTTAACACTCTCTCTCTCTCTCTCTTTCTCTCCCTCTCTCTCTCACCCACAAATATATATATATATATATATATATATATATATATATATATATATATATATATATATATATATATATATATATATATATATAGAACAAGGGTAGATATAAGAAGAATGTAGATTCAATTCTACAGGAGAGAACTTATCGGGATATAAAGCTTAACAAATTTCTATGGAGCATATACATGGGAGACAATATGTATTGCAAAATATAGAATGAGTCATTTATTTAATAAGGATAAACATAAATTTAGTTATGGATAAAGAGGACTCTTTATACCAAGGCATTTCAGAGCCTAATTCTTGTCATCAGAATAGTAGAAAAGGTTCTAGGTAACATAATGGGGATGTGACGTCTAGCGAGGGATTCATCAGGAACGAAATAAATAAAATTAATGATCTCGTTAAGGGGAATTATATTGAATTCTGAGATAAAGGAGGAGCGTAAAACTATATAAAGTGTAGTGTAGAAGGGAGTATAGGGTTTCTATCACAGTTTTAAATAATGTAAGTAGTGTATGTATTTAAGATTCATGTGTAGGTATAGGGGTAGTTGGTTTGTGGTTATATTAAATAAAGAAACAAGCAATTTTATTCATATTAACTAAAAATTTAACGGGAAAGGCAACTGAAGAAGCTCATCTCGAAAAATTCGTCCCTCACACATATACTGCTTTACCCCATTCCCTCTCTAAAAGTCAGCGCTACCAGTTAAGGTCTATCACCGTAGTTCCCAAAGTATCCCTAGCTTATACCATCAACCCAGCTATTTCGTCTCTACTACTCTCCAGTCTCTGATGTTCATTCTTACTGAAAACTTCTGAACTCGTCTCCAACTAGCCGATTCTGACCTAGTTCCCGTTCATTAACCCGGCTTGAAACTACTACGTCACGAGCCCAAATATAATTTGCTGTTTATATCTTGCTTGTTCATAAAAATCTTATGCCGCTGGCCCCTGCATCCAAGAAAATTCGGATTATAATATCTACAAACATTTTCCTGGCCTATCTAAAGAGATAGTATTTCGTTCATCGAACTCCTAGCTTTGTTGGCTAAACGTATATATTTTCACATTTATGCCTCACCTTTGTATACATGTATACAACTATCGCTCCAACTATTGCCTCCAATTAACAAAATTTAGTTTTTTTATCGATTTTATTTTTTAATTAGTAAATCCTTCTATTATCACACTGCGCCATTCGTCAATTATTTGCTTGTTCCTTTATCCACTTCTATCAACTTTTCATCCCTATCTTAAAGCGAATACTGGCAAATGGAGGTTGTAGTCCGAAAATTGCCGCGAAGTTCGTTGGAGCAGACTGAAACAAAGGGATTCACTAACGACACAAAACAGGATATAGAAAAAAGTATTAATTATTAAAACAATAAAATTTACAAGTTTTGCAAAACTTATTGTGTTTGCGGCTTTAGAGAAAGTCCAACTATAAAGTTCTTTTACGTCCAAAGAATTAGACGGCTCTTGTAATATTCGTATAGGCACAAAATTTTAGGAGAGGAATTTTCCTACCTGCTGCTTCATAGACGAGCTGTGATTAAAAGAGGAAGAGACTATTGTTCTAAAAGCGAACCCGATAAACGGGGGTCCATGATTGGTTAATTAGACAGACCCTATTTTTAGATTGTTAGTGTATTAAAGGGAGGTAAGTGGGAATGATAAACCCCCTTTTTTTTATACTCTCCCAACGACAACAAAACGCGACGAATATAATCGTTGCATGGCTAACTGTAGTATTTTTTTTTTTTTTCAAATAATTTTAGGCTTATGGCCTAATTTCAATATATGTTTGAAAAGTAATCACGGTTAGAGTTGTTTATTTTTATCCGCTTAGGCCGGTTAGTTATCATTTCAACTGAAGATTCTGGTGCGTCCTTAGCTTTCTTAGGAGAGGATATGACTTCATCAGGTTCTTCGTCGGCTGGCATGTCAGGGAAATAGCTGTGAGTGAGGGACAACTCCAAAGGGTATAAATGTTTGAGGTTGTGTGTTTCTACTGAATTATCACCTCTTTTTATTCGGGCAGAACGAACTTTGCCGTCATTGCCACTGAAAAGTTCCACAACTCTGCCAAGCTTCCAGAAAGGTCTGGGCTTGGCCGGATTTTTAATAAGGATCACGTCATTGACCTTAATTTTATTTTGAAATTCAGTTTCATGTAAGTCCTTGCAAGATTCCCTCAAACTTAGCAAATACTCGTCGTGCCAAAGGTCCTTGAATTTTGCCCTCAACTCTTCTCTTTTCCAAGGCAGTCACAAGCAGAGATCTGGAGCTAGGTTCTGTCTCAGCAAAACTGGGTGAATCGGAATGGAAGGAAAGCTCGGAGTTTATGTTTGGATGAATGAAGCAGTTGGGTGTTAGGGGGAGTAGATCTACTTTTCTACTATTCTGATGACAAGAATTAGGCTCTGAAATGCCTTTATCCATAACTAAATTTATGTTTATCCTTATTAAATAAATGACTCATTCTATATTTTCCAATACATAGTATTTGTGAATTCGTTTTTCACTCCTATTGTCTCCCATATATATATATATATATATATATATATATATATATATATATATATATATATATATATATATATATATTATGTAGAATTACAACAAAATTTATTGTTTGACAAAGGAGTACAGGTCAAATCTTTTCATGGATTTTCAATAAAGGAAAACAGGAAATATGAGAAATGTGTTATGATTTTTTACCACATAGATTGAAGATTAAAATTGAGTGAAGATTTGAAAGCAATAGTCAAAGTTGAAACAATGAATCGTTATCAAATCCAATGAATAGTGGTATATGATATATTCTGGAATGAATTGCCGATTTTTGTAAAAGCATAATCCAGGCTGAGAGGTGAGATCTAAGTCGTATATTCAGTAATGCATCATTATCAAATTGGTAAAATTCTTTGAAAAGTCTTTCAAATAATTCGATAGCAGGCAAAATGTTAGAGTGAATTAACTTAAAAAAAGTATTTTGTGAACTTGTCTACTTTTCTTGTAAGTAAGAAAAACATTAAATAAGTAAAAATGAGATAGGATAGACCGAGAATTGATCTGGGAAAGCTAGGTTCGGAATTAGTTTCAGGAAAGAGATTCAGAAGAGATTGTTTAGAAATGTTATTGTGAAAAGGAATTTCGATTGTTTAGAGATGTTATTGTAAAAAGGAATTTTGATTGTTTAGAAATGTTATTGTGAAAAGGAATTTTGATTGTTTAGAAAAGTTATTGTAAAAAGGAATTTTGATTGTTTAGAGATGTTATTGTGAAAAGGAATTTTGATTGTTTAAAAATGTTATTGTGAACAGGAATTTTGATTGTTTAGAAATGTTATTGTGAAAAGGAATTTTAATTGTTTAGAAATGTTATTGTGAAAAGGAATTTTGATTGTTTAGAGATGTTATTGTAAAAAGGAATTTTGATTGTTTAGAAATGTTATTGTGAAAAGGAATTTCGATTGTTTAGAAATGTTTTTGTGAAAAGGAATTTTGATTGTTTAGAGATGTTATTGTAAAAAGGAATTTCGATTGTTTAGAAATGTTATTGTAAAATGGAATTTCGATTGTAAAGAGATGTTATTGTAAAAAGGAATTTTGATTGTTTAGAGTTGTTATTGTAAAAAGGAATTTTGATTGTTTAGAAATGTTATTGTGAAAAGGAATTTTGATTGTTTAGAGATGTTATTGTGAAAAGGAATTTCGATTGTTTAGAAATGTTATTGTTTAGATATGTTATTGTAAAAAGGAATTTCGATTGTTTAGAAATGTTATTGTGAAAACGAATTTCGATTGTGTAGAGATGTTATTGTGAAAAGGAATTTCGATTGTTTAAAAATGTTATTGTGAACAGGAATTTTGATTGTTTAGAAATGTTAATGTGAAAAGGAATTTTGATTGTTTAGAAATGTTATTGTGAAAAGGAATTTTGATTGTTTAGAGATGTTATTGTGAAAAGGAATTTTGATTGTTTAGAGATGTTATTGTAAAAAGGAATTTCGATTGTTTAGAAATGTTATTGTGAAAAGGAATTTTGATTGTTTAAACATGTTATTGTGAACAGGAATTTTGATTGTTTAGAAATGTTATTGTGAAAAGGAATTTTGATTGTTTAGAAATGGTATTGTGAAAAAGAATTTTGATTGTTTAGAGATGTTATTGTAAAAAGGAATTTTGATTGTTAAGAAATGTTATTGTGAAAAGGAATTTTGATTGTTTAGAAATGTTATTGTGAAAAGGAATTTTGATTGTGTAGATATGTTATTGTAAAAAGGAATTTTTATTGTTTAGAAATGTTATTGTGAAAAGGAATTTCGATTGTGTAGAGATGTTATTGTAAAAAGGAATTTTGATTGTTTAGAAATGTTATTGTGAAAAGGAATTTTGATTGTTTAGAAATGTTATTGTGAAAAGGAATTTCGATTGTTTAGAGATGTTATTGTAAAAAGGAATTTTGATTGTTAAGAAATGTTATTGTAAAAAGGAATTTTGATTGTTTAGAAATGTTATTGTGAAAAGGAATTTCGATTGTGTAGAGATGTTATTGTAAAAAGGAATTTTGATTGTTTAGAAATGTTATTGTGAAAAGGAATTTTGATTGTTTAGAAATGTTATTGTGAAAAGGAATTTTGATTGTTTAGAGATGTTATTGTAAAAAGGAATTTTGATTGTTAAGAAATGTTATTGTGAAAAGGAATTTTGATTGTTTAGAAATGTTATTGTAAAAAGGAATTTTGATTGTTTAGAAATGTTATTGTGAAAAGGAATTTTGATTGTTTAGAGATGTTATTGTAAAAAGGAATTTCGATTGTGTAGAGATGTTATTGTGAAAAGGAATTTTGATTATTTAGAGATGTTATTGTAAAAAAGAATTTCGATTGTTTAGAAATGTTATTGTAAAAATGAATTTCGATTGTTTAGAGATGTTATTGTAAAAAGGAATTTTGATTGTTTAGAGATGTTATTGTAAAAAGGAATTTTGATTGTTTAGAGATGTTATTGTAAAAAGGAATTTCGATTGTTTAGAGATGTCATTGTGAACAGGAATTTCGATTATTTAGAGATGTTATTGTAAAAAGGAATTTCGATTGTTTAGAAATGTTATTGTAAAAAGGAATTTCGATTGTTTAGAAATGTTATTGTAAAAAGGAATTTCGATTGTTAAGAGATGTTATTGTAAAAAGGAATTTTGATTGTTTAGAGTTGTTATTGTAAAAAGGAATTTTGATTGTTTAGAAATGTTATTGTGAAAAGGAATTTCGATTGTTTAGAAATGTTATTGTAAAAAGGAATTTTGATTGTTTAGAAATGTTATTGTGAAAAAGAATTTTGATTGTTTAGAGATGTTATTGTGAAAAGGAATTTCGATTGTTTAGAAATGTTATTGTTTAGATATGTTATTGTAAAAAGGAATTTCGATTGTTTAGAAATGTTATTGTGAAAAGGAATTTTGATTGTTTAGAGATGTTATTGTAAAAAGGAATTTCGATTGTTTAGAAATGTTATTGTGAAAAGGAATTTCGATTGTTTAGAGATGTAATTGTAAAAAGGAATTTCGATTGTTTAGAAATGTTATTGTGAAAAGGAATTTTGATTGTTTAAAAATGTTATTGTGAAAAGGAATTTTGATTGTTTAGAAATGTTATTGTGAAAAGGAATTGTGATTGTTTAGAAATGTTATTGTGAAAAGGAATTTTGATTGTTACGAGATGTTATTGTAAAAAGGAATTTTGATTGTTAAGAAATGTTATTGTGAAAAGGAATTTTGATTGTTTAGAAATGTTATTGTAAAAAGGAATTTTGATTGTTTAGAAATGTTATTGTGAAAAGGAATTTTGATTGTTTAGAAATGTTATTGTAAAAAGGAATTTTGATTGTTTAGAAATGTTATTGTGAAAAGGAATTTTGATTGTTTAGAGATGTTATTGTAAAAAGGATTTTCGATTGTGTAGAGATGTTATTGTGAAAAGGAATTTTGATTATTTAGAGATGTTATTGTAAAAAGGAATTTCGATTGTTTAGAAATGTTATTGTAAAAATGAATTTCGATTGTTTAGAGATGTTATTGTAAAAAGGAATTTTGATTGTTTAGAGATGTTATTGTAAAAAGGAATTTTGATTGTTTAGAAATGGTATTGTAAAAATGAATTTCGATTGTTTAGAGATGTTATTGTAAAAAGGAATTTTGATTGTTTAGAGATGTTATTGTAAAAAGGAATTTTGATTGTTTAGAAATGGTATTGTGAAAAGGAATTTCGATTGTTTAGAAATGTTATTGTGAAAAGGAATTTTGATTGTCTAGAAATGTTACTGTGAAAAGGAATTTTGATTGTTTAGAAATGTTGTTGTGAAAAGGAATTTTGATTGTTTAGAAATGTTATTGTAAAAAGGAATTTTGATTGTTTAGAAATGTTATTGTCAAAAAGAATTGTGATTGTTTAGAAATGTTATTGTGAAAAGGAATTTTGATTGTTTAGAAATGTTATTGTGAAAAGGAATTTTGATTGCTTAAAAATGTTATTGTGAAAAGGAATTTTGATTGTTTAGAAATGTTATTGTGAAAAGGAATTTTGATGTTTTAGAAATGTCACTGTGAAAAGGAATTTCGATTATTTAGAGATGTTAATGTGAGAAGGAATTTTGCTTGTTTAGAGATGTTATTGTAAAAAGGAATTTTGATTGTGTAGAGATGTTATTGTGAAAAGGAATTTTGATTGTTTAGAAATGTTATTGTAAAAAGGAATTTTGATTGTTTAGAGATGTTATTGTAAAAAGGAATTTCGATTGTTTAGAGATGTTATTGTTAAAATGGAATTTCGATTGTTTAGAAATGTTATTGTAAAAAGGAATTTTGATTGTTTAGGATGTATTGTAAAAAGGAATTTTGATTGTTTAGAAATGGTATTGTGAAAAGGAATTTTGATTGATTAGAAATGTTATTGTGAAAAGGAATTTTGATTGTCTAGAAATGTTATTGTGAAAAGGAATTTTAATTCTTTAGAAATGTTATTGTGAAAAGGAATTTTGATTGTTTAGAAATGTTATTGTGAAAAGGAATTTCGATTGTTTAGAGATGTTATTGTGAAAAAGAAATTTTGATTGTTTAGAAATGTTATTGTAAAAAGGAATTTTGATTGTTTAGAAATGTTATTGTGAAAAGGAATTTTGATTGTTTAGAAATGTTATTGTAAAAAGGAATTTTGATTGTTTAGAAATGTTATTGTGAAAAGGAATTTTGATTGTTTAGAGATGTTATTGTAAAAAGGATTTTCGATTGTGTAGAGATGTTATTGTGAAAAGGAATTTTGATTATTTAGAGATGTTATTGTAAAAAGGAATTTCGATTGTTTAGAAATGTTATTGTAAAAATGAATTTCGATTGTTTAGAGATGTTATTGTAAAAAGGAATTTTGATTGTTTAGAGATGTTATTGTAAAAAGGAATTTTGATTGTTTAGAAATGGTATTGTGAAAAGGAATTTCGATTGTTTAGAAATGTTATTGTGAAAAGGAATTTTGATTGTCTAGAAATGTTACTGTGAAAAGGAATTTTGATTGTTTAGAAATGTTGTTGTGAAAAGGAATTTTGATTGTTTAGAAATGTTATTGTAAAAAGGAATTTTGATTGTTTGGAAATGTTATTGTCAAAAAGAATTGTGATTGTTTAGAAATGTTATTGTGAAAAGGAATTTTGATTGTTTAGAAATGTTATTGTGAAAAGGAATTTTGATTGCTTAAAAATGTTATTGTGAAAAGGAATTTTGATTGTTTAGAAATGTTATTGTGAAAAGGAATTTTGATGTTTTAGAAATGTCACTGTGAAAAGGAATTTCGATTGTTTAGAGATGTTAATGTGAGAAGGAATTTTGCTTGTTTAGAGATGTTATTGTAAAAAGGAATTTTGATTGTGTAGAGATGTTATTGTGAAAAGGAATTTTGATTGTTTAGAAATGTTATTGTAAAAAGGAATTTTGATTGTTTAGAGATGTTATTGTAAAAAGGAATTTCGATTGTTTAGAGATGTTATTGTTAAAATGGAATTTCGATTGTTTAGAAATGTTATTGTAAAAAGGAATTTTGATTGTTTAGGATGTATTGTAAAAAGGAATTTTGATTGTTTAGAAATGGTATTGTGAAAAGGAATTTTGATTGATTAGAAATGTTATTGTGAAAAGGAATTTTTATTGTCTAGAAATGTTATTGTGAAAAGGAATTTTAATTCTTTAGAAATGTTATTGTGAAAAGGAATTTTGATTGTTTAGAAATGTTATTGTGAAAAGGAATTTCGATTGTTTAGAGATGTTATTGTGAAAAAGAAATTTTGATTGTTTAGAAATGTTATTGTAAAAAGGAATTTTGATTGTTTAGAAATGTTATTGTGAAAAGGAATTTTGATTGTTTAGAAATGTTATTGTAAAAAGGAATTTTGATTGTTTAGAAATGTTATTGTGAAAAGGAATTTTGATTGTTTAGAGATGTTATTGTAAAAAGGATTTTCGATTGTGTAGAGATGTTATTGTGAAAAGGAATTTTGATTATTTAGAGATGTTATTGTAAAAAGGAATTTCGATTGTTTAGAAATGTTATTGTAAAAATGAATTTCGATTGTTTAGAGATGTTATTGTAAAAAGGAATTTTGATTGTTTAGAGATGTTATTGTAAAAAGGAATTTTGATTGTTTAGAAATGGTATTGTGAAAAGGAATTTCGATTGTTTAGAAATGTTATTGTGAAAAGGAATTTTGATTGTCTAGAAATGTTACTGTGAAAAGGAATTTTGATTGTTTAGAAATGTTGTTGTGAAAAGGAATTTTGATTGTTTAGAAATGTTATTGTAAAAAGGAATTTTGATTGTTTAGAAATGTTATTGTCAAAAAGAATTGTGATTGTTTAGAAATGTTATTGTGAAAAGGAATTTTGATTGTTTAGAAATGTTATTGTGAAAAGGAATTTTGATTGCTTAAAAATGTTATTGTGAAAAGGAATTTTGATTGTTTAGAAATGTTATTGTGAAAAGGAATTTTGATGTTTTAGAAATGTCACTGTGAAAAGGAATTTCGATTGTTTAGAGATGTTAATGTGAGAAGGAATTTTGCTTGTTTAGAGATGTTATTGTAAAAAGGAATTTTGATTGTGTAGAGATGTTATTGTGAAAAGGAATTTTGATTGTTTAGAAATGTTATTGTAAAAAGGAATTTTGATTGTTTAGAGATGTTATTGTAAAAAGGAATTTCGATTGTTTAGAGATGTTATTGTTAAAATGGAATTTCGATTGTTTAGAAATGTTATTGTAAAAAGGAATTTTGATTGTTTAGGATGTATTGTAAAAAGGAATTTTGATTGTTTAGAAATGGTATTGTGAAAAGGAATTTTGATTGATTAGAAATGTTATTGTGAAAAGGAATTTTGATTGTCTAGAAATGTTATTGTGAAAAGGAATTTTAATTCTTTAGAAATGTTATTGTGAAAAGGAATTTTGATTGTTTAGAAATGTTATTGTGAAAAGGAATTTCGATTGTTTAGAGATGTTATTGTGAAAAGGAATTTTGATTGTTTAGAAATGTTATTGTAAAAAGAATTTCGATTGTTTGAAAATGTTATTGTGAACAGGAATTTTGATTGTTTAGAAATGTTATTGTAAAAAGGAATTTTGATTGTTTAGAAACCGTTTCACCCTACTTGACGCGTACCCTGAAAATAAGTTATTCGGAACTTTTTCTTCCATTGATGATATTACCATTTGCGGTAAAACTCAAGAGGGGTATGACGCTAACTTGGAACGTTTCTTAAAGGCTGCCTCAACATACAACCTCGAAATAAACTGAGTAACATCAAACTTTTCGCTTCGCTCTATCAATTTGCTTGGATACCAAATCTGTGATGGAACTATCCAACCTGATCCTGAGCGGTTGAAGCCCCTTTTGCAGATGCCTCTTCCTTCGGATTCAAATTCGTTAAAAAGGTGCCTTGGCATGTTTTTTTACTATGCGAAAAGGATACCTAAGTATTCACACAAAATTCGTCTCCTGATTGAAAATAAACAATTTCCCATGCCGCCTATAGTTGTGAATTCTTTCGAGAAACTTAAGAAATACATCGCCGAATCATCTGTAAACATTATCAACGACAAACTACCAATTACTATCAAAACTGATGCCTCAGAAAAGGCTATCGATGCACCCTCTTAAAGGCTGATAGGCCTGTAGCATTCTTTTCCTGCTCACTAAATCCATCGGAAATACAACTACACAGTTGAAAAAGAGGCTTACGCGATAGTTGAATGTGTCCAAAAATGGAGGGACCTCCTTGCTGAGAAGCACTTCACTATCATAACAGACCAGCAAGCCGTATCTTTTATGTATAAGCCAACTAACCGAGGAAAAATTAAGAATGATAAAATCATTCGGTGGAAAATGGAGCTTCTCCCGTTCTCATACGATATAAAACACCGTCCCGGAAGTGAAAACATCGTTGCCGACGCTTTATCGAGAGTGTGTGGTGCCGCTGCTTCCTCCTTGGAGGAGCTAAGGGCGATACACAGTTCATTAATACACCCTGGTGTACAGCGTTTTTGACACTTTATACGATCACAAAATATGCCATACTCAATTGATGAAGTTCGGCGCGTGACATCCGAGTGTACAACGTGCGCAAAAATAAAGCCTCAATTCTTCAGCCCTACTAATAATACACTGATCCGCGCTACTGCTCCCTTTCAGCACCTCTCCGTAGACTTCAAGGGGCTTGTCCCGGCATCTTCGAAAGGATGTCGTTACCTATTTACTATCGTGGATGAGTACAGTTTTTTTCAAATAATTTTAGGCTTATGGCCTAATTTCAATATATGTTTGAAAAGTAATCACGGTTAGAGTTGTTTATTTTTATCCGCTTAGGCCGGTTAGTTATCATTTCAACTGAAGATTCTGGTGCATCCTTAGCTTTCTTAGGAGAGGATATGACTTCATCAGGTTCTTCGTCGGCTGGCATGTCAGGGTAATAGCTCGAAGAAGGGGTGAAAACCTTCAATATGAACAGAGCGACCTGCCTTTCAACCGACTTCAGTAAGGTTGGCATTGGGTATTTTCTGTTCCAGAAGCATTGCCAATGCCTAACGGAATTAGGTCCCAACTGTGGTAAGGACCACTGGAAGATGATTTGGCCAGGTCTCGCTTCACGAAAGATGCAGAATCTCGTTATTCCCCTATAGAGGGGGAGGCTCTAGCACTGATTTATGGCTTGGAGTCTTGTAGGATGTTCATCCTGGGATCCCCTGACCTATTGGTCACCGTGGACCACCAGCCCCTAGTGAAAATTTTCTCGGATCAGATCCTGGAGAATATAAAAAATCCCCGCCTGTTCTCATTCAAGGAGCGGTCGTTGATGTACAGGTTCCAGATTAAGCATGTTCCCGGGAAACTCAACGCAGCACCGGACTGCACATCCCGATACCCGGCGCCGTCAAGACACAGCAGACTAAAGGGCACTGACACTTCCCAGCAAATCGAGGGGAGTATACAAGCATCCATCATAGCTGCATACGCACATGACCCCAAGTTCCGAGCGATCACCTGGGATAGGATAGTCGCAGCTGCAGCCACCGATGAGGAGTGCCGAACGTTGGCGTCATACATTCAAGACAGGTTCCCAAGGTCACGCCACGAACTACCACCAGAAATCCGGCAATTCTGGCCGATGGCAGACCAACTATATTGTCTGGAAGGGTTACCCATAAAAGGGGACAAAATTTTGATACCAAAACGGCTTAGAGCCGAGGTGTTAGAGGCATTACACTCCGCCCATCAAGGGGTGAATGGTATGTTGGCTAACGCCAGACAACGGTTATTTTGGCCTGGTTTAGACGCCAGCATCTGACAAACAAGGGCGCAATGTCGGAGTTGCAATTCGATCGCCCCATCCCAGCCTAGGGAACCATTAATGCCACCCATAAACCCGGAATTCCCATTTCAAAAGACAGTCACTGACTTGCTAGATATGCACAGGAAAAGTTACATGGTATACGCGGACCGATATACCAGTTGGATTGAGGTCGCACCACTACCATCAGGAAGGGCTGCAGCGGTGTGTAACGCCCTGAGGGTTTGGTTTTGCACGTATGGTGCGCCGGAGGAAATATCATCCGATGGAGGGCCACCATTCGATTCACTAGAATACAAATCGTTCCTAGAAGACTGGGGCGTAAAAAGGCGCATATCATCTGCACATTACCCCCAGAGTAATGGCCGAGCTGAACTGGCCGTAAAAACGGCCAAAAGAATGCTGATGGACTGCGTTGATGGCTACGGACACCTACATCATGATCAGGCAGCACGGGCGATGATGACTCATAGGAATACGCCCAGTCAGGACCTTGGATTGTCGCCGGCGGAAATGCTATATGGTCGAACAGTAAGGGGCCATCTCCCCGCACTTCGCAAAAAATACTGCATCCACAAGCGTTGGACGGAGACCAGAGATTTGAGAGAGAGGGCGATGGCAAAAAGGCACGTACTTAACAAAGAACAGTACGACATACACAGCCGCCCCCTCCAACAGCTCCGAGTCGGCGAGTCTGTGCAGGTGCAGAATCAGGAGGGACCAAATCCACAACGATGGGCGAAAACTGGGAGAGTCGTCGAGACAATGGGTAACAGGCAGTACAGGATACGGTTGGATGGTAGCGGCAGGATCACATTACGCAATCGCCGTTTCCTCAGGAAAATCAAACCTCCCCAAACACCAAGAAGGGGGGACAGCAAACCACCGTGCAACATGCATGAGATGATGGAGGTGGAAGAAGCTGATTGTGACACATCAGAAACAGATATGGAGGTGGACCAAGATCCGATCAACCACAAGCCAATGCAGACGAGTCCGGTCCCACGACGCAGCATGAGGGTAACACGAGCACCAAGGCCACTTTCCCCTCAAATGCAAGGACCAACTCACTACTACACGGAATTCTCCAGTCACATGACCACAAAACGACGGTAGTGTGGTCACATGGTGGGGGGAGGGCATGTAGAGAATAGGAACGACCATTAAGACGGGACACACAAAAGAGTGACACCGTCGTCTGATTAGTAGTATATATAGAGCACGCACGCACGCACCGGTAGAAGAACAACGACTACGACGATAGTCGACTCGGAAACCTTACACCCGCTTTCATCCATTCTGATAGAGGAACATCGTTCGTGTTGGAGGAGTTTAGAAATTTCCTGATGCGAATTGGGGTTGAGTGCAATAACACTACTGCATACAACCCAAGAGGAAACAGTCAGTGCGAGCGCTATAACGGCATTATTTGGCACTGAATATTATTGGCCCTGGAATCTAAGCAGTTACCCCTTAGTGCTTGGCAGGACGTTCTGCCTGATGTTTTAAATTCTATTCGCTCCTTACTATGCACGGTTGTTCAAATTTGAAAGGCGCTCTTCTACCGGTAATGCCTTACCTGTTTGACTCTGCAAACCTGGGGAGGTACTATTGAAACGGTTTGGCAACAGGACGATCCGATCGTCGAGGTAGTGGAACTCCTCGAGGCCAACCCTACGCATGCGAGAATACGGCATAATGATGGCCGGGATGATTCAGTGGCACTAAGACATTTGGCTCGTTTTCCGTGCTCTGATGGACCTCAGGATCATGCTGAGAATACTCGACCCGACCTTGCAAATGCAGACCCTGCCCATTTGATTGAAACAAGTCAAGTTGACAATACACCTAATGCAGAAAATATAGAGAATTTGCAGAGACCGGCCAGTCCTTCGAATATTGAACTGCTTCCACGTCGGTCTAGCCAAATCCGTAAACCAGTCCAGCAACTGGACTTATAAATAAAACACATAACTCTGTACTTTAAAAAAAAATCTACACCTTGCAATCTCTCTTACTAGTGGGAGGGGGGAGATTGTTATATTTCCGTTAAAGTAAAAGTTTCTATGGCACGTGATTTTGCACACGTTCCTTTTCCTTTTTAAAAGGGCTGATTTTTTTTTCTTCAACATTTTGTTACTAACAGTTCTTGCGTTTACTGCTGCTACCTGCTATTTGCTCTTACGTTTACTATTTGCTCTTACGTTTATTATTGGTTGTGAAATTAGTTCGGTAAAGCCTAGTAAAGAGGTTTTGCTCTGTCTTCCGTTCTATGATAAAACACCACAGCATTATTACTATTGTGGAAAGCTCTATTTAAGTTAGGAGCAGGATGGCTATTCGTGTTAAAATGATTTTGATTGGTGTTATTTAAAGTGCTATTGTATGAGCTTACATTGTTCAGAGGGGTGTTTTGGGGATCACTATTGTTAAGGTTGTTATCTCGATTAGTATTGTTGTTCGTTGGAGGATTGTGCTGATCTTTTGTGATTGAGTTATCAATATTATAAATGTCATGCTCATTGGGAATTATCCCATATGGATGCTCGTGGTTCAATTATTATAAAAATATTTTATTATATAACATTTTTATGAATGCAATCATTTTTATCGAGCAGTTATATTTGTTTTGACAGTTACAAATTGTTTTAGGGTGTAAATGGGCTAGGGTTGTTTTAGCAGTTTTAATTTTCTTATTATTCGATGGAATAACAGTCTGTGCCACGTTACGCATGGTTGAATAGGCTATTTTAATCGAATTATTTACTAATGTACTATATCTTTATGGATAATTAAAGGAATTTTCTACGATTTTATAGAATTCTTTAGGTATGTTAGTGTTGTAGACCCGTGCTGGGGTCACAAATGAAAGAAACCACAAGCTGTGTAAAGTGTATAAAATATAATATGTATTTATCATAAAGAATACAGGAGCCACTAAAGTGGTATGAGAGGAACGTGTTTGTAGCATGTGGTTAAACATGGTATGAATGTCTCCATCTAGTCTCTGAAACCAGTGGTATTCATAGAACTGGTTGATTTCACTAAGTTCTCAAATAGGAGTGATTTGTCCTCCACAACACCTCCTCCTGAGTTTTTCATTGCCCTGGAATGATCGTATAGCTCTTTTTCCTGGGGTTGATCTCAATCGGGTCGGTCATTTTCCTTTTTCTGGAGGAGTGGCGTTGTTCAGCTGCTTGTGGTGTTATCAGGTCGGACATATCATATATATATATATATATATATATATATATATATATATATATATATATATATATATATATATATATGGTCCATTACCTCTTCTTGTTCAGCAGGAGGTTGTTTTTCAACATCTGTTATACGTTTCCGAATTTGGTTCAAATGCTTCTTGTGAGTAAACCTTGGACATTCGATAATGTAAACCATCCCCTCTATCCTTTTCTGGATCTTTCCTAGTTCTCATATCGTACTATTATTTTTGTGCCTCTGGAAAAAAAACCCTTTTCCTCAGGTAAGTACCTCTTTTTCGGAACTATAGTATTTAGCAATTTCTCCTTTTTTGGCAAAAGTTTATCGAAGATCGGCCTAATTTTCCTCGCGACCATGAACTCTGCCGGTGACATGTTCGATGGAGTGTCTTCATTTGGCATAATTCCGTAAACTTGTAAAAGCTGCTGTAGCGCCTTTTCTGAGGACCAGAGTTTCCTTCAAGGTTCCTTTAGCCTTCTTCATGGCTCTGTTCAGTGTTGCTACAGACCTCTCTGCCTGACCGTTCGATCAGGGATGATAGGTTGGCATCGTTATGTGTTTTACCTGGAAATCCTCGCAGAAGCTTTTAAAATCTGCTGAAGTAAATTGTGTGCCATTTATACTAGACAATCGATGACACCAAACCTAGCATACAATTCGTACAAGCACTGATTGTAAAATCTGTCATTGGACTTTTACATCGGAATACCTCAGGCTATTTTGAAAAAACTGTCTACTACTATTACATAATAGTTTCCATCCAGTGGGCCTGCGTAATCTATGTGTATTCTTTGCCATGAGTGGTCCGCTAGAGGCCACGGGCTAAATTGTACTGGCAGCGCTTTTGCGGCCAATGCATGCGCATCCCTTACACCATTTTACGTGCCTTCTATATCAGTGTTCATATTCTTCCAGTAAACGTAAGACCTCATAAGGCTCTTCATTCCAGGGTTCCCTGCATGGAAATCCTTTAGGATTTTTTTTTTTTGTATAGATAGGATTACTACTCTTCCTCGGTAAAACAGTACCTCATTGCACATAGAATATACTTCTGCAACCGATTCATCTGACTGAATTTTTTGTTTCGTTTCTTTAATGAAACTATCTTCTTCAGCCTCCCTTATTGTATCTTCCAAAGCCACTCGTAGTTCCTAGATCGTATTACATAGTATTTGTGTATAGTCCTTTTCACTTTGTAGTGATATTATCAGTGTGTTTTCCAGCCGTTTCCTTGATTTCGGGATTTATCGCGACAATCTGTCTGCGTGACTTAACTTAGCAGATGTAAGAAATTCCATACTGAAATTTTAATCCAGTAGAATGGTCCCCAATCTTTGCAGTCTGTTGACTGTGTAAGTTAGTAGCCCTTTTTTAGAGCCAAAGATGTTTATAAGCGGCTTATGTCCAGTTTGTAATTTAAATTTACGACCGTGTAAAAATTGGTAGAAATTTTGTAACCTCGAATATAATCCCGAGTGCTTCTTTTTCGATTTGGGAGTAATTCTTCTCGGCAGACAGTAAAGTTCTTGACGCATGATCAATCGGTTTAGTGGACCCATTAGGCATCTTGTGTAGAATGCGTGCCCATAAGAACTTGCGTCGGTTGCGACAATAATCTCTTGTTCCAGATTGAAATGAGTCAGGGATAAATCTGACGTTAATACATCTTTTAATTTCTTAAACGCTGCCTGGCACTCAGGCGTCCAGTCCCATTTTTGTCATTTTTAAGAGTACATTCAATGGCGCACACAATTCATGCATGTTCTTAATGAACATTTGATAATAGTTCGCGAGCCCTAAAAACATCTGCAATGTAGTTACATTATGAGGCTCTGGCATATCTTTTATAGCTGTGGACCTATCTGGATAGAATTTCCTCCCATCCTTATCAATTATATGACCCAGGTATTTAATTCATTCCAAAAAAATCGCATTCAATGTGAAGCCGTATTCTTTTATTTTGTCAAACACTTGAAATACACGACCTCTATATTGTTCAAAATTTTGACTACGCATAAGAATATCGTCCAGATAGCCTATTGCGAAATTCAAATCGCTTAGCAAAGTATCAATTACATGTTGAAAAATTGCATGTGTTAGTTTTATACTAAATGCTAATCTATTGAATTTATAAAGTCCTTTGTGCGTTGAGATGCATAAAAGGTATTTGTAGGTACGCTTCACTTAAGTCTATTTTGGAAAAATATTTCCGCCATTTAACTTAGCAAATATTTCGTCTGGGTCTAGTAGCGGGTAGTGAAGGTCCTTGAGCGCCGCATTCAATCTGGTCAAAAAGTCCATGCATACTGTAATCTCTTAAGATTTTTTTTCCACGTATACGTCAATAGGGGTTAAAATGCCAGTGTTAACTAGTTTTTCCAATTCTTTTTCAATTTTTCCTTCGAAGCAAACGGTACGTTCTGTGGCATTTTGAATATTGGTTTTGCTTTGTCCATCAATTCGAATCTCGCTTTTATTTTTGTGCAGCATCCAAGCTTTTCAGAGAAAATATACTTGGGAAAGATTTTTTAGATCTTTTTTTGAGTTTGTCGGCTTCGGTCGTTAGGTTTTCGAGTTTGTGACAAAAATCATCACTCATTGGCGAGTCCCATAATTCAAATTCCTGAATCCAATCGGTCCTGAATAAATTTATTGCTTTCCTTAGAATGAACACTTTTAACTTTTTTATCGTTCTTTTTTGTGACACATTAATAACTAGCTTACCCTCAAAATTTATTTTTTCACCAGTTACCGATCTTGCGACTTTATTCGTCTTTGTCATCATGGACTTTCCTATTCTCTTCCATGTGTGAAAATTTATAATGGATAAATCCGACCCTGAATCGAGTTGCAGTTTCACTTCTTTATTTCTGATTTTCACCGTAACATATTTCCTTATGTTCTCTGTTGGTGAAGGGTCCATTTTTGCAGTTTTTACGTAGCTCTTCTTTATTACTTTTGCTCTCCAATATGAGGCCTTGCGCCCTGCTCGCTTGCATAGGTCACATATGCATTGTACCCCTGAGGTCCTCCACATTTGCAGCAGGGGCCCTAGGATCTTGTATATCCTGATAATTTTGTGAAGGGTCCTTTTTGCCTATTAGTTGGTAATTACTAGCAGGCGGCTCTTCTTTATTTTTGAAGCGTATCTTTTTAATGTGATCGATACCTGCTTTCTTTATGTTTCGGGAATCTTGCTTCATTGCCACGAACCGCTGACAATCTTCAGCCAGTTTCTGAAACGTCAAATCAGTTTCTAATTCCAATTTATTTAGAGCTCAGCGTCTTATATCGGCATCTTTTGCGACCATCAAACGTTGTGTGTATTATAGGTATTTGAAATTGTCTGTTGTTAATGATGACAACTTGAAATTGTCACAGTGCTTATTAACTATAGATGCAAAAGTCGTATAGTCCTGACTCTCCTTACGTGTAAGATTCATGCATTTCCATATTTTATGGAAAAGTCTTCTTTTTGGACAGTATAACTTCGTTAACAGTTTGACTGCGTCGTCAAACGACAGTTCGTTGGTTTTTCTTTGTAAAATAGAGTCCACGAATTTGTTATATTCGGATGTATCCAACTTCCGTAGCAATAAACGAATCTTCTTTTGATCCATCCATGCACTGCAATCAATCTTAAAAAAGGTCTTCAAATATGAAGTATGCCTCAAACGTTAGGTTGTCTTCAGGAGCATAGTGCAATGTATCAATAGCTTACCAGATGGCATTTTGGGAAAAAGTCCTGCTGGTTTCTTCTCCGCTGTCCTTATTCATTAAAACTTGCGTCATCAAATCCATTTTTTATCTGACTGCTTTTGTTGCTTTTAATGTATTTTTTTCAATTCTAATATTTATGCGTTCATTTCTTTCTATTTCTCTTTCCTGTTTGTCCTAGAATTGTTTCATTAAATATAACTGATTTTCCAATATTTGTTGCTGCATTTCTTTTCTGTTTTTCCTAGAAGTATTTCATCAAATTTAGCTGCTGCTATTCCATTTGTTTTTTATTGTCAGTTGCTTCTCGTTGTTTTGTTTCTATATTGCCAATTGTTCTTCTCGGAATCTTCTTTCAGATTCTAATTATTGGCTTTGTTAGAATTTCACCATTTCCAACATTTTTTTTTTTTTTGCAAAATCGTCCATGGGGGGGGGGGGTTAAAATTACTTAATATGACAAAATTAGTTTTTTTTTTTAGAAACAACACAAGGCGGTGGTACTATAGGAAAATTCTATATTACCAACTCTACAGAAAAACCTTTAAAATTTTCGTGTTATTTACCGGATATTTCTTTCATATATTTATGATCTCGTGTGGCAATTTTCCTGAGGAAATAATTCGGCGTTTGGATTTATACAGAAATCAGCAGATTGCGTTTGTCATTTATCAATTTTCGTAACGTCTAGATACTGGGTTCAATTTCTTGCTGGTCCTACACATTTTTTCCTCTTTTTCCTTAAAAAAGAATTAGTTATTGATCTGCGAAAGAGAGTTTATAGTATTTATTTAAGCCCTAAAAACCTCTGCAATGTAGTTACATTCTTTTCGATTTCTGTGCGAAAAAGAATATCCTTTTCTCGTTAACACTTTATTTGTGTCGTGCTTAGCGAAATTGTTTTTTTCTTCTTCTTCGACATGCAGTGAAAAGTTTATTTTAATCGGATTAAAATCAGACACCTTTTTAATTTGTGCAAATAGTCGCTTTAACCAACAAAATAAAATATCATTTACTTTGTTGTATTTGCATGAGTTTTTCTTCTTTTCCCAACGCTAATGCCTTTTAACCATAAGACGTATTAGCGAGACATGCTTTTAGAACGCAAAGTGTTTTTTCAGCATTACTTGGAGAAAAAGTTTGTTTTTTAATTGTACTTACTGAAACCTTTGTATCGTTGATTCAGTAGTAATAATTGTTTTATGAGTTCTGTCTTAATTCGTTGTTAGGCTTTTTAACAGCAAGGTAAAGCTTTTGACGATGTCTTTGTAAAATCCTTTTTTCCACAAGAATTGTTGTCCTTCTTTTTCGAAGACTTCTTTATCTCGTGTTTGTGGATTTTTATGCTCTAATGTTGTTGTTTTTTTTTCAAACGTTGACAAGTAGTTTTTCCCGTTCTGAGAAAGAAATACTTTTGAAGTTTCGAATTTCCTCCGAGTGTAGAAAAAAATTATTGCGAATTTCCGCGCGTATTCTTTTTTTCTTGAATCCTTTTGGTCGTCAAATATTGTTTTGAAATGGCTGTTTTAGAGTGAGTCCTTGCCCAAATATTTCTCATCCAGTTTTTGTAAACAGTTGTTGTAGATTGATCCGAGAAGTAAATAATATGTATTTATCATAAAGAATACAGGAGCCACTAAAGTGATATGAGAGGAACGTGTTCGTAGCATGCGGTTAAACATGGCATGAATGTCTCCATCTAGTCTCTGAAACCAGTGGTATTCATAGGACTAGTTGTTTCCACTTAGTTCTCAAATAGGAGTGATTTGTCTCCCACAACAGTTAGTTTTTATGATAGTGCTAAAGGGAGGGTTAAACCAAATGCATTTTTTCGCCTAATGCGGTTACTTATTTTTGATTGATTCTGAAAAGCCTTGGAGTTTAAATCGTGTTGTTTTGAGTGGAGATTATTATTTATTGCATTAGAGGGATTCTTTATATTGTTCGAGGCATATTGTTGGAGATTACAGATTTTCATTTTCTTATGCTAGATTGCTTTTGCAGCATTATATATTTCTGTATATCCTCAATAGCTTAAGGCAATATTGTATAAAGCTATTCAGGATATACAGAAATAAATATATATTATACTTTGTGATTTCCATTGATTTAACCCTTTTCTGAAGGATTTTTAAGACAAAATGAATAAATATGATCATGACTGTATATATATATGTGTGTATGTGTGTGTGTGTGTGTGTGTGTGTGTGTGTGAGAGAGAGAGAGAGAGAGAGAGAGAGTTTGCAGTTGCCCAGCACATACGAGACGAGCTTCGACTTGGAGAAAGACAAAAATAACAAAAAAATGATCCAATTGAGAAGAAAATGTAAAAAAAAAACATGAAACATGAATTCGGAAAAAACAAAAATCCGAAAAAAAAAAGTGAAAAGAAAGAAGAAACTTTCCTGAATTAAGAGCAAAAGTCGTGAATGTAGGTGTAGGTGTGTTGTTGGCATTCGTAAGGGCAAACTCACGCTGTGACCGGCGCCGGAATAAGTAAAATCACAATCCGTCCTAGTGGGTTGCTGGCGTCTGACTCCCTGATTATGTAATCAACGAGTATGCCATGATTGAGTAGAAGTCCAATACGATTTATGCGTCGTCGATTGGTGAAAGTCCGTTGCTGCGGCTCTCAAGTTAGCTCGTTCTACATTAGCTCGACATGAAGAACATCACTACAACTACATAACAACAAGACGGATTCGAGATCATTTGCGATGCAACAAAAAACTGTTTCATCATAAGAAAGCATTCTCGTAAAGGTTAACAATATCACAGCACGTAAGAAATAAAATGGTGTTACCAAAACACAATGGCAAAACAAAAACAACAAAACCGTAACGCTAATTTGCAATCAGCAAAAACAGTTTTAGTATGAAATAAACGCAATGCGATAAGTATAAATTTTGCTTGATTTGTATTAGAACAGAGCATATTAACATAACGTCTTCTAAGCACGTAGATGAAAATGTAGGAACATTAATTGCTGCGTGGTCTATGACTTTAGGTGAGCAATTTTGGAACGACAATAGCATATTTATCACACTAATATTTAATATAAATTGGGTATAAAAATGTATTGTTATGAACAAGGAAGTAAATTATATATATATATATATATATATATATATATATATATATATATATATATATATATATAAAAGTTACAATAAGTTTACTAAGGTAATCAAAATGGTAAACTTAAAATATATTATAAATATTAAAGAGTTAATATTTACAAGTAAAATAAACTCAGCCAGATGTAAAAAGCTCAATAAAACCGAAAAGGAAAAAGAGCTTATAATATGAATAAATGATTAATAAAACATGTTAAAAGACATCTTGAAAAAGAGTTAAAAACATATTTAATTTTAAAAAAGGAAGCACAAGATAAGTGGATAGTCCTTAATCCGCGGAGTTTCGAAGAAATACTCTCCTTCTCATCAGAGGGCAGGAATTAGCAAAATGCAGGATCGAATTTTGCATATAAAAGTATTTAATGAAACTACAAGTAAGTCAAAGATCTTACTTGATTAAAAAAAAAGGGTAAAAATCCAAAAATGGTAAAATCCAAAACGGTCGAATTTAAAATTTCAATCCAATTCGACCGTTTTGGATTTTACCATTTTGGGATTTTTACCCTTCACCGGACTATCCATTCATGTGAAATCTTTTTATTATTTTTCTTTTGCCTCCTGTTCCCCTTACCTCACCCTTTTTTAACCAAGTAAGATCTTTTAAAATTAAATATGTTTTTAACTCTTTTTCAAGATGTCTTTTAACATGTTTTATTAATCATTTATTCATATCTATATATATATATATACATATATAATTTATATATATATATATAATTTATATATATATATATATATACATATATAATTTATATATATATATAATTTATATATATATATAATTTATATATATATATATATAATATATATATATATATAATTTATATATATATATAACTACTTAATTTACTCACATAAAATTAATATACAAAAGTATAGATTTATGCGTAAACTTTAAGTATTTACTTCAAAAGTGCTCAATACGTAGGTAGAGCTAGTTAGTAAGTTATAAAATGTATATGGCGATTAAGCTACACTGAATATTCCGCGTTTCATCCATTCTAGGATTCTTCAGGCTTATGCGCGAATTCTGTGGTTGTTTGTCGTTTTTATATGCGCATCTTCTATTGAGATTTTAGTTAGCCAGTCAGCTTTCTAGCATCCACCGTGCTTTTCTCTATCAGCCAATGAACATGCATTTATCGGACAAAGGCATATTTGGCCTCTGGTTGACCTGTTCCTTTGTGTGTGCTCTATTTAGCCTGGATATTTAGTTTCTTGATCTGTTTTAAATCTAGGTTAGTGGGGTTTTTTGTTTGTTTTTTTAATGTTAGTTTATATATAAGTATATATATGTGTACACACATCTCTGCACATATATATATGCATATATATATATATATATATATATATATATATACATACATATATGTGTGATCGTTTATGTATATTCATGTTTATTTAATTTATTTATTTGTTTATTTTCTATTGTTTTTGTTAGCTTTAAAACTATTTTGTATCGCTATCCTAGAGTAAATTTTATCTTGTGAACACAGTTGTTTGCTATTTCTCTTCTACAGTTTAATAGATGTTGGGGTTCTTTAAAGTAGACGATAGCAAATTTTTCATGAAGGCATAATCTACATGGGTCGCCTAGGTCCCTACACGTGGTAGCTTGTCTTATTATTTTCCATTCGACTACCGGCGAATGTCCGCTTTCCTTGAGTTCCCAGTATTTATTCGCTAGTGTTGTTTTCATACAGTGTTTTTTATTTGACCACAAAAGTACATTCAACAATAAAAACACCGTATGAAAACAACAAATTAGACGCAAGGTCGATTTTTAATGTGAGGAGTGAAGGGGAAATGGGGACCAACTATCCGGGGATTAGGGAAGCTGGATAGTGACAATTGGTATGAAGGGCTGCCCCTGCATTCACCAAGGTCTTATATGTGGGGTTGTCCCCACACATGGTCTTTGCTAGCAGTATCTGCCGGAACAGATATTACACTTTGATCCCAGCCTGAAAGCCAGGAACAACTGGGTATTTATTTGCTCCCCCACCGAGCAAATTAGGCACAAGGCCGATTTTTAATGTGAGTAGTAGAGGAGAAATGGGGACCAACTCCCCGGGGCATAGGAGAGCTAGATAGTGACAATTGGTATGAAGGGTTGCTCCAACATTGACCAAGGTCTTATATGTGGGGTTGCCCCCACATATGGTCTATGCTTGCAGTAACTGCCCGAACAGATACTACACTTTGATTCCAGCCCGAAGGCCAAGAACAACAAAAAAAAAAGCAAGGTATTTATTTGCTCCCCCACCGAGCAAATTAGGCACAAGACCGATTTTTAATGTGTGTAGTGAAGAGAAAATCGGGACCAACTCCTCGGGGAGTAGGGGAGCTGGATAGTGACAATTGGTATGAAGGGTTGCCCCTCCATTGACCAAGGTCTTATATGTGGGGTTGCCCCCACATATGGTCTTTGCTTACAGTAGCTGCCGGAACAGATACTACACTTTGATCCTGGCCCGAAGGCCAAGAACAACAGAAAAAAAGCAAACCTCTATTCTATTTAAATATTTATTCAAAAAGAATATTCCAAACTTTACATAATTTTTACAATAAAAAGAATATAAAATGTGAAAATAATTCTTTCCAAATGTGGCATGAGGCCAAAAAGGGTGTGGGGGGAAAATAGGGGTCGAGGGTCGTCCACTTGGTCTATTCCCTATAATAAGTTGCAATCACCACAATACCGCATGAACTCTAGGGATTGGATCTACTTAAAGCCCCAGATGATATGAACAATATTTACAATGACTTTTTTTTATTTTTACAATGACTTTTTTTTTTTTTTACAATGACTTTTTTTTTGGGGGGGGGGGATAATGATTTTATTTGCAATGAATGAAAGTGATATGTATGATATATGAGGGATGAAATTGTGATGCATATGATATATGCGGGTGATGGGCGGGGATAATGAAAGCCTTAAAACACCCCAAAATAAAGAAAAATAACAGTAACAAAAAACAAATAAACCAAATAAAACGTTAAGCGATGAATGTGTTAATGAGGACCCACCCTTACCTTAATTTAATTTTGTAAATGCTTCCTGTTTTCCAGTATCAGCCGAAAACAAGGGAGCACTTCTTAAGAGGGAATGGGCACAACTACGGAAAAAATAAAAGGTGGGGATGGGGATATTCGGTGACCTCCAAGAAAAATACCATTGGGACGAGTGTGGACTAAAATAAATTAATCAGGACTGGGCTTCTTTGGAGGTATTCTTACACCTAAAATAAAGATTGGGGACATGGAGCTCATTTATACCAACTAGCTAAGGGATTGATCCACTACGGGATAGTCTTGATTTGGTCTGGAGATTGCTTTTCCGGTCGGCGTGTTCCCTGCCTAGGCATGGCACACGTACACAAGCCTGTTTCGCCCGAACGCACATAAACTAGCGGTGTGAATCCACCTCCTACTAAACTGTGAGTGAGATAACCTCCTTCTATCGCATCTGATTTTGATTTTAAGTTGGTGTTTAAAATACAAAATCAGATCCCGATGAGAAGGCGGCTCCCCCCCCCACGCCCTATCTCTATGCGTGAAACCCACACTACCACTCTAGCTATGACCAAGGTCGCTAGGAACACTATTCGTTCCTCCCTAGGCCACAAAGGATCTGCATTATAGACAACGGATGTTAAATCCAGGATCATCACCTGATCGGGGACGATGAGAGCCGTGACCTCGCCGACATACCCTCAGAATTTTCATTGCCCTCTAGGTCTTCTTTGACATTCGATTAAGTGATTGGGGATAAGGTTGGGAAATGCTTCACCAACCGCGGGACCCCAATCAGAATCCTCAATCAGAGTTCTACCCAGGAATGCCAACATTTCGGCATTTTTATGACTTGCCAGGTCAGGAATCCCCAGGCCCCCATCTTTAAGACGTTGAGTATAGACCTGTCTACGGACAAGCGGCCATTGCTCATTCCACAACAGTGAAAAGAGTGCACGTGTTAAGGCCGCCATATGGACCGCAGGCAGAGGAAGTACAGCCAGCCGGTAAAGGATCAGCGGAAACACGTAAGTAGCACATACCTCCGCTCTACCTTTAAGGGACAATCCCCTTCGAAGCCAAACCCTCACAGACACTTCGACCTTGGTCTGTACCTCCGACCAGTTCTTATCTAGTCAGAGACTGGGTCCAAACCAAACATCAAGGATCCGGACCGGGCCATCCGTCCAGACAAATGCGCCAGGCAGAGCATTCGAGCCCCGCCAAGCGGCCAACCTCAGGCCAACGGATTTGCTGAGATTGACTACAGCCCCTGTAAATTTTCATAACGTTTGAGAGCCTTAATCACCGTAATAATATCAACGACGCTCGAAACAAATACGGTGACATCATCGGCAAACGCGGAAACCCTGGCTTGCGCACCGCCAGGAAGAGCAATACCGCGCAGGGCCGGTCCAGCCACCCTAGACCTCACGTTCCTAAGGAATGGTTCCAATGCGAGGACATATAACATGGGCGACAGTGGACACCCCTGTCGCACCGACCGAGAAACCGCGAACGGCGCCGACTGCACCCCGTTAACCTGTACAACTGTCGTCAGCCGAGCATACAAAATGGAGATCCATCTGCAGAAGCCGGACTCAAAGCTGACGGTCTCTAGAACAGCCATCATGAAACGATGATCCACCCTATCAAACGCCTTGGACTGATCTAAATTGATCAGCGCGGGTTCAGTGTCGTCTTCTAGGTTTTCTAGGACTGTACGAATCAAATGCAAATTGTTTTGAATTGATCTCCCCTTCACAGTGTAATTCTGATCTGGTTCGATCAAGTCAGTGATAACAACCTGCAAACGATTCGCCAGAATGCAGGCCAGTATTTTCAAATCCGTATTCAACAACGTGATGGGCCTAAAATCATCTAACCCCCCCCCAACATGTGTATCCTTCTTCTTACGCAGTGTGACCACGCCTTTGGTAACCTGACTCGGGATAGATCCCATGTCAAACCAGTGAGAATTGGGACAAACATGTGCGACAACCTCAAGTATAGCTCGTAGGGCAGTCCATGGAGTCCTGGTGATTTATTATAGGCGACCTGTTTTATGACAGCTACGACCTCACACTCTGTAACCCAACCATCACAACTAGCCGCTCGGGCCGCCTCCTGGCTGGGCGAGCCAGCCAAATAGTTGCCAAACTCCTGGACGCGGAGTCTGGGCAGCTGTGCGAAACGATCTTCAAAGTGCACTCGAAACCGCTCGCAAATCTCCCGAGCCGACTCTAAGGAGTGTCCTTCCGGGCTCTGAATCTTACGAATGTAATTATCCAATTTGGGCCCGAGCGAATGGACACGTTCAGATTTGTCAACATTCACAGCTTCGTTGGGCATCTTTTAAATTCTAGCCCTAACTACCTGGCCCTGATATCGCCCGCTAGCCAAACGACTCAGGTCCGCCTTAGCTAGGCCTATCTCTAGGGAACCCCCCCTGCCACCGCTCGGGAAAGTCTATCCTCTAGACGCTTCTCTGCCTTAGCCCTATCTAGGGCGAGGCGTTGGCCGTATTTGACAGAGAAGTCTCTAATGCTAGATTTGGCGTTTACCCACCACTTACTCCCGGTAACCGCCCCCACTAATCCCTTCTTTATGTGTTCAGTTAGCCTTTCCCGGAAGTCACCTATCTCCAATAAGGAGGTATTTAACTTCCAGTACCCAGCTAACTTGGGGTTCCTATCTAGATCTAATCTGGCCACAAGTAGTTTGTGGTCAGAGGTACCTAACCATTGGAACGTGGGACAAGATATGTATTCTATATTGCCTCTTCTAACTAACAACTGATCCAAGTAAGTACTTGAAACGGAATGCCTGCTAGAGAGCCACGTCCACATCTCCCGCCCCGGATGATCCACCCGATACCTGTCTACCAGATCGCATCTAGCCATCAGGTCCGACAGTCTGGTTTCACACCCATCCGTCCCTCTAGTCCCGCCCACCTTATCTACTCTGGGATCAGGAATGGCATTTCAATCTCCCACTAAGACTAACCGTTCTGAATCCCCGAGAAACACCTCCAACTGCCGAAAAAAGGAAACCCGCTCCTGTACGCAATTGGGCGCATACACCGCAACGACTCAAAACGCTCTATTTGCCACAGGAACATCGGCCACGATCAGTCTACCATGAGTATCTGCGTGAACAATGCTAACCGTTGCAGAAAGGGTGCGCCTAACTAACAAAGAAACCCCCCTACTTTGACTATCACCGTATGCTGAAAAGACATCATAATGCCCCTCCAGCACCCGATGATCCTCAACGGAATTGTAGTTAGTCTCCTGTAACATAGCCACATCTATGTTCATGGACATGAGGTTCCTCAGTACCCTAGCGGTTTTGCTTCGGCACCTCATGTCCCTTACGTTCAAGCTAGCAAGGCTTAAGGACGTGGCAATTATACCTAAGCATCGACAACCACCGGCCTTAAGTCTTTGATTAGAAGGGTGCCACAGGGTTGGGCGAGGTTGCCCGAAAGCAACTCGGACGTTACTCGTCCATCTCATGAAATGCCTCCGACATCCAACGGAAACGTTAATTTAAGGGCCCTATACAAACAAGGGTGGACGTAAATAGGGACCCTCCCTTTGCATCTAGGTGCCAGCTGATTGAGGGAGTCGTGCCCCTCTTCCACCAACTTTAAATCCGGAATCGCCCCCTTCGCATCTTCGATCATATTCCACATGGCGTTCGTGCGTCTAGTTCTTGTTTGACGCACAAAGGTCATGACTAAGGGGGCGTCTGGGAAGTTTTTAGGGTTTGTAACTTTCTTCCCATCGATGGTCTTCATTTCTCTCAGCGGCTTGATTAGACCCCTATGACGCTGCATTATATATGTGTCAGCGTGAAGGGGGTCTACGTCGCAGATCCGGTCTCCAGGAAGGTAGAAGAGCTTTTTCGTCTTTTCACTCCTTACAGGAGATTCAGAGGCGGCTCTTCTACCACTGTTGGTTTTTGTCACCGGCTTTTCCTGGGACAACAATCGGGCACCGGTTGGGGGGTATCGAAAAGGGATGGGGATTTGGGTTCAGCCGAAGGGGTTTGGGTAGGGGTTTTGTGTGGCTGAACCGTAGAGACAGTCTTCTCTACGTTCATAGGGGACGGGGAACGGGACCCAGCCTCCTTGTTCTTCCTTGCCTTCTTGCTTTCCTTTTTCGGCACTTGGCACTCTACCGCAGTAGCCATTTCCTTATCATGCTCCCCTTCTGAGTCAGATGAGGCGACCGGATGATTTCTTTTCTGGCCGCTAGCAACTTCTTTGGTGGTAACGTTGGTAGAAGAAACCGTAGACGACCCTGCGGGAACTGGCCGACCTTGAACCTCAGGAGACTGCTCTCTTGTGGAGGGGGTCTTAGTGGTTCTGCCATTCTTTTTAACCAATGTTGTCCAGCCGTCCGATGTTGTTGCAGTTGTTTCTTTGCACCCTCCGGCTGGCTTCTCAGGGGCTGCTGGTACCACTGCCAACGATTTTGCTGCTACTACTACTGTCTGCGGGTTTCTTTTCGGACATTCCCGTGCCATATCGCCCTGCTGTTAACAATTCCAGCAGTGGGGCCTGCGACCTTCTACAATTATGCTCATTTACCATATGTCGCATCTGAGCATGGGGGGAATGTTTTGTAGACCTTCCTTGTCTACCCGCATTTCCAGGTTGTAGTCCCCTACCATAAATATTCAGGTTTAAGACGGATGTGTCTCCAATTCAGTTCTGACCTGAATATTTTTACGGCGTCTTCTTCTTTTGGTATAGCTTCTACGGCAGATGTAGGTTGCCGGGATGTTGAGTTCCCCCAGAATTTCTGCCATGCCGTCTTTTGACACCCCGGTTAAAGCTCTCTTTTTCAAGTCTATGGAGACTAGCGATACTATCCTTTTCGATAGTCTTTCCACAGCTCCTGTCTCCGCTTTAATAACATTACCGTCGGTCAAATCCTTGTATTTTGAATCGAATAACCGACGGTAATCCTCAGGGATTAGTTGCGACTGGGGACCCCATTCCTTCACTGCTGCTGCGGCCGTCTGAGGTGTTGATATCACCGGCGACTCGGGGGATGGAGGGGTTCTCTGACCAGGGAGAATAGTTGAACCAGAGGAGTCTAGCGTCTGCAAACTCCCTGGCAATCCTGGCCACTCCGCTGGTTTCTCCTTTGGGGACAATGGCTTAGGGACAGGTGCCGGCTTCTTCATGGCTGTGGTACCTGCTGCCCCACTCTTGCTTTCTGGCTGAGCAGGCCCCTCCTCCTCCTGTGACGGGAAGCTCTCGCTTGTCCTAGCAGTCCGTTCTCATTTTCCTCCTGACTGCTGTCGTCGCTGGTGCACCATAGATCGGTTCCCAACGTCACGTTCAGCTGCGAGTCTAGCAGTTCAAGCATGTTGATGGCCTCTTCCCGGTCGTCCAGCACATCGTTTGTAAACATCTGATCCAGGTCGGTGGTTCTCGAAATTGAGAAATCGGCAGAGGTTGCTGGTTTTATTCCCGACCCTAGGGGTTCGGTTCTCCTATGGGCGGGAGGGCTGACAGTTAAAGCCCTCTTCCTCTGGCGATCCCACCGAGCTGGGTCACCTCTCTGGCCTAAACCTACCACTGCCGGGAACAGCAGTGCTACTAGAAGTATAGGAGCCACCGCCTAGAGCGACGAACTCCCCTACAGTAACGGTGCGGGGGCCAGCACTTGGTCTAGTGCAGGGGGCAGCACTGACCCAACCTAGCGGTCTATCTACTGGACCTGAACCGGCGGGCATGTCAGAGACACGACCACCAGAACCCGGGCTAGGCAAGGAAGCAGAGCCTGGACCGCGTGGCCGTGGTGGGTGAACTTTTTCAGGGCCTGATCCAGCCCCCAGATTGGGCCGAAGCCCCCTCTGGGAACTGGACCCCGGGCTAGGCATTTCTGCACTGGAGCCTGGACCAGCTACCCTCCCCCTCTGCATCTTCTTCCTGGCTCAGACCCGCCGATTTGGCCTGGCTGAGGATTCTGTTGGATGTGACTCCAACCACCTCAGACGCAGACCGGCCAGCTGCTTAAGTCGAGCCGGGGAAGAGAGACAAACCTGCAAAAAATAGAAAGTAAAACAGTTAGTGGCCTCAACAGGAGGCGAGCAAAACAAGCAATAAAACAAAGCTTTAACCAGACCAAACGGGGACAGCCAAAGGTAAACAGAAAAGACAGGAGACCGGTCTTTTCGGTTTATTTAAAAAGAAAATACAATTTTCTTATATATGGGTCGATGAATTGCATTCATCTGCAAAAGATATAGCTAATTTGCATATTCTTTTAAACATTCATTTTAATTAGTTTCCTGTTAGTTTTTTCGGTTTTCTTATGTGATAATCATCTTTAGTTAACTATTACGTG
Source organism: Euprymna scolopes (assembly GCF_053919585.1). Taxonomy (NCBI): domain Eukaryota; kingdom Metazoa; phylum Mollusca; class Cephalopoda; order Sepiida; family Sepiolidae; genus Euprymna; species Euprymna scolopes. The sequence continues at coordinate 67,500,404 of NC_136514.1, read as the reverse complement.
TAATTATATTCATGCAGATATTCTACATGATTTATACTTGTATAATATTTGCGTAAAAAGTTTATAGTAAACACAAAATTGTTTCCTTTATGTATACGTATATATTTTTGTTTAAGCTATCTATCTATCTATTTATATATATATATATATATATATATATATATAAAAGTGAACGTGCCTGTCTGTGTATATTTCCCTATGCAATAACTTTGTCAATTTTTAGTTTACAGACTCGAAATTTGATATACAGGGTACTAAGATTTAGGAAAATCTATGTGATTGGGTTTCGGCCAGAAATTTGGCTGTTAAGGGCACAAAGTTCAACGATTTGACCAAACTCCTCCGCCAATTTTGTGTCTAAACACTTGAAATTTTAAATAAAGGTTTCTTAGACATGGATCGAACTTAATAATTTGATTTGGTCCCAAAACAATAAATGTTAAAGGGTCATAATAGGGGTCAAAATTTAAAAAATTTACCCTTTTTTTTTTTTTGCTCAGCATACCCCTACAAACACTGGGCAACTCCAGGTACCCATGCTAGTCTATCTATCTATATATCTATAAAAGTGAACGTGTCTGTGTGTCTGTCTGTCTGTCTGTGTACATTTTACTTCATAATAACTCTGTTAATTTTCAGTCTACAGACTCGAAATTTGATATACAGGTTACTGAGATTTGAGAACATCGATGAGATCTGTTTTCGGCCAGAAATGTGGCTGTTAAGTTCAATGATTTGACCTTTGAGAACTCTACCAAACTCCTCCGACAATTTTCGGTCTAAACACTTGAAATTTTAGATATAAGTTCCTAGGACATGGATCTAACTTAATAACTCGATTTCAGCCCAAAAACAATAAATGTTAAGGGGTCAAAGTTAAAAAAATTTACCGTTTTCTTTCTTTTTTTTTTTTTTTGCACAGCATACACCTCCAAACACCCGGGCAACGCCGGGCACCCATGCTAGTATATCTATAAAAGTGAAAATGTCTGTCTGTCTTTTCTCTATAGTAGTTAAGGAAGACTATT